>NC_140182.1:42787178-42788914 GCF_963971535.1 Notolepis coatsorum | reverse complement strand
TATCAATTTGAACGTGTGCTTGACTTTGTGCGTATATCTACACACAGCTCCGGCCGTGCGTACCTGGCGCCCGGTGGTAGAATATGAATATTGCAGTCAGTAGTGTAATTATAGTAGTGTAATTATAACGGGCTCACGCCCGAACAAGAGGTTGGCCTGCTTGTTTGGCACGGGGGGCAGACGCAGAACAGCCACCTCCAAACGCGATTAAATATTGTTTCAAATAAAAAGCGAAATACTATTATTTTGTGTGTCATGTTTCCAAATAAGATGGGCCACAACTAAATGCTTTCTACTTCAATTTGTTGGTTAGAATAGATTACCTCCGTTGAAACTTCACTGAGACTAAAAGACAGTATTTTTTTTGTGAGCTCCGCGCACAGACGCGATAATAATAATAACAATAATAATAATAGCTTCATTTTATATAGCGCCTTTCAAGAGACCCAAGGTCGCTTTACATAGATAGGGGGGGGGAAATAACAAAGTAACAAACATAGTGGACAGACACAACATATAAATATGATGATGGGATTCAAGTTCGCGTTTTTATTGATCACATAGGCAGGCTATACATAGGCTACATGGCACGGTCCATCGTGATATTGGAGATGGATCGAGCAATAGACTGTTACTGTAGCTGTCAAAGCTCCATCACAAATGCAGTTATGTGAATAGAAAGGGATTCCACTCAGTGATGCGCATTTGCCTGATACATGTCGCTGCTGCCGGGAGGAAAGGCATGCTGCATGTTTTCAATTCATTAAATAAAACGGATACTTTTTGCAAGGGTTTACTGACTGTCATACAAATAATCAACCAACTACATACTGTAACTGTTCAGTGCACGTTCTTATTTACATTGCTCCCGCAGACCCGCACACAGACATGATGAAATTCAAGTTCAAGTTTGTATTGATCACATATAGGCAGGCTACACATGGCGTATAGGCTACATGTATCATACATGGCAGTGAGATTCATTGTTCTTGTATATGCTCTCGTATTATTGTTTATATAAGCTACCCAATACCGACATCAAAATAGATTGCATGCCTCTACAAATCATATGCAGCAGGTAGAAAGATTTACGGAAAATCCGTCACGATTTGGAATACAATTTAGGAGAACTATAATCCCTGGGTATTAATCGAACGAAACGGAAAAAAGGCAGTCATATTCCAGCACGGTCTTTATTAGTTAATATGGGTCTTTAAGTTAATAGATATCATATCCGACATCACCGTACGTGTACAATAGATATCATATCCGACATCACCGTACGTGTACATGTCTGTCAGCCTGTCACGTATTTCTCCATAACACGATTCGCTCGGCTTAGTCCACTTTTCCACATTTCATGGGGGTGTTCCATTACCGTATATGGTTAATTACGGGCGGTGCTATATGCAAATACTTAAAATCGTGCACGAGCGTGGAGCTTAATGGTATTTATCAACACGGAGTGTGCGTACGACCCGTGTACGCACGTGTGATGAATCCCGATTTTTCTGTGCGTACACACATTCTAAATTCTGTGCTTAAGAACAAAAATAGAACACTTTCTAAGAATTGTTGATAAATGAGGGCCCAGGACGCTGTAGGTTTCAGCGACCAGACGCCATTGTCATGGCATCGTTGGAACGTTGTTGAGTTCTCAACGTTTTTTAATCACACCGGTTTGATTGTACACCTCCGAGGGTTAAAGACGAGTTAAAATACCACGCATATTGTGG
>NC_140182.1:42769678-42779678 GCF_963971535.1 Notolepis coatsorum | reverse complement strand
TATTAATCTCTCCTAACATCAGGCCTCGTTGGGGTTTAACCCTTCACGAAGCCGGGACATGATGGAATGAGAGACGACAGCATAAACTGAAACACACTCCTGGAGCAGCTCACTACAGCTGGACCGGACCAAAAACAACGTATGCATGCACACACATACTGCACGCACACACACTCACAAACGCACAAATGCAAACACAGACAGACACGCACACACACACACACTCACACAGCGCAGTTACCGTAGAGCCAACATTGCTTAGCGTCAGGCGCTGGGTGATTGCTTAATTCGCTGCAGCTCATTCCAGGCTATCGAGCCTCAATTGGTTGAAGTGATTTAGCAAAGTGGAATGGGCATTATTTCAAGATGGATGTCTGCTCACACACATTCAGAGAAAAACTGTGTGTGTGTGTGTGTGTGTGTGTGTGTGTGTGTGTGTGTGTGTGTGTGTGTGTGTGTGTGTGTGTGTGTGTGTGTGTGTGTGTGTGTGTGTGTGTGTGTGTGGTGTGTGTGTGTGTGTGTGTGTGTGTGTGTGTGTGTGTGTGTGTGTGTGTGTTGGCCTACCTTGTGAGCACAGCGGTATACCGCACTGCTGGTGTCGGAGGTTTGGGCGCGGGTCAGTCGTGAAGCACCAGGGTCCAGCGGTGGAGTTGTCTGGGTTACGACAGTAGTTCTCCCGAAGGTCCTTCTTCCTGTACCTCTTAGACATGAACCTGGTGGCACAGCGGAGAGACAGAGGCGCTTAACCCTTCACTGTGACCGACACCATAGTCTCCTCGGGTACTGGAGAAGAGCAACGCGTTTAACCCTTCACTGTGACCGACACGATAGTCTCCTCGGGTACTGAGAAGAGCAACGCGTTTAACCCTTCACTGTGACCGACACCATAGTCTCCAAAGCAAACAGGGCTGTCTTTCACTTCGACTAATAGTCATCGGACTATTCCAGACTAATCGATTAAATGAGTTGTGTTTCCCACACACGCAATCATGCAGAGGGACTTCTTTAAATCAAGCGCTTTCCAGAGATTGATGAACATTTTCCAAAGGAAATAACTCATTCCAGCATGGGGGGAAAAACTTGAAAATCGACTAACAAAGAGACAGCCCTAGAAGACATGTATTAATAGATTCAGAGGGTCAGCTTGATCATTCACTTGCTTGTTATTTACATTTAAGAAACAATAGAAGCATTGTCTTACTGTATATGACACAGTGGGCAGACGGAAAAAAGCCTGCCTCTGTACATCTGAATAGATTGACACGTCCATTAGAGAGAGAAAGGAAAATTTAAAGTAAGAGCTAAAGTAGTGAAGGTCAAGGTCAACTTTATTTCTATAGCACATTTAAAATCAACCGAAGTTGTACCAAAGTGCTTTACAATATAAAAACAGAAAATACTAAAAGAAATACAAAAATACAGTATACAGGCGGCTGGTGGCGCAGTGGACATTGTGCTCGTCACCAACGCAAGAGACACGGGTTGGGTCGGCCCTCATACTAACTCAATTGGCAGAGTTAGCGGGGGTGGAAGTCGATGCGTGGTAATCTGCACAGCAGAGACAGGAAATGGCGAGGGGTAGTGTGAGCCTCCCACGCGTTACACCTCGCCAATGAGAGTCCGCTCTGGCAGGTGAAAAGATGTGACAGGCTGCCTCCTCGTGTATCGGAGGGACACGTGATGCAAGGCTTCTATCCTCCCTACAACCGGCCAGTGGGGGGCATATGCGAGCAACGTTCAAGACAGGGGAGGGGAGAATTGGCACAGCGAAATTGGGATGGGAGAAAAAAATAATTAAATAAAAGAGGAGAAAAAAGTGGATACAAAAAAAATACAGTATACACACAAAGTCATAAAAACGACACTACATTAAAAACAATCACGACACGACCAGGGATGTGTGGCTTACCAAGCCTCAGAACGCCAATAAAAACAGGTGAGTCTTCAGCTGTGTTTTGAAACTCTCTGGGTCTGGGCAGACCTCATTGGCAGTGGAAGACTGTTCCATAGTTTAGGGGCAGCCACCGCAAAAGCTCGGTCGCCTTTTGTCTTTAGCCTAGACCTCGGGACCTCTAGAAGTAGTTTATTTGCTGACCTCAGTGCTCTAGCTGAATAAAAAATGCTGGATCCATGCAGCCATGATAAACAGACCCATGGAAAAGGTTAGGTTAACACATCGGGGCCATTGGGATTAGACGGGGCCCACGCTATACGGCCAGCATTTCAAAACAACCTTTCATTGTGCGTGAGGCTGTTTGTAGAGCTAATCTAAATCTATACTTTATATTATTGCTATCTGTCCATTCTCAATTGACACTATAAACCGTCCCTTCAATATGCCTTAAATAAATAAATTGTGCATCAATACGTTCCATTTTATAGCGTCTTGAATATGAACGTTATAGCAGAATGTTCTGGGGTATTTCCTGGAATACGAGATATAGGGTGCTAAGCTAATAACGTTAAAAAATCGAATGGCGTTTCGGCTATAGACAAGCTAGAGTTAAAACTGCATTATCGAGACAGCGCCCCTACGAGGATCTGGCCAGTAATGCACTTTTCCGAATTCCAAGAGTAGGGTCAATCTGCAGTGCCGCTCGGTGACATTGAGTAGGATATTACAATGTAATAAAAGCCAAAACAACCTTGCCACGTATATATATATATATA
This sequence comes from Notolepis coatsorum, assembly GCF_963971535.1. Taxonomy (NCBI): domain Eukaryota; kingdom Metazoa; phylum Chordata; class Actinopteri; order Aulopiformes; family Paralepididae; genus Notolepis; species Notolepis coatsorum. The sequence goes on along the minus strand of NC_140182.1, from coordinate 42,777,008 downwards.
TATATATATATATATATATATATACGTGGTTGGCCCCGAATGTGGTCTAAACTGGTGATAAGTCAATTGATTCCAAATTATTATTATTATTCGTTTTATTTAGTTTGATATATTTGTTGATTTAAAATAATAATTAGAATGCAGATCTACTAAGAAATAATAATAATATATTTGTGTCTACTTTATTAATATAAAATGTTTATCAGATGCAAAAAATAAATCGGCCATCACCCTGCTCTCTCAAGCTCTGCATGGATGAGTTCAACCTGCCAGAGACAGACTCTGCATGGATGACTTCAACCTGCCAGAGACAGGCTCTGCATGGATGACTTCAACCTGCCAGAGACAGACTCTGCATGGATGACTTCAACCTGCCAGAGGACAGACTCTGCATGGATGACTTCAACCTGCCAGAGACAGACTCTGCATGGATGACTTCAACCTGCCAGAGACAGGCTCTGCATGGATGACTTCAACCTGCCAGAGACAGGCTCTGCATGGATGACTTCAACCTGCCAGGCTCTGCATGGATGACTTCAACCTGCCAGAGACAGGCTCTGCATGGATGACTTCAACCTGCCAGAGACAGGCTCTGCATGGATGACTTCAACCTGCCAGAGACAGGCTCTGCATGGATGACTTCAACCTGCCAGGCTCTGCATGGATGACTTCAACCTGCCAGGCTCTGCATGGATGACTTCAACCTGCCAGGCTCTGCATGGATGATTTCCCCCTGCCAGAGACAGGCTCTGCATGGATGACTTAAAGGGGAACTATCTTATAAATGGCCTTTTTGAGTGTTTAGCATAGTTTCCTAGCTATGTGAACTTATATAATATGATCTATGTCTCAAAATTCTCATATTGGCGCATTCTTCCAATTCTCCTCTCACAATATTCACCCTCACTGAACTGAGTCGTTTGAAACACCTGCACCCCAGTCCACATCAGCTCAAAACAGCTCGAGATCTTGAGGTAGAAAAATGCTGTTTTTGAGGACTTGATTAGAAATACAAAAAATGAATAAAAAAATATATATATTACAGAGGTGTTCCATAGACTCACAGGAATTGTGTAAAAGTGCCCAAATAGTGAAAGAAATAGTAAAATAGTTCCCCTTTAAAACTGCCAGAGACAGACTCTGCATGGATGATTCAACCTGCCAGAAACAAGGGCAAAAACACATGGCTGTGTTCACCGGCGGTGACGGCAGCATTAACCTGGTGCTGATTGAAACAGAAATTTGGCTGTCAGTGCCGCCCGGTGATTTTCCAAATGATGATGGAGTAATGACAAGTACATAAAAAAAAACAGAGAAGGCCGCCGACCGGGAGTTGCAATGAAACGGGAGAACACTTTCACTGATAAAGACGTCATTTATCTCTGTCATTTGTGTGTATACGTGTGTGTGTGTGTGTGTGTGTGTGTGTGTGTGTGTGTGGTGTGTGTGTATCAGTGTGTCTGTGTCTGTTATGCCTGTGTGCTGACTGATAAAGACTACAAACAGCCTGGCTTCAATTACCTGACCAACCAAGATAAAGCAGGTTCACTGGAGGTACAAACTCTCGCTCTCACTCTCGCTCTCTCTCAAAGTCATCACATCAACACCACTGAGTGGGGGGGGGGGGGGGGGGGGGGGGTTGTGTGTGTGTGCGCGTGTGCGTGTGCGTGTGTGTGTGTGTGTGTGTGCCCGCGCATGCGCATAATGTGTGGCTGTCTGTGTGGGCACTTAATGTGAAAAACTAAGGATAGATTTTGAGAATACACAGCATAAAATCAGGGCTATTTTTGTGTCACAGTATGGTGTTGGTTACTGATACATACTGTATCTGTGTATGTGTGTGTGTGTGCGCGTGTGCGTGTGCGTGTGTGTGTGTGTGTCTGTGTGGTTAGATTCAGGGCTGCGTGTCCTCTTCCTCCCCTGGGGGGGGGGCCTCTCACACACCTCTAGAGAGAGAGGTAGCTAACTGGCCCATTCACATTATCTGGACAGTCTGTGATGTGCGGAACACACCGCTCTCTAAATCCCATGGACACAGGCTACATCACTCCCTCTTTTGACTCCGAGACGCACAGACTGTGTCTCTGTTTTCTGTCAGCGGCTGTTTATCAAAAGGTATTAAGTATGATTACAGTTTGAAAATGGGATATCGGGGAGTTTAGCAGTGTCTAAAGCTTAACCGCGGGCTGAATATTATGATACTGTAGAATCACACACACACATAAAGGCAACCATGCCCTTACACACATGCGCACACACACACACACACACACACACACACACACAAACACCTAGATAAACAGAAAGGCCACAGCAGGAAATGATGCGTGTCTCTGAAAAGCGTTACAATGAGGTCAGGCCAGATCAGTCCTGATGAATCACTGTTCCCATGAGCCTAATCAGCCACTAATATATCATACAACACACACACACACACACACACACACGCACACACACACACACGCCTCTGGCTACCAGCTAATGGCATTTCTAACACATGAACCCAGGCTTACAGTAAGGTCAATGCAATCTGTGATTCATCTAACAGTATGTTGAAAGAATGTCCATAATGAGAGAGAATACATGACCTCAAAGCCAATATTTCTATCACGCAAATTCATAGACAATTTACAACATCATCAACATTCAGTGTCAATTAGTACTAGTGCAGTGCCCGTTCGGAACAGGATGATTGCTTGGCCTCCTGCTTGCAGCTCGCGACCCACCAAGTGTGAAGTCAATCAGATGAACGATTCTCGAGAACATCGAAGGACAGACCATTTTTTGCTATATGGTGCATTGCCACAGCTCAATGGCCAAGGTTGTCATTTAATGATAATCACCTGCTATTTGATTACAATCACCTGTTGTTTGATTTGATTGTAATCACCTGTTGTTTGATTTGATTACAATCACCGGTTGTTTGATTTGATTACAATCACCTGTTGTTTGATTGTATTACAATCACTGGTTGTTTGTGACCAAGATGTCTGCGATTGAATGCTACAGTATGAATGCCATGAAATCATCTTCACAGACATCTTTGTACTGCAGGAAAACAACAGATGATCGTAATCAAATAACAGCTTATTATCATTATATCATCATGACATCACATGACAACCATTACCAATGGGCTGTGTTCCCCATGTTGCGCCATATTGGAGGGAAATGCATGATACATCATGAGAATAATATGAATATTAGCCAACTAATTGGTTGCTTTTGTCTAATGTTCTAAGACTAGACTAGACTGAATTATTCCTGGAAAAGCACATCTCCGGTTAGCACAAGATATACAGTACAGATGTCCTCCTGCATGGCTGTATGTGAGGAATGTTAATAATCAAGTAAGCAGGAATGTCTTTAGTCAAGGATAATCCTACAAAATTGAGACCATGCTATTTGTCAGTGTTGTAGTCGAGTCACTAAATCTCGAATCCGAGTCGAGTCTCAAGTCCCCAGTGTTCAAGTCAGAGTCCAAGTCAGAGTCACAAAAGAAGAGCCTGAGTCGAGTCCCCATTACCCTAGTCCGAGTCCATGTCATCAAGGTTAAGTCCACTCCACTCTGGCAGTCAAAGAGCTGACATACAAATAAAAAAAGGTCTATATTAAACATAAATGACACAGCGGTCACCATTTCAAAGGGAGTTTATTTACTTTATGACACAATAGCCAAACAAATGCACTAGCCATCAATATCGTATGCCAAATGATTAGGGCCTATTTGAACTTTATATAAAAATGTTTAATAATAATACTGAATTTATCTATTAACAAGTCCGAGTCCGAGTCTGCACCTTCCGAGTCCGAATGCAGCCAATGCTGGAGTCCAAGTCCAAGTCTGAGTCATCAGTCCAGGACTCGAGTACTACAACACTGCTATTTGTTCCGGAGTGAGATCCACTGGTACATACATAGTCCACATAGTGGGCTTGTGGCAGAAGCTACAGTATAGGGCTGAATGATTAATCGATTTTAAATCGAAATCGCGATTTTAAATGATGCAATTAGCAAATCGCCCAAAAAAAAGAAATCGCAATTATTATTATTATTATTTTTTTAACCAGGAAGTCCCATTGAGATACAAGATCTCCTTTGCAAGTTGTTGTTATTGTTGTAGGAACAGTTTGGGAGAGGGAGGTAAGGGGTATTAGATTGTGTGTTGTGAAGTTTAGACTTCAGAGAGGGAGAGTAAAGTACAGAAAAAAAGGTACCGTTGGGTACCGGTATCTATTCCCTGGTAAAAAGAAACATTTCCAGGCTCGGTGTCCCGAACAGACCCACTGCGTAGGCTAGATGCAAGCCGCATTTTACAATAAACCTCTGTGGGGCTGCTTAAAAAAGAAATTATTATAATCGCAAATTTTATCGCAATCGCATATCTGTCCGAAAAATCGCAATTAGATTATTTCCCAAAATCGTGCAGCCCTACTACAGTACCATGGTTACAACGCTGAAGAGTGGTGGTGGGAAAGCAGGGGAGGGGAGTCTTACTTGTGTTCGTGGGGATAGGAGACGCCCAGGCCTGGCACGAGATTCCACTCACTGTCACTGACCTACGACCTCTGTAGCTCTGACCTGTGCCTATGATGCACTCCCGCATGAAGTCTGACGAGAGAGAGGGACGGAGAGAAGAGAGGAGGGAGGGAGAGAGGGGGGGTGGAGAGAGAGAGAGGGAGAGGGGGGAGCAGGGGGAGAGAGCAGGAGAAAAGAGAGAGGGTGGAAGAGAGAGAGGGAGAGGGGGAGCAGGGGGGAGAGAGAGCATGAGGAAAGGGAGCAGGGAGAGGGGGGGTGTGGAGAGAGAGCGAGAGAGAGAGAGGGGGAGCAGGGGGAAAGAGAGATGGTGGAAGAGAGAGAGAGAACATGTAAGCCAATAATGGAAACACATTGTGTTGTGTGTATGAAGCCAGGCAGGGCTGATGAAGAAAGCAGACATTGGGAGATGTTCAGCTTAACAAGGATGTGACAATGCCAAAAATCTGAATCTGTTTTCCTAATCTTCTGCCAGCGCTTGTGGGACCAGTAAAAAAAAGCAGGCTAAACGGCCTGCGTGTTTTCTACTGTGAGCTGCTAGTTGAAGCAGTCGAGGAGTTTCCATTGTTTACACAAACACCATGTTAATGACACATAATTTACCATAAACTTGCAGCAAAACTATAAACAGCCCCCCCCCCACACTCCTGATGGTTGACATAGTTATGCCGCATGGCTGTGCGGACTGAGGCTGGAAAAAGGAGTCTTTTTTATTTTGGTCCTGGTCTTGGAATGACCTTCAGTCAAGCCTCAAACTGATGGCACTTGTTCCTTTAGCCAGTTTTAAACGGAAGTTATCTGAGGTCCTTACCACCAGCTGCTCACGTAGTAATAAGTAACGTACCTTGGTTTTTTATTGTTCCAAATGTGCACAATGTAGTGATTGCTTTTTGTTGTGTTGTTCTCTGTGTTTTATATGTTTTTGTTGTGTTTACCATTGTGGAAACGTTGCTGCTTTCTTGGCCAGGTCAGCATTGTAAATGAGATTTTGTCTCAATGCTTTCTTATCTGGTTAAATATAAAAATATATAAATTGAACAATACTGAACAACACTGACTCTCAAAATCTCATAATCCAGCACCGGGTTTTATTAAATCCACTGCATTTGTATTTGAGTGCAGATCTCAAAAGAGAATTCTGACTTATGTTAAACACCATGGCTGAAACAGAACATGTGGCTGGTAGGCATCTGCTGGTGGAAAGAGTACAAAGAGAGGAGTCACCTTTCTTCTGATAGAGTTGGTAGTTGAAGTCCTGTTGGCTCTGGGCTCCTGGCGAGCTCCTGTCAAACGACAGCCACTGGCATTTCCTGTTTTTATGATCATAGAGGAACGCTCTGGAGAGACAAGAGGGGAAGGACAGGACAGGGAAACAGAGATGGATGTGGTCATTATAATTTCTAATCTTGAATCTATTCAATACAATGAATAAAGCAAGCCAGGCTGATCAGCATGGGATATAGATAGGCCAGCATGGCCAACTTAGCAATATCAGTGTTCCATATGTGAGGAAACAAAAGACCATGATAGATTGGATGTTATCATGTTTCTCTGAAGATATCAAATGGCAACAGACGCAGGGGACCTGCGCCAGTAATGTATTGCCACTGGCCTTTTCTGCATTTCACATGAAAAACAAGTCTGGTTGCAGCGTAGCCAGAAAGCTGTGGCTGTCTTTCTTGTCCCTCCCCCCTGGTCTACTTGCTTCGGTATCTCAATTCCCCAGTGAAAGACACCACAAAGTCAGCAAAAGCAATGCATCTACCGGAGATTGGGGCCGAGGTAATAATAATGCAAAGCACCCAGCAGGGGTATGGCGCACCTGACACTCATACTGTAGAGTAAGCGTGACTTCACGCGTGGTACAACATCACCCAGGTTGTCAGTGGTGACAGATGCCTAGAGGTGAGAGGCCGGTTGCCAATAGGACCAGACTTACCTGCAGGCGAAGGGGAGCCTCTTGTTGCGGCTGCAGGCTTTGGCGCACTTGGCCATGCTCAACTTCCTGCTTTTGGTCAGGTGCGAAGGGCTGGGAGACGGGCCAACCAACCGTATGCCGTCAGTCCTCTGGTAGTCCTGGAGCGCATTTCTCCTGCTCTCTGATACACAATAACATCCAAACAGATATGTATGCATGTTATGTATGTATGTATTATGTATATATTCATGGTTCTGCAACATGTTCATATACCGTATCAAACATCAAAACTATAATGGAACATATAGATCATAACAAGCCTACCCTAACCCTCACCTAACCGTCATTGTAACCCTAACCCTGAATCCAACTCCTAACCTTAATTTGCTCACTGAAACTGGTCCTCATAGTTATAGAAATACATTCCCACAAACAGATGCCTGAGTGTATCTCCATGGAACAGCACTATAGCCTCCACTAATGAGCCCAACAGTACTGAGACAAGACTGTCCAACAACATTATAATGTGTGAATTAAGCTGCTTTAACCACTATTAATCTACAGGGCCTAATGAGATGCGCACAGTCATCAATCACAGTCCCCTTAGCGACTAGCCCAGTGGGACCAGATTCTGACCACACACACATGCAAACATATACATGCACAGAGGCTGGGGACCAGCGAGTATCTGCTGTGTCTGTTGGCAGAGAGAGAGAGAGAGAGAGAGAGAGAGAGAGAGAGAGAGAGAGAGAGAGAGAGATCCCCCCTCCACCTCCTCCCCCTTTCAGCTGGGGCTCTATAACAGTTCATTTTAACTGCAACAGTAGAGGGAAATCCACTAGAGCATTGCCTCTAGACTTCATCGAATTGCTCTCA
>NC_140182.1:42747178-42764678 GCF_963971535.1 Notolepis coatsorum | reverse complement strand
GGTGTGTGGTATGTGTGTATGGTGTGTGTGGTAGGCCTATGTATGTATGGTGAGTGTGTGTGGTATGTGTGAGCCCGTCTCTCTCTCCCTCTCTCTCTGTAGGTTCAATGGTTTGAAGTAGCGTTACACTATAAAAACGAACTGGATAGTTGATGATAATAAATATTTCACTTCAGTAGCAAAAATCATTAAGTCTGCTATGCTATTCTCCCTCTCGTGTGTGTTGTTTGTGTGTGTGTATAAATGTACTATACGCTACTAATTTTTTACATGGATTAGGCCTTAAACCCAAGCGATCCGGTACAAAATTAATATCACATCATAAATAGATCAATACAGTCCGTATTAATTAATGTTGCATTTCTTTTTCAAATGTAGCCAAGAGTAAAGACCCTAACCCTGTCAAAACAGCAGTCAATGTGTATATTTTCAGCACTATGTTTGTTTACCAATGATTTGAAGTGTTATTAGCTAAATATTAGTTTATAAATATCTCGGCGCATCCCGTCTAAGAGAGAGGAGACCCAGGGCTTTCGATGGACATAGAAATGTCAATAAAACTACACTACCCAGCTCACACCAGCCTCTGTCAAAGCTTTTGAAAATGCTGATGTTATTTTTGTGATTATATCTCATAGGTCGAACAAACCTGAATGCTATTGCCATAAAATACAATGTATATTGTTTCTTTAACTTTCTGTGAACGTCTAGAAAAACACGTCTCAATCTGATGAAAAATGGCGGAGCTATGGACATTGTAAAAAAGTTACTGTACTTACAGTAGATTTCATTCACGGTATTTGCTGCCCTGAAATGGGTGCCTGGTGGTACTAAATCCAGATTTAACTCTGCCATTGGAAAGAGGAGATTTGGCCCGATCCATAGATGTATGACTTGGCCATAATAAGGTAATTTATAGGCCTGATATTCTATATTCTATATTCATATTTCAAATTGCATGTGTCCGGATGGAAAAATTCTGTACTGTATCTACAAACCCCCCTGTAAATCATCTACCCTTTATTCATTTGCTTAGCTTTTTTGTACACGTGATCTCAAGAAGGTGCTGAATGAACTCAGTGGAATTATTCACACATCTGGTTAATGTTAGCATGGTGTTATTCACTGTCAAAGTTGGAAAAAATATATAAGAATAATTGATATTCTCCTTTGGTTCATTACAATTTACTCAAGCATAGTAACAGACACATTATTTCTGACACTGGAAATACATTCTCTGAGGTCCATAGATGTCCCTAGATACCAAGAACATGCACGGTTGGACCTTGTAGAAGTGGAGCAATCTTCCATTTACTTAGGTGTACTTTTAGGCGAACTTTCTGAAAATATGGCTAGGGCTTAACAGGTTAACAATCCTGATTCTTGAGCCTATTTTATTCAAAAGGAAGATCTTGATATAAATATGTATATACCCCCTATATATAAAAAATGTATTGTAATCGTATCTCCTATGCTGGAGTGGAGAGATAACACACAATACATATAATAATTCATGGAGATATACTAAAAAGCTATTTATAATATTTGGCCGGTAAAAAATCTCTCATGGCTGGTAGTTTTTCAAATCTAAAACGTTTATTTTGTTCCCTGTTTTTCAGCATTTAGCTACAGGCATGGATCCATTGTATGTAATGATAGCCTATCAGTGAGCTGGATGCAATCCTACCTGGAGGGGAGAGAACAGATGGTAGAGGTAAACGGTACTCTATCCCCCCCCCTCACAGTGAGCTGTGGTGTTCCACAAGGAAGCATACTAGGACCGCTACTCTTCCTAATTTATGCAAATGACATGTCGTCAGCCTGTGACTGCAACTTGTTCCTGTTTGCGGACGACTCAGCCCTGCTGGTCTCTGACAAGAACAAATTGCAGGTTGAAAAAACCCTCAGCACGGAACTAGGCAAAATCTGCATATGGCTCGCTGATAACAAACTATCATTACACATGGGCAAAACAGAGTCCATTCTCTTCGGTTCAAATAACAAACTCAGCAAGACCGACGGCTTCTCAGTTACAGTGGGTGACAATATTGTCACAAGGAAAGACGAAATTACCTACCTGGGTTCCATCCTAGAGGCAAATCTTTCCTGTGACAAAATGGCATCCAATGTAATAAAAAAAGTCAACCAACGAACTAGATTCTTGTACCGGATCTCCTCTCTGGTAAACAAGAATACCCTGAGGACTCTGGCAGGAGCACTCATTCAAGGGTACTATGACTATGCGTGCACCTCATGGTACCAAAGCACCTCAAAGGCGCTTAAAACAAAATTACAAACATCACAAAACAAACTGGTCAGACTACTACTTGACCTGAACCCCAGAACCCACCTCACCCCTGCCCACTTTGCCAACCTAGGATGGCTTAGAGTAGACGACAGAGTACAGCAACTTGCAATGGGCCTGGTCTACAAGATACACTATACGACCGGGGTGCCCATGTACATGTCAAAATACTTCCCAAAGGTCAATGAATACCACAACCACTACACCAGAGGAAGCTCAACAAATCATGTTAAACCCAGATTCGGCTCAAACAAGGGACTAAACACGTTTCGCAATTATGCCACAACAATGTGGAACGCCCTACCCAAAGCTGTAAAGGAATGTGAATCCCTGCCCACATTCAAAACCGCCCTTAAAGAGCACCTACGGGAGGCTGCAATTCGAAACTGGCCACCGTAAATGCCCAAAACCCCCACCACCTCCTAATAGACAGTCTCCTCCCCACCGCATGTATATATTCCCTCCCCGCCATATGTATATTCCCCTCCCACCCACCCACCCCCTCCTAATGTACAGTCCCCTCCCCATCATATGTATATACTCTGTCAGGATCTAGGGGTAACAGTACTGTATATTTGAATACCGCCTATGTCACAAATGTATCAGTACTAAATACCTATATGTCCCTATGCCATAAATGTCATGTATGTTATGTATGTCATAAATGTCTATATGAATTGAAAATGGGGGACCCTGATGGAAACAAGACAAACGTCTTTCTCAGGTCTGCATCCCCTTAACAATTGTATGTATTGAGCCGTACTGTATTGTACCCATTCTGCAATCTGTTAAATAAAGTTTTCATTCATTCATTCATTCATGATAAACAATGTCATAGTAACGGGCGGGTGTTATATTATTTCAAGATAATAAAGTAGCTATACTGAGTCAATAGATAAAAAGCAGTAAAGGTTGCTTTACTGTAAGGTTACTCATCCTACAGTATGCATCCACACTACACAGCATTTATAGACATAAATAACCTTCATGGCTCATCTCCTACTCGGGGTATTCAGTAGGTGGTGTCAAAGAGGCAACTACCCACTGTGACCTGAGGATACTAGTAAATATTAAATTGCAAATAGAATCAATTGTTGTTGTAAATTAATCGTTTAGATGAATCGACTAATCGATAAAATAATCGACAGATGAATCGATAACAAAATAATCATGGTGTGTGTATGTGTGTATGGTGTGTGTGGTATGTGTAAGGTGTGTGTGTGGTGTGTGGTACCAGGGCCGCCTCAGGGGGTGTGCGAGCAGTGCGGTCGCACAGGGCCTCGCGGGAAGGGGGGCCTCACAAAAAAATTATTAATTTTGTTTTATTATTTTTTTTTATTTTTTTTTTTTTTTTTTGCGAGGCCCCCCTTCCCGCGAGGCCCTTTTTCATCACAGACCTAAAATCTAGTTTTGCTTATATGCTTATATATTTCACATTAGACACGTTTGTAGAATGTGTCTGACTTGTTCCTGGGTCTGCAGTCCTGCAGACATACTCACTATTGGAGCTCAGTCTCTGGGGTTCTGCAGCAGACATACTATTGGTTTCAACGAAGGGAGTGGTTTTACTTACATCATGTGTAGTAGTACGCCGGCGCCGCGTGAGTCAGCTGCGTTTGACTATTTCGCGCGTGCAGCTTTTGACTATGCTTAGTTATGCCAGCCAAGACGAAGAAAGAGGTCGGTCATTATCATCATTATCAGTCGGTCGGTCACCAAGGAACGTTGACGAAAGGCCTCTCGCTAGCGGGACAAATGGCCGGAGCCTTGTCATGGTATAGCCATGATGATGTCGGCTAGTAGCTAGCTTAGCTAAAGGCTAACTAGCGTTAGCTAACCTATTCAGAGGAGCGAGGCGAGGCGAGTGGATGTCTTTTCAAAAGAAGGAGAAGAGAACTTGTGAGCAGATAAATCTGTTAGGCAGCAATACGCCGAAAGGTGTCCAGTCTGCCGGAAAGTACTCGAAGAAGAAGAAGAAGAAATTACACTGTGGCGTGGGCCAAGAAAGTCTCCTTCCAACTTTACCATTGGCGCCGGCGTTGATACTGCGTTATGGTGAGTCAACCTATGATTATATACCCGCCGTGGACCTGACCTATCTCTCTTTCTCTCTCTCTGGAGCCAAACTGGTCGACTAGCTAATACTACTAGTAGCTAACGGTGTGTGCCTGATTGAGCTAACTGTTAGCCAGTTAGCTGTTTAGCGTCAGCTGGGAACGTTCGTTTGATGCTATCAGTTAGCCTTGAGAATAGCAGGCCCTTTGACAGAAGATGTAGTCGGGCCTGCACCATGACAAGGCTCTGGCCATAGCTTCTTTTTGTCCCGCCAGCGAGAGGCCTTTCGTCAACGTGGAGACCTGTGTTGCGGCCTTTCGCCCTGCGTTCCTCGTGCAGGTAAGATTAATGAAAATGTCATGACATTACCCCACTCTTCCTTCCTTCCCCTCCCGAATGTTTTGTTAATAACGATGTTTTTTTCCAGGCAAAACATATGCTACTTCACAACATTTGGAGATACGACATGTGCTGTGTGTGAATGTCTTGGTCGTTTGTGTAGCTTGGGTAGCGTTGGGCCGTTGGCCAAAGCTGTGTGTGTCACAGTACCTGGCTAGCCTATTTAGCTGATGTCGGCCATTGGCTCCTTGCTGCTTTGGTTTCTCTATAGACCCTCTTCTCTTTGGATTTAAGTGTTGATCTTTGTCCTTTTTGATCTCTCATACATGCTCTCTCTCTAACACACACACATGCTCTCTCTCTCTCTCTCTCTCTCTCTCTCTCTCTCTCTCTCTCTCTCTCTCTCATACATGCTCTCTCTCTAACACACATGCTCTCTCTCTCTCTCTCTCTCTTTCTAACACACACAGTCTGCCTATGGCGGCCTTTCTCGATGGCTAGGCTGTGCTCGCTGAGTCTGTATAGTCAAGGATCTTCAGTCACAGTGCTCAGGTATTCTGCCACTGTGTACTCTCTGTTTAGGGCCAAATAGCATTTCAATTTCTTTCTAATGTGTCTCTCTCTCTCTCTCTCTCTCTCTCTCTCTCTCTGTACACTGTATATTGACTGTAGAACGGGAGCTCTCTCTCGCTCTCTCTTTTGCTATATGTTGACTGTATCATGCCCCGCCTCGGGCAGCGCTATTATTTAAGAATATGTTGACTGTATGAAAAAAAAAAATATATATATATATATATATATTTTTTAACCTTTTGGGGGGGGGGGGCTCGCGTTAAATCTCGCACAGGGCCTCGCATTTCTCCCAGGCGGCCCTGTGTGGTACAGTATGTGTATGGTGTGTGGTGTTCGTGTGTGGTACGTGTATGGTGTGTGGTGTGTGGTGTGTGTGTGTGTGTGGTGTGTGTCTGTGTGTGTGTGTGTGTGTGTGTGTGTGCGTGTGTGTGTGTGCATTGTGTGTGTGTGTGTGTGTGTGTTTGTTTTTCTATCCTGCTGGGGACCATGACCTGACATATCACTCACGCCGTGGGGACCCATTTTTCCCGTGGGGACCGAGTCCTGGTCCCCACGGGCACGAGCATTGCAATCAATAGAAAACGTTAGGTTATGGCTATAACCAAGTTCTGTTAGTTAGGGGCGACACTTGGCATCACCTACTGCACTCCCTCGCGTACGTGCACGCGTACTGAATAACATTCCACAAATATACCTTTAATACCAGTATTAGTCTGACCACACCCCTCATCAGCTTACCTTCATAAGCAGGTGTGTGGTCACCTGCTCTCCTCCTTCCCAAGCTTTCACCACAAGGTGAGGTCAAGGGCTGCAGCGGCCGTCTGATGCCAAGCGTCGCCTCTAACTAACAGAACTTGGTTATAGCCATAACCTAACGTTCTGTTTCGTTAAGGGGCTCTGCTTGGCATCACCTACTGCACAAGGGAGGCCAAGCGGAGCCGCTGGCTGACAAATACACCCCGCTGACAGCCCCCCACAACCATCAGAACAGGGAGGGCCGAGGACCAGCCCCAGCACCCCGCACTCGGTATTCCCAGGAGGTCACCCAAACCAAGTACCAACCAAGACCAACCCGTACAGCGGCCGAGATCCGACGAGATCGGACGCGTACAGGTCAGCACGGCCGTAAGCCATTACGACAGTGCAGAATACAACGCACCCAACAAGGGTCCCATAACGCTCAACCCTGTGACACCCGGATCGACCTAGCATTTTTCCCCCTGAAAAAACCCCAAGTCCCTCAGGGTACCAGAACAGCAGATCTGCATCCCCAGCGGACAACGGGTGCAACTGATCTGGACCAGCGCGACCAGAACCAGTCCCGTGCCCTAATCACGCCGACCTGCCAACCCCAGGAGAAGGGGCAGATATGCGCGTTTGATCCCAACACAAAAAAGAAGGCGCCACCCAGACGTGTCGGTATGAACCGCGTCCGGTGGCCCACCCCTAGGGCGTGAGACCCTTCCCCATATGTCCAGACCCATTCCGTCATCATCCCCTGACATGAACGGGAACCCATCGACAACACACAGGATGTCGGAAGAGGAAAAACCCCCATCCCAATTGCTCCATAAAAACGCTGTTTCACCCAAGCAAACAAGGCGCGCCAGTCAGCCAATGGCCCAAAAGCACATCCTGAGCCAGCACTATGTGTGCGTTCGGACATACCCACATCAACAATAGGCCGTTTAGACCACCATATTGAATCCCCAAGACGCCCAGGGAAACGACAAGAGGGGCGAGATGCAATCAACTCCATGAATGAATGAATGAAAAAATTTACCCAACAGACTGCAGTACAGGAATACACACAATAGGATAAGGGGAGGCAGACCTGAGAAAGACGTTAGTCTTGTTTCCATCAGGGACCCTCATTTCCAATCCATCAAGACACATTCAACTCTTTATAAAAATAAAGAAAAGGCATCACCCGTATGACCTAACTGCACAGCTGGGAGTAAAAACCCTGTTTTTCACATGATTTTAATCCAGTCACTCCTTTTAATCAGAGTGTAAGACCAGACCCTCCCAGAAACACCTTCCCACATGAGACTACGGTCAAGAAAAAAGATATGTAAACTGTGAGACACGTGACCAATAGACTCAAGTTTGACACATAAACCGGGCGCAGCAGGCCTGTAAGCCCTGCGCCCAACCTTGACATCTTTAAGACACCAGCTCATGGAAGGCGTCGCCATAGCAACAACGCTACAACGGGCAGGGAAAAACCCACCGGATCCTGTCATAACAGGAGTCGGTAGAATACCCCTTCCCCCCCCCCCCCCCCCGTCAAGCACTGGCTTGGCCCTGACTGGCTCAGCAGAAAAGATCAAAAATCCCCTAAACCAATCAAGTGGGAAAGGAGGGGTTTATTCGACACCCCCTCCCGAAAACACACCCTCTATCCCTACACACAGAAACGCAACCGTAGCCATCTTGAAAAACCTCCGGTAGAAAGCAATGCATAGCAAAAGCTAATACAATGCCTGCTACCCACAAAAAGTGTAAGAGGTTTCACAACAACATAAGTCGCCTGTGCGTGAATCCTATACCCGTTGCCTATGTCATACATAGGAAAAACGCCGAACGAGAGTAACGGCTAGGCCGTGAAAAAGTGTGCGTACGAGCATTACTGCAACTAAACAACACAGCATTGTGAAACACATATACTTAGTTAAAGCAATGGAATAACACCAGTTCTAATTGCATGTGGAGCATCAAGCTAAAAAGAACCTATTACCGAGTGTAAGTTGCAGACCTTGCTTAACCTCGTAACACAACACAACTCACGCCCCAACGTAAACAGGGTAGATTCATATATACACAACCCCACCATATGATTTGTTTGAAGAAACACACAGTTTGTTCGGCCAAAACACAGTCCCCCTTATGTCGGGGAACTTTTTTATTAATACTAATAAAGTGTAAGGCACAAAATCATAGAGGGGCCGGGAAGGGTGTAGGAGAGGGGATACAGAGGGGAAAAAAGTCACTCTCAACGGCGTCTGCCACCTCGCGCCGCTCGAGTCTTGCCACCCCGGGGAGCCCCGGAGGGACGGTAGGTTACAGTCTGCTGGACACGACGTTCCCTACCGTCTCCTCCGGTCTGGGATGGGCCGGCGGTGGCCGAAGCGCCGTTTCGTCCCCTGGCCCTCTTGGCAGGGCCAGCAGCGGCGGCGGAGGCAGTGGTAGCGGCGACGGAGACAGCTCGACGTCGCGGAAGCCTTCTGCCCCCACCGGCAAGGACGGGAGGCGGAAAATGGGGTTGGAGGACGGATCTCTCCTCTGCCATTTCTCTGCATGTTGAGGTCATCAATTGCAGGGCCTTCCCGAACAGGCCAGCGTCGGAGAGGGCGGCCGTCAGAAGAGGGGCTCTCTTCTTCTCTGGCACACGGGCCTGCTCCAGCCAAAGGTGACGCTGGCCCAGGGTGGCCAGGGCGCGCACTTTCCCCATGGCTATGGCCAGCACCTGGGAAAGGTGCAGGACAGCTCCCGCAGCCTGGGTGATCTGATCGCATTTTACCTCGTTCAGATCCGTGCCCGTCATTATCCCCGATACAAATCTAGCCAGGTGGGCGATGTTAGACGCCGCAGCCAGCGATTGTGTACCAGCGATGAATGACTGGTCACCCCAATAAGCCAATCGCCTAGCCGACCTCCCCTGGAGGACCGGCTTGCATAGGGGTTCCCACACCATATCCGGACAGAGGAGCGCGGCCATCGGATTGTCAAGCCGAGGCACGCCCTCCCCCATACCTTTGACTAACCCCGACACCCGCGTAACTGGTACGTAGGCGGGAGTTAGTCCCATGATGTTGGACACCGCCTGACCCCGACGAACATAGGCCCCCATCGATGGGAAAAATGGGTAGACAACGTCCACCCCTCTCACTGGGGGACGCTGCCAGGGATGGCCTATGAGGTCATCAGGGACAGGTGCAGGCAATGGCAGCGGCAGCGGCACACCGTTCGCGGTGGCGGCTACCGCCATGAGCTCAGGAAACAAGGCCCGCAGTTCCCCCTGCGAACCTTCCTCCACCGACCCCGCATCCCTCGCATACAGCAGGCTGCGACTGGTCAAGGAGCCACAATCCGATGCGGCCGACAGTAGGGCATCCTGCTGATGAGGCCAAGGTGGTTCCTCGACATCCTCGAACAGGGAGCCCCATGGAGCCATTTCTCCCCCCTCCGGGGTCTCCGGAGGAGGAATACTCTCCTCCACGGGACCATCATACAAGAATCCGTCCGCCTCTTCCATGAAGTCTTCAGTTTCCATCAGAAATCCAGAGTCGGACGCATCCTCGCTGGTCTCCAGCAGCTCCCCAAACCCAGGCCGTTCGCGTCTGCACGCCACCATCTTGCGACGCGAGCGAGCAGACGCGAAAAGTTTGCGTCGCAAATCCTCCGGCTCTAAAACAATCCCCCGTTCATCAACGGGCGATTCCCCAGAACCAGAGGAACCAGAGTCGAGATCAGGCCATCGCCGGAGAGACGGCACCGAACCCTCGGCTCGTCGGTGAGGAAAACTATCCACCGGCAGTCTCCCGGGCTGGGTCGGCAACCACGAGAGTGGCAACAGCCCAGCACCGAAGCGCACAACGGAGGCGGGAATGGAGAACCGGTGGTGAAGAGTAGGTCTAGCGGGTCTACTCTCCGCAGAATACATTATGACCCAAATCTTTTCTTATACAACAAAGTGAGAGAAGAAAAGATTAAGCACAATGTAAACCAGTCACAACTCTTTTCAACTAACAACACGTCAAGTGGGGTACTACCGAGGCACTTCCTTGTGGTGAAAGCGAGAAGGAGGAGAGCAGGTGACCACACACCTGCTTATGAAGGTAAGCTGATGAGGGGTGTGGTCAGACTAATACTGGTATTAAAGGTATATTTGTGGAATGTTATTCAGTACGCGTGCACGTACGCGAGGGAGTGCAGTAGGTGATGCCAAGCAGAGCCCCTTAACGAAACAGAACAGCTTGCTGATATGCCTGGTGCTATTTTTTTTTAGACAAAAAAAAGGTCCCCTGGAAGTAAATTTTCAAGACTTTGTGTGTGCCCTTGTGGTTACACACGGTATTGCGGTGTGTGAGTTTGCTTGGCGGGGTCCGGTTCCTGAATCTGTGTGTGTGTGCCCTTGTGGTTACACACGGTATTGCATGTGTGCGCTCTTGTGGTTACACACGGTATTGCGGTGTGTGTGTGCGCTCTTGTGGTTACACACGGTATTGCAGTGTGTGTGTGTGTAAGTGTGTAACATTTGGTCATTTGTGCACATAGTACCACTATAAAAACAATAGTCCTCATTTCATTGGACTGTAAATTTAATTACTGTATTCAAAGGATTGAAAATGTTATTAACAGATTGCACATTACACACTGGTGCTGTAGAGACATCACATTACACACTGTGTAGTGCTGTAGACATTGATTGATTGATTGATTGATTGATTGATTGATTGATTGATTGATTGATTGATTGATTGATTGATTGATTGATTGATTGATTGATTGATTGATTGATTGTACATTTTATTAACAGATTGCAGAATGGGTACAATACAGTACGGCTCAATACACACAATTGTTAAGGGGGTGCAGACCAGAGAAAGACTTTCGTCTTGTTTACATCAGGGTCCCCCATTTCCAATTCATCATAACATACATTACATACATGACATACAGATAGACAGTACTGTTACATCCAGACATTTATGACATACCAGATCTACAAATATACAGTTCTGTTTAAGAGTACAATGTCTGTCATATATTGTAGACCCTGGCGTTGGAACCTCTGATTAATAGACAGTTTCTAAGAAGAGAGTACTGTTACATTATATACATTTGAGAGTATATACATTTGAGGGGGAAGAAACTGTACATTGGAGGAGGTTGGGTAGGTGGGGTGGGGGGGGGGGGGTGAGTAGGTGGGGTGGAAGGCGGGGACTCTGTCTGTAAATAAACAGTACTGTATATTTGTATATCTTAGTGTAGTATGATGTGTGTGTGTTTTTTCTTCTTTTTTTTAACGTTTTTTATTTTGGTGTTTACATTTCTTTGAATATTGTTTTTATTATCGTTTCTGTAAATGAGGGAAACCTCAGATGCTTAAGATTTTAAATAAAGGTTGAAATGAAATGAAAAGTGTGGCGTGTGTTTCGGTTCACTGGTAGGCCCGCTGCTGTAAACAGACAGATACAGCGTCAAGTGATCCTCCTTTAAACAAACACACACTTCCTGTTGTGAGAGTGTGTGTGTGTAAATACAGTCACTACTCGTCATTAAGAACTGCTGACAGTAATGGTTAGCACACATAAATTGCCAGCAGACACACTCTGTCCACAAACAGTTGTTTTTTGACACAGCGTGTCTGCCAGAACCTGACTAGGAGGGGGGACAGGACGCTGACACTCTTCCCCTCATATATTTTCCTTGGTTTACACTGTGACAGTAGTTCAAGGTAAACCTTTGAACTCATTCTGGGAAAAGGCTGTATTTCTCAGACCAGAAACTCCTGTCCATCCTTGTCAACCTTGTATTAGGTAAAACACAATTCACATAGTAGCAGTGAAGAGGGACAGGGACGCAATTTATGTGATAGGGATCTGAACTCATGCAATTGCCCAACATGCAAAATGCATTAGCAGATGAAACCTCTGGTAGGCTTTGCAAGTTAGCTTTAAAAGAAGTATACCACTGAAGTCAACCACTCAAATGAGTCACTCCTGTCTTTGATATAACAGAATATGTCCCGACATCTGTGACTGCTCCTCCATGTGGAACCAGTCAGCAAAGCTGCAAAAGGACGTTCCACGATGGCGTTCTTGTCCAGGTATACTGTACTCTCCTTGTGCAGAAGTGATAGCATCAAATCATCCATCACCCTCATCAAGCCTTTTCACATGTAATAGCTCAAAGAAACATGCTCAGTCCATATGTGAACTCTCTCATCTGTCCCGTCAACGTAGAAGCTCAAGGCTTTACATCTTGATGACATCATTTTCAAACTTTGAGAGATACCTTGTTCATACTCTATTCCAACACCAGGTCCCTCGGGTCAGCCGATCAGAGGCTCCTGATAGGCCGGAGGTCTAACCTTAAGCTCAGGGGGGGCCGTGCCTTTGCTGTCGCAGCCCCTGAACTGTGGAACAGCATCCTCATCTCCATTAGACCTGCCCCCTCGACAGATGCCTTCAAGTCTAGACTCAAAACCCACTTCTACTCGTTAGCATTTCCCAATTTACACTGACTCACGCCCTGTTTGCTTGTGTGTCCTCCTGTATAACTGAGATGTGATTGTTGTCTATATGTTGTCTAGATGTATCTGTGCATCTACCCTCTGTAGCCTACAGCACTTTGGTTGACATGTGTCACGTTTAAATGTGCTCTATAAATACATGTGATTGATTGATACTCACAAATGTAACATGGATAGGACAGTTCCGGAACTTTGTGACTTTTAAGTGGAGTCGTGTACTTCCTTTTTACCTCTCAAGACATGCGCACACATACGAACGTGCATGCGTGCATTGCACACACACACACACACACACACACACACACACACACACACACACACACACACACACACACACACACACACACACACACACACACACACACACACACACACACACACACACACACACACACACACACACACACACACACACACACACACACACACACACACACACACACATTCTCTATTTAAACTATCAAATACCTCATACACTCTTTGTCCCTTTCCTCCTGTGTTTATGGGTGTCGATGTGAACCTCTCAGGGGGAGCCGACAAACAATTCATGAATAGAACCGGCCGTGAGGCTGTTTATTCTCTCAGGAGCCATGCATGTTTAAAAAACACACCCTTTGACACGGTACACATGCACACGTCACACACGCACCACTCTATTGTGACGCTCAACATACAACACACACACACACAAGGTTACATATATACAACCTATACACACCAAAGGAAAGAATATTTTCCCCTATTGTCATGTTTTCAGAGAAATATGTTTATTTTGGAAATTACTTCCCTGGAGGAAGTAGGCTATAGTACCTACTTACAGTTTCCTTCAGGACCTGAGAATAAGAGTGTGGATGGTATTAGCATTACGAACATATCTTTACCTTCATCAACTCAATGGCGTGAGTTTGCGCTATACTCAATAATATGTATATTCTCTTCAAAACAGTATAGGTTCTCAGATCTCACTGGTTACAAAAACAACACGTTGCA
Organism: Notolepis coatsorum; assembly: GCF_963971535.1. Taxonomy (NCBI): domain Eukaryota; kingdom Metazoa; phylum Chordata; class Actinopteri; order Aulopiformes; family Paralepididae; genus Notolepis; species Notolepis coatsorum. The sequence goes on along the minus strand of NC_140182.1, from coordinate 42,751,155 downwards.
CATCATACACAACGCTCAATACAAACTCTTTGCAAAGAATAGTGGCTTCTTGTAATACATCACGTGTAATTGCAGAGCATCCATCCATACCTGTGATAGAATAAGCACGGTACTGTATGGCCAAAGCATGCAGCCAAGGGGGGGGGGGGGGGGGGTCTTAAAATAGAGCCCAAACCTTCCAAATAATTTCCTCACTTCTCCCACATCTGCTAACAGTCAGTTTGTCTTGTCTGGCGTGTTCTCCACTAATTTACCCCCTTATGACTCACACAGACCCTGAGACAGAGGGAGGGAGGGCAAAATGAAACGAGGAGAGGAGGTAGAGAAAGTGTCTCTCTGGGGCAGCAGGTACACTTCATCTGATGTGTGTATTTGAGTGTGTGTCAGAGCTCATGTATGTAATTAACGTGTTGACAGGGAACACGCCGCACGGAGGGCTGGGTGGCGTGAGGTCTGGGTCCTCAGAATACACCAGAGTGATACAACAGACACACGCGCACACACACAGAGGTAACCTGATGCGTATGTGTATACACACACAAACACACACAGACATGCAAACTCACACACACACACACACACATTACATTTGCATAAACACACACCCTAATACATACACAACACATACACATTCACTACACATACACATACTGTACACATACACATACACATACACACATACACTCACCACACATAAGCACACCCCCACACATACAGTATACACTTACAGCATGCACACACACACACACACACACACACACACACACACACACACACACACACACACACACACACACACACACACACACAGACACACACACACACACACACACACACACACACACACACACACACACACACACACACACACACACACACACACACACACACACACACACACACACACACACACACACACACACACACACACACACACACACACACACACACATGTTGAGTGGTTGTAGAACCAGCTGGTATTGGGTTCACCTTCCCCCTCCACCAGTGGCACAAAACACTCACCAGGCCGATGGCTGCCGTGTGTATGTAACCACCACCAGGTGACTCATTACTCTCTCTCTCTCTCTCTCTCTCTCTCTCTCTCTCTCTCTCTCTCTCTCTCTCTCTCTCTCTCTCTCTCTCTCTCTCTCTCTCTCTCTCTCTCTCTCTCTCTCTCTCTCTCTCTCTCTCTCTCACACTCTCTCTCTCCCTCTCTCTATCCCCCTCTCTCTCTCTCTCTCTCTCTCTCTCTCTCTCTCTCTCTCTCTCTCTCTCCCTCTCTCTCTCTCCCTCTCTCTCTCTCTCTCTCTCTCTCTCTCTCTCTCTCTCTCTCTCTCTCTCTCTCTCTCTCTCTCTCTCTCTCTCTCTCTCTCTGTAACACCGGTATGTGTGTATGTACACTACGTGTATTGTAGGGCCCACAATAAATGCGGGGGGGGGGGGGTCATGGAATATGCTAGAGAAATTGTGCACACTCATTCCCATTAGTGGAAAATCCTACGGGTTAATACGGCATTGAGTATAATTACAGCACACCCACTTATACCATATATAACGTTCACTCGGAGTGATTTGAGCAGCATATGGGAATTAACAAATCACCTAAGCCTCTTGTATGACAATGACATATACTAGGGTATATCCCTGGTAAATGGAGCGCGTGCGTCCCCCGCCAATCCAACACCTCATGTTACCAGTTTAAGTGTGTGTTAGGCCCCCTTCCAAACAGAGTTAAATCCACAAATCAAGCTCAATCTGGGCTGGAATGGAATGTGTCCCGTTGAGACCCTTCACCTGGAGAGAGTTTGTCCAGCTCTACGGCTGCCAATCAGAATGGAACACACACACACACACACACACACACACACACACACACACACACACACACACACACACACACACACACACACACACACACACACACACACACACATACATACACACACATACACACACACAACACACACAGACATACACACACACACATTACACATATAGGACACGTACAGTACTGTGTTTGAGCAGAAGAGAGAGAGACCCAAGTTTATAAGAACTGATTGCATGTGTAGTTATAATTCTGGCTTGGAGAAAGCCTGTTGCATTTTCCTAAAGCGTGTATCATTAGTGCGGTTTCTAACCCCCAGCACGTCTAGTGCTGGCACTCAATATAGAAACACACTTATCTAGGTAGCACACAGCTGCTGGTTTGTTGATTCTGCAGAATCCCATTGCAGGAAAAATAAGTGATAAAAAGGCTTTTCGGAACTACTGACCCTTGGTGGCCCTGATGGCCTTGCCCTTTCTCCACCGAAGGGTCAGGTAGAGGTCATGACCCCTATGTCCCTGCTTGCGGGAACGTTCTTGCCTTTTTCAACGAACGGGAAAACTAATGATGCCAATTAGAGATTCTGGAGCCGAGGTCAACTAAATTAGGGTGCTGGTATCAGGGGAGTTTACACAGACTGGGGTTGACCGGGGCCATGAGGCTGCAGAGAGGGTTGTGACTAAATTTAGCACTGATGGTGAAATAAAAAACATCACTAAAGACGTACGTCTGTCCTCAGATTAGCATTTGATGGAAGCGGCCTACGTAACAGGATGTAATGCCACTATCAAAATACCCTCTGTGAACTCTACAAGGGTTGAGTAATGACACCCCGATCAACAACAGACTCTTTTAAAGCCCCAATCTGTGATTCTTCTTTTTGACCATATCAACATAACTCAATGTATATTTACATTCGTTCTTGAGGAGTTTCTTGATTTGTGGATGGAAAATACGCTATTGCTGAAGTTTCTTGAACCGGTGTAAATCAAAATATAGATCCATTTGAATCCATTTACTACATTACCAATGTAACCAAACCGTTAGAAAATGAATAGTAAAAACCTAGAGACTGGAGAAGAAAAAGGTATGGTAGCACTTTATAATAACACCCTGTTATAATACATTTATAAGGTATTTGTAGATAATGAACTAATCATGAACAAACCATTTATATACATTCATAGATGATTATTAAATCATTTATAACTATATTTGTATACCATTTACAAAGTATTTATAACGCATTAGTGGATAATGAACTAATCATGAACAAACCATTTATATACATTCATAAATGATTATTAAATCGTTTATAACTATATTTGTATAACATTTACAGGTTAGTTCTACATTATTTATAACTCATTATCAACATTGTTTGTACTTGATTTGTTCATCATTAAATAATGTTGTTTAATGAACAATGAACGAACAATGAATGAACACTACACAACAACAACCACCAAACGCACATAGCACACACATCCACACGCACACACTCACTTTAAACAAACACACTGTAGCACCCACTCCACACACTTTATAGCACACACCCACTTTAAACAAACACACTGTAGCACCCACTCCCCACACTTTATATTTATTGATGAAGGATTGCACTACAACTCGTACACCTTACTGTAAATTGTACCTAAATTGTACCTCATCCCATTTCTGCTTTGCACTAGATAGTACTGTACATTAGTACACTGCATAGTATTGTATATTATATGGTAACTCAGAACATTGTACATATGTCTATACCGAACACTGTGACCTCATTTTCTTCTTCTAAATTACATGCTATACTATGTTATTTGATACTATCTTGTCTAGCACAGTCTCTGGAGCGTAACAGTAAGAAGCATTTTGTATGAAAGTATTCTGTACTTCTGTATGACAACTATTAAAGAAACTTGAAACTAATGTGTAGTAACACATTTGTAGATGCTTTGAAAAATGGATATGAAAAAACGACTATACTGTATCTCCATTTATTTTTCATGTTCAACAAATGATTTGTTAAGACATTCATAAAACATCTATAAATCATTTGCAGATGCTATCGTGGGGGCCAATCTAAAGTGAAGCCTATTCATCATTAACAAGTGTCTAATACAGTTAATTATTTGTTTACTTTTTCATCACA
>NC_140182.1:42712178-42742178 GCF_963971535.1 Notolepis coatsorum | reverse complement strand
TTTATCGATATATGATGTGAAAATTAGAGATTAGAGATAAAAAAAAAAAAGATTAGACTTGCGGTTTTATGGCGGTTTTATAGCGGTTTTATTAACATGGAAGTGGATGGGAGTAGAAAAAGGGACCAGGGGTAAAGAAGGCACTAAACACTATAACTATTGTTTTAGAGTGTTTCATATTATAAGCTTTTCACACAATGAACATATATGTAAAATTAAGATATTTACCCAATTTCATGAAATAATAAGAAACACAGACACCGCTGTGCTCACACACACACTCAAAATATTTCAAAAAAGTAGAAAAAGGGACCAGGGTTCAGTGCTGCTTGGCCCCGATACATTTGATTCCCTGTTTATGTAATATAATTTGTGGAACCAAATAAAGTATTAAAATGTGTGTGTGTGTGTGTGTGTGTGTGTGTGTGTGTGTGTGTGTGTGTGTGTGTGTGTGTGTGTGTGCGTGCGTGCGTGCGTGCGTGCGTGCGTGCGTGCGTGCGTGCGTGCGTGCGTGCGTACGTGCGTGCGTGTGTGTGTGTGTGTGTCGTTTGCTCCATTTAAAAAATTCCTTTGTTCTTGCAGGTACTGTATGAAAATGCTTGACTGAGCACTTGCATCATATTACTGAAGAGAAAAGGAAATTAAAGTTATGATGGACTATCTAACTTTCCCACTGGATATAGAGTGCTGCTGCCATTATGATAACAAAAACATATTACTTTTGCAATGCTATACCATTCTGTGTCGAAGAGAAATAATGGTATAAACAAGAATGCACTCTGTAGAGTCCATGGCCTCTGGCAAGTCTTAACAATCTACCTTTTTTACTTTCATATTCCAGACTTTCAACATTTTACTGGGTATAAATGATAGTTACCTATATTGCCATGGCTCCAATGGGTTCAAAATCAACTATGTAAATAAATAATATATATCATCAGTAGGGTATCACAAAGGAACAACACATTTCATGTCATCATGATTTGATTGGACACGCTGAGGTCATTGTTTTCAATTCTGTGAGATTTAACGCCATCATAGGCCAAATTACTTAAAACATCCTCCTCGTCAATAAGTATATCAAACAGACAAGTTGGAACTATGCTAAATCTAAAATATGGCTTGGTATCGCTAAGCAGGGGTAATAACAGCACACAACTACATTCATAAGTCATACAGATATCTAAACATTGTATTTTCTTGTTTCACTATTTGTTATTAAGATATGGATGATTGTAATGGTAGACAATGACCTTCATATACATATACACACAGCCCTATCCATACATACATGAACACACACACACACACACACACACACACACACACACACACACACACACACACACACACACACACACACACACACACACACACACACACACACACACACACACACACACACGGACACTGTTCCACCTTTATCAGTAACCTTAGCCTGTAGGAAAGGTTGTATTCTGGGGTATTCTGTCTGATGACGTTTTCATCTTCGTCTTCATCTTCATTCTGCCCTGAGATTTATTACTGGTGATAGCTATGGCACTCTATAAGGCCATTATTGGAACGTTTCCACCTTATATTGCAACAATGCAAGATTCAAATTGTGGACTGGTTTATGCTTAAGGTTCCTTGTTCACAGTCTGAACCTGGAAAGTCAGCCTTTTGTTTTAGTGCAACAACTTCATGGAATAATCTTCAGCATAAGCTCAAAATCGATTCTCTGCGGACCTATGGTCAGTTTAGGGCCATAATCTTAAACCTCCCTGGTACATTTGTGTAACTGTTTTAACAGATTGCTCTGTCTTTTTATCTGTGCTTTGCTTGTATTTTATTGTTTCTATTGTGTTATTGATGCCTAATTGTATTGCTGTGTAATTGAACCCTTGCACTGAAGAATCATATTCTTCTATATCCGTTTTGAAATGTTTGGACAGCACATGTATTTACAGCTGGGAAGTTAATCTAAATCATGAATGTGAATGTGATATATCACAAGAAACGACTCAACCATGACTGTCTCTATGCGTGAACACAACACTAACTTACCATCTTTAGATAATGAATTACTAAACCTCTACTGTCTTTAACTATGAATGAACACACCACCATAACTTACCACTTACCAGGCCAGCCCCTGTCAATCATCTGACTCCTATAGATACACTTTTTTATTTACCTTATTTTTCGGGATCATCAACCACAAACCTGAACATCATTGCCATAAAACAGAACACAGTTAGTTTCTCTACCCTTCTCTGAATGTCTTGCAAAAAACGGCGTTGCAATCTGATGAAGAATGGCGGATACATTTACATTATAAAAAAGTAACTGTACTTACAGTAGATTTCATTCACGGTTTGTGAATCACGCCTGGTGTTACTAAATCCAGATTGAACTCTGCCATTGGAAAGGGGAGATTTGGCCCGATCCATAGATGTGCGACTTGGCCATAGTAAGATAATTTATAGGCCTGATATTCTATATTCTATAATCATAATTCAAATGTGTCCGGATGGCATAATTTAGTACTGTCTCTACAAAATCTCCTGTTTAATAATCTTCCCTTTATTCATTTGCTTAAATCTTTTGTACACGTGATCTCAAGAAGGTGCTGAATGAGTTCAGTGGCGATTTTTCATGTCTGGTAATTTTTTGCATTCACCGTCAAATATTACAATCTTTCTTTTTAATAAAATTTGATATTCTCCTTTGGTTCATCACAATTTACTCAAGCCTAGTAACAAACACAATAATTCTGACATTGTGAATACATTCCAGGAGATCCATAGATGTCCCTAGATACCAAGAACATGCAAATGGACCTTGTAGAAGTGGAGTAATCTTCCATTTACTTCCATGTATTTTTAGGGGGATTTTCAGAAAATAGGGCTAGGGCTTAACTATGAATGAACACAACACTCTAACTCACCACCTTTAGATAATAAAGTACTAAACTTCTACTGCCATTAACTATGAATGAACACAACACTCTATCTTACCATCTTTAGATAATAAAGTTTGAAAACATTGCTCCTCTGAAAACCTAAAACGGACTTATATGGCTCTTCGTCGGAGGTACTTAATTGTTTTACTTGCATGATCTTTCAATTATCTTTTTCTTCCCTAATGTTTGAAATCTTGTTGGAGCCTGTAGAGCTGGCAGGACATGACAGAATGAAGAGAGGACACCTTAGCTCATAACAACATGACAGGACAGAATGAAGAGGGGGAATCTCAGCTCATAACAATACAACACTTTTATTGTGAATATATTATATTTGCACAATAATCATCAACACCATTATTATAAACATTATTTCTGCTTTTTTCTTTTCTTTTCTCTTTTTTTTTTCATACAGTAAATAGTATAATTGTACAAATGTATACAAAATTTGATTCAGGCTAGTCAAGTTCCACAAAAGAGTAATTCATGTATTAAAGCACAATCAGAGAGATATCCAGGGTGGGGTCAAGCAGTCGCCTGCACACCCCTGGAATTAAACACATGTCAACATGGAGGGACAGGCATTACCTGAACACTCAACACCACCTAGTCAGCAAAAAGACTCGCTGGAGAGGACTGATCTTCAGAACCAAGGATACCCTAAATGAATCACTGTTTAGCTCAGGTTATGGAGAATTAAAGGGTCACTTCACTTACCAACACAGTACCAACTCTTTTGCACATAATCTCACACACATCCCAAAACTCTTAGACAGTTTTGCACACATGTATTTAGTTTGGCTGTTATTGAGAGTAAATATGTTTGAATATGGCCACCAGTGATGTCATCGGGGGACATCGATGTGTTGTGTTAATTACAACTCAATTAAATAATAAGCTAACAGTCCCTACAAGACAATATATTGCTAGTTTATCCATCTACATCATTTCATGGTGCTGTAATTAACGCAACACAAGGTTTCAATGTCCCCCGATGACATCACTGGTGGCCACATTCAAACTAATTTTACTCTCAATAACAGCCAAACCAAATGCATGTGTGCAAAACTGTCTAAGAGTGTTTGCTCGCGTGTGAGATCATGTGCAAAATAAATCTGCATTGTTTTTTGGTGAAGAGTTACATTGGTGCAGGCCAGGGGTGTAAAAAGTACCCAGTAATTATACTTAAGTGAAAGTATGGGTACCATCTCAAAATCATACTCAAGGAAAAGTCAGAGTATCTGGCTAAAAACACACTTGAGTAAAAGTCAAAAAGTTTCCACTTTTAAATGTACTAAATGTACTAATGTACTAAAAAGTAAAAGTAAAAACTTTTTTTCTGATAGCAGGTGTTTAATCAAAGATCCCCACTTTCTAGTCTTGCACAAGGACCAATCAGCATGGGTATGGGCGGGTTAATTTTCCATTGATGGGGATTTGATTGGCTGTTTTTAAATAAAGTGCGGCCGCAGGATTAATAACATTAATGTTAGTTCGGCCAGAGAAACAAATATACTAATGAAAATGGTTGGACCTGCAAGATTTGTACTTTGTAGGTCTGCATTTTAAATGTAAGGAGTTTTTTTTCCCTCTGAAATGTAATTGAGTAAAAGTACAAATATACAAACCTAATAATACTCGAGTATTAATACAAATCCCCAAAACAGTACTTACGTATTGTAACAATGTACAATTACTCAAGTACTTTACACCCCTGCATTGGTGACAATGTAACCTGCTCCTCTCCAGTGGGTCTCCACGGTGACCGTGGGCACAGGCGGCGTTCCAACACAGAGCAAGCTCAATCCCATCACATTGCAGACACTGAGCTTTCAGCATCTGCTTCACAGCACTTATAGAGCAACACAAATAAGAACAAGCAGGATAAGGAGAAGAAGGAGAAGAAGGAGAAGAAGAAGGAGAAGAAGAAGAAGGAAGAAGAAGAAGAAGAAGAAGAAGAAGAAGAAGAAGAAGAAGAAGAAGAAGAAGAAGAAGAAGAAGAAGAAGAAGAAGAAGAAGAAGAAGAAGAAGAAGAAGAAGAAGAAGAAGAAGAAGAAGAAGAAGAAGAAGAAGAAGAAGAAGAAGAAGAAGAAGAAGAAGAAGAAGAAGAAGAAGAAGAAGAAGAAGAAGAAGAACGAAGAGGAGAATAAAAACAAAAGGAACAGTCATCTTCGATATGCTGATCTCATTCACAAATCATCTTGGCTCCTGAGGCTGGTGATCCAGAGATGGGACGGAAACAAGACCGAGACTAAAACAGTTCCCAAAAGCATCTCAACACTTAAGAACATCTTAGCCCATTGATCAGATTATTGATCTTAGTGCTAACAGGGTTTCGGGGAAAACTGGGAAAGGACACCAGGGTCTGGACGTCCACTTCACTCTCAATTCTATCACTTCACAAAATATAAACAGACCATGTCGTTTACTTGCAGAAAACCGTACATGTATTCTAATGTATTTGTCAATAGGTTTAGATAGTATAACCTTTTCATATCAACACATCTTTTTCACTATTTGATTTTGAAAAAACGTAATTAAATAAAATCCACTTCCTGAATTCACTGATTTGAAATTGAATTGGTCCCAACCCTACTGGATATACTTGATCAAGTTTGGTTCAGGGACAAGTCGCTGCTGTTGGGGTGAAAACCTTGTATTTCTCCAAAATGGTAAACATTTCAGGAATTAAGAAACCCAACCTCATTTTCAGATTGACACCTGTGTCATTTTGAAGTTTTACTTTGGGTTTTAAACGTGGTCCTAGGGTCATGCAACTTGTTGACAGCAGAGAGAACCATGTAAACATTCTGTTCCAAGTAAAAAATTAAGAAAATCTGAAATTAAATATACAGGGTTTCCCGACAGCAGCAAAGTCTGTTTCAATCAATTCCAGATCTATTGATCAGTATATCTAGCGTTGACTTGTAAAATCAGTTTAACTGCAAGAGATTTGGCCCATGTGGTTATGACATTATTGTAAGGGCTACCACTTCTGCTATATACCAAACATTAGCACAGATGCATACATAAGATGCATTGGTACATCATTCCAATAACAGACTAACTGTTACAGCTACATAGGCACTGGGAATTTGATGCATCAAATTAAGGGCAACCAGAGCTGTCAGACCAAGTGTGAGCAAATTGGAAAACTCTTCATCCTGATCGACCCTGATAAGTGATCAGTGTAGATTAGTATGGGTGCTCTCTACTTAACACTAACACTCAGTGAGGTAAGGGGAAGATCCACCATAAAACAGAAATCTAGATTGTGCTATTCCAATGATCTTGGACAGTGCAGTCAATATCTATTAACATAGACAACCGCCTCCCTAAGCTGAAGATCTGTAGCGTGGAAGCCAGACTTTTGTGATACAGACTGGCCTTCATTGTATCCACATCAATTTCCAGAAATTGCAATGCAATCGGACCATTAGCAGACTTTCTCTGCGAAAAAAATAACGTTTTCGCAGTTATTCCGATTTGTACTTTGTTACGCTGATTGGCTGAAGGAGTTTGTCTGTCAGGAAGGGTGTGGGCGGCTAGAAGACTAGGTCCAGTTTGCAGTAGCTACCACGCTAGGAAATCAGAGCATCAAGACTTGCATTTATGATGTCATCAGACCACACTTCTTTGGAGCTGGTCCATTGAGAATTAATTAGTGAGTGATTTTGTGGGTTCATTGAATATTCATTTCAGATATTACATCCAAATGACGTATTTAGGGCTTACATTACAACTGCCGTGGGTAGTGTACCGAGAAGTTGTTCCATTATTCGACGTCTATAGAGCAGCTCCAGAATTGGTCTCTTGACATCCCCGCTACAGTCTTTTCTCTCCAGTGTTAATCTTAAGAGAGAGACGTGTGCATATTCACATATTGAAACCGAGCCGTACAATATTATAGAAATAATAGATGCAAATATTATTTTAGGGTGGATTTCCACTTTCAGACAAACAAAAGGGTGTCCTCCATGTCCATTTAAGATGTCCTTTGCTCAGAGACGGTATAGGCTACAGATTCATTCATTAACCCTTTCACTGCCGCACTACCAAACGGTTAACCCTTTCACTGCAACAACACAGCATGTTCACCCTTTCACTCCCACACGACAAATGGTTAACCCTTTCACTGCCGCACTACAGAAGGTTAACCCTTTACTATCACACTACAGTGAAAATAGTGTGAATACAGTGAAATAGTTCAAAGAAGCCACCAGGGAGCCTTGAACAGATCTGAGGCCTGCCATTGTGTATCCTGGAGAGAATCTGCAATGAATGTGTAAGTGTACAGTCGTTTGGTACTGTACGGAGCTTTGGTGTCAAGAGTACCGGCGTTGTCTTCAGCTCTGTATAGAGCCCATGCTGCTACACTAAAACACCCAGCTAGCCACTCAACGCTAATAGACTTCAAGTACAAAAAATTATAGAACAAATAAATACATACATACATAAATTAAAAGGTACTCAAATAAACTGCCCCCCCCCCCCCCCCCCCCCCCTCCCCCATAGTGGCATTGGCTGCCTATATGTCTACAGTATAACGATTTGTATGCAATATCATAAGCAACACACATCAGAGACAACCACAGTACACGTGTCATTGCTGTCAGTGAAAACACACAGTCTTTGAATAATATCCAGTTGGCATAGTGGGGCAGACAAATAAAAGAAAGATGAGAGGGATTTAAAGGGTTTGATTGGCTCTTACTCTTGCACCATAGGATAGTATGAAGTAGCATACTATGGAATGGAGTGCAACTGAGCAAGGTAGATTATTTTCTATTGTTGGGTGGGGTGGGGAGGGGGGGGGGGGATGAGCGAGCACCCTTTGGCATTGGAGAATGACAGAAACACTCTTACACTCTTACATACTGGCAGTGAATTAACAAATCAGTGATGGCATCGATGGACCTGTTGATACTGTTATGTGTCTGATGCAAAAAGTTCTGCATACATCCTGGGTAGGATGAGAGGAACGGGATTGTTTGGCCAGATTGTGTGTGTGCATGTGTGTGCGTGTGTATCTGATTGTGTGTGTTTGTGTAGGGGTCATGAATGTTGTGAGGACGTGATGAGCAACAGTAGCAGCAGTTGGAGCCCAAACACCGGCCAGAGGGAGGGGCTCAGGGAGGTCCCACCACCACAGTCAGAATCATCTTCCTATTGGACACAACAGTTGTCAATCAGTTAGGTAGGCAGCAACAACAAAACATTAATTGATAGTATTGTAACAGTTGATAATTCAATGCATTTAATTTAACTTTAATCGTATCATATCATCACATACAGTGAGGAGTTCCATGCTCTAGATCTTATCGTTCTTTTGGACTGTGTGCATGTGAAGTATCAGGTTGGTTGGGTCATGTTAGCCCATTCCATATTGGACACAGTTCCCAGTTTGTAAAATAGCCAGATTCAATAAGAGTCTAGCAAATCCTCTTCTCAAACATAGTCCTCCTCTCCCTCTTCTGCACCTCGCTTCAACCCCAGTCTTAAGTCTCAATATTCATGATAAAGTCATTCATGATTTGGTGGCAATACTTACAACATTGCTGAAGGAATACTTGTACTGCACTCAGTGGAATAAAAAGCAACACACATTCTTTACCTACTGTACAACATTTAAATTTATTTCGTCCCAAAATGATCACCTAAAACGATTTGATATGAGATTTAAAAAATTGGTAAGCAGATTTGATATTGGATTCAATAGAAATGTGTTGTGGCTTGCCGTTTGAAGGCCGTATTGAGGAAATCTCAATAGTGGGTTTCCTAAGCCTAGGAGGAGAGTGGGGGGGTGTAGTGTACTTGTGTGCATACTATGCCCTCAAACGGCAGGAAAGCCACGCAAAGCTTCCTCTGTTTACCCTAGTGATGATATGGACGGCCTAGACGCACACTACCTTCCCAGGCACAGCAGCCAGCAGGGTAGAGATGCAGAGGGAAAGGGCTGTGTCCTACTTCCACTCTGTTCATCCACTTTGCCCTTTCCTTCCTTTTCCTTCCTGCCCCCCCCCCCCCCCCCCCCCCACACACACACAACACACACACACACACACACACACACACACACACACACACACACACACACACACACACACACACACACACACACACACACACACACACACACACACACACACACACACACACACACACACACACACACACACACACAGAGACCGGTAGCAGTGTTTAGGTGTGTGTGTGTGTGTGTGTGTGTGTGTGTGTGTGTGTGTGTGTGTGTGTGTGTGTGTGTGTGTGTGTGTGTGTGTGTGTGTGTGTGTGTGTGTGTGTGTGTGTGTGAGTGTGTGTGTGTGTGTGTGTGTGAGAGGTCTGACCCTAAATATGTCGCTAGAAAGGCAGACTTCAAACAGCCTGGGAACTAAGAGATAAATATGGGAAATATGGTATTGTTCTAAATATTCAGGAGCCTGATGTAAAATGGTTGGATGGTGGGAGTTGATGTCAAGCTCTCACGCACGGTTTCCCTGCCTTGTCTGGGCTATTTTAGGATTTACATCACATGGTTCTTACGGAAAGGTACCATAGGCGTAGGCTACATGAGCAACAAGTGTTTTTGCTAAATGTGGTTAAAGGGGAACATCACCTAAATTTATTCCAATAAATCAATGGATATTTGTGAACATGAGATACTCTCTCTCCCATAAAGCCAGTGTTACGTGTGGGGTGTGTTTGTACCCTGATCAGGTGCTCCCAGTGTGATGTGTAATGTCTAGTTGTAGTTCCCTGTCCTGGTCTTGTAGTCCTTATTGTTTCCCTCCCAGGTGTATCCATTTGTAATCAGCCCAGGTGTGTCTTGTCTCGTCATCCCTTCGTGTATAACTGTTCTGTTCTCCTGTGAGATGCTGATCCTGTGTTTTGTTTGTCGTTATTTTATGTTACTCCTTTTTGGTTACAAACCCATGGTAAATATAATTAAATATCTTTTTTTGGTTACTTTGGCTACCGTCTCCTAATTATGTTACATTGACAAGACGACGAGCACTCCTTCAGTCAATGGTAACGTAATAGCCAGACACCAGGAAGTAAGACTCAAACTTGTGATGTCATCAAGTATAAAGTCTGGAGCTACTCCATAAACAATGAATGGGAGACTGATTTTGTGGACCCACAGAATTTTCTTTTTTATACCCAGATGAGCTGGATATAAAAATAGAGCAACACTATATATCACAGACCCTGATGGGAAATCCCCTTTGAATTGCCCATCTGAGGTTTCTCCCCCTTTTTTCCTATTGCTAGGTTTTAGGGACTTGTTCCTTATCTTCATTGGGGAAAGTCTGGGGGTGTTGCAAAATTGTAGATTAGATGGTGTTCTTTGTGATGTTTCTTCTTGATCTGTGAAGCCCATGGGGGAAATTAGTTGTGATTTTGGGCTATACAAATACATTTGATTTGATTTCTGTATTGTATTGTAGTGTTCTCAGCTCTTAAACAGAACATGTAGCTGTAGGAAAGAGAGTTGCTCTTAACTATATTATATATTTGTGGACTATATTAGACCTATGAATTTAGAAAATGGGCGTACAGTAGTTCCCCTTTAAGTAGCCTAAAAATACCACTTCAGAGTGATCCCTCTTCAAATATGTGTTGTAAGGACCAGTACAGAGCTATTACATATTGTGGTAAGGACTTACAGCGCTATTCAATAGGCCAGAGAGTAAACACAGTCTATAATGATACTCAAGTTGGTCTCTGTTCAAAATAAATCTTAATAGTTATAGGTAATAGTTTATATATTCCAAAATGTAATTTAGTTGAACATATCGGCTCCCTCCCAATGGAATCAATGTAGGAGAGAGGTACATAGCGTTTATTCCCTTACGGAAGGTATGTAAGGGAGCTATAGAATCCTGCTCATTATGGCTTGGTGGAAATAGCAACCATGTATTTATGTGTAATCTTCAGACTTGACAGAAACATTTAATAAAGAGAAATATAAGAGTAAATGTAAACTGCTTTGACTTTTGTTTTTAAAAACAACACTAAGTACCAAAGGCTTGAACAGGCTAAACATATGTTCATAAAAAAATTTTGCTAGGAGAAAATTAGCATCACTGTTCACATTATTGGTTACTTATAAATCATTTGTAAAGCGCGGCTGGGTGGCGCAGCGGACTAAGCACTCGTCACCAACGCGAGAGACACTGGTATTGAATCCGGCTGTCAGCGTTGCCTCCGGCTTGGCCGGCCGTCATACTGGCTCAATTGGCAGAGTCAGCAGGAGGGAAGCCGGTGGGGTGGTATTCTGGTCGTTGTAAACAGCGACTCCTACAGGTCGGTCAGGGCGCCTGCACAGCGAGGGAGGGAGATGGCGAGGGTAGTGTGACCTCCCACACGTTACACCTCGCCAATGAGAGTCCGCGCTGGCAGGTGAAAAGATGCTGCTGGCTGTCTCCTATGTCTCGGAGGAAGCATCTGATAGACTTCAGGGCTCCCTAGACCGACCAGTGGGGGGCACATGCGAGCAACGGCCAGGAAGGAGAGGGGGGAATTGGCATAACGACTAAATTGGGATGGGAGAAAAACACAGAAAAACAGGAGGAGAAAAGGTGGATACAAAAAATTTAAATCATTTGTAAAGCCTGCTCTGAGCAGTTAAAATATGCTTGACCTGTGAGCAGAGATGCTGCTCGTTTCAGACCATAACGCAGCACCACCAAATAGTAGCTACAGTCATAGTGATGCCCATATGACCGCTGATTAAACGGCACAACCACTAACCTCACATCACTTTGTTCTAAGTTACTTCTATAGATGATTAGCGTGCTTAAACGTATTCCCGTGTCGCGCGACCACTACTATATCCCATGTCAAAATACTGCAGTCCAAAAGTATACATATGCAAGTATACAATTGCATTATCCTTTCCCTTCCCCCTTAAAATAGTTGAAACGTGATACAACAGAATGTCTCTGTTCTCAATAGTTCAATGCAAGACCATTAGTATTTACAGTCATGTTGCTGGTGACTTTTAATGTGCAAAAGGGAAGGATTAAAACCATTGGGAACAAATATCATGTTATTGATACCAATATATACCAGAAATGGTACAGTATGATGGTGGTATGGTATGGCAGTGGTATGATATGACAGTGGCAAGGTATGATAGTGGTATGGTATGACAGTGGTATGGTATGATAGTGACCGAACAAATTATGGAAGTGCCGTCGGTATTACGGTTTAAATTACATTATACCATGGTATTATTTCAGTACAAAAGTTGTACCAGTAGGGGAGAACGGGGGACGTTGTCACACGGGTAGGTTGTCACATTCATTATATTTCATCACCAGAGGGTCCTGTCTCCCATATTTAGGTATTTAAATGTCCAGAATTGCGGTCAGAGTTCACCTATATTGTCATCTTTGGAGTGTAGCTGAACTTGAGGTGAGAGGACTTTTTGTGTTTTTCATGTCCATTTGTAAATATTCCGCTCCTCAGTATTTTTCTTCTAGGCTTTTACACAATTGGTTTATAATGAAACAATTATTACCCTTAAAAAG
The DNA here is from genome assembly GCF_963971535.1 of Notolepis coatsorum. Lineage (NCBI taxonomy): Eukaryota > Metazoa > Chordata > Actinopteri > Aulopiformes > Paralepididae > Notolepis > Notolepis coatsorum. The sequence goes on along the minus strand of NC_140182.1, from coordinate 42,729,698 downwards.
TGTGAAGGGATAGCTATAGTTTAGATTGTTGTTAGCTAGCTAACTAGTTGTTAGATGGCTGTTAGCCTTGATGCTATCAAGACATTCCAGTTGGGGTTGGTCGTCACATTTTCTTTGGGGTTGGTTGTCACATGTTGTGTATAGCTATTATTGTTAGGCTGATTTATTGTGTTCATATTTTGTTATATAGGATGGCCTAAAGATGTGTTTCCTGTTTATGTTCATGTTAAGATGCATTAAGTTATGTATTTGTCAACTTGTCAATGCAATTAAACTTTCAAATTTAGTTCTGCCTTCTTGTCTTCTTTTAAGATTTTCTTTAAGCCTTTATGCTTCTGCAACATCGATGTGCAGCCTATGCAACATTGTACCCCAGATGTAGCTAGATAGATGAAATTTCCCTTCTCAACCAACCCATTGATAACAAGCAGAAAAAGAAGCATTATTTTTACTTCCGGTCGGGGGATTTCAAAATAAAAGAGCGACGTCTAAAAGCACCGTAAATACGTTTATTTTGTACATTATCTAACGTTAACACGAACCTAAACTAATCTAAAGTTAGTTTAGGTTCGTGTTAACGTTAGATAATGTACAAAATAAACGTATTTCCGGTGCTTTTAGATGTCGCTCTTTTATTTTGAAATCCCCCGACCGGAAGTATTTGTGATGTATTCTGCTTGTGTAACTTTAGGTTAGTTTTAACGTTAGCTAGCAGCAGGGATGGACGCCTTTGTGCAAATGCAGGCAGCTACAGGCACTCACGGTCGAGGAAGAGCTGCTGAATTTAATCGGCAGGAGGAGAGAGAGCTCGTCAAAGCTGGATATATCCCTGTGGCTGTGGTTGTAGGCACGAAAATGCAGCTCGAACTACCTGTTATATTAAATTAATTGATTGCTGTTTAACAACTTGTCCATGTCCAGTCCTTTCGAACTGCCCGACCGTTCATTGTAAACAATGATGCATGTAATTATATTAACGTTACTGTGTGTTGTTGTAGCTATGTTAATAAATTCTGAATGGCATTGGCGTTAGTTGGGTATGATAGAGCATTGAATAGCATCATCAACGCTAGCTGGCTGGCTACAACAATGGAGGATGGTATTCCTCGCTGCGGGACCAATATTATTCTATGACAGCCCCGCCCCCATTCACTACCAACCAATCACTGCTACGCAATATCAACGCAACGGTTGTTTAGATTAGATTTTGGGGAGATGTACGCAACATCCTCGCAACACAGTCTACAAGACCCTCTGCAACAACCGCGTTGAAATCGCGCTGATGTTGTGTTGCAGTTGCTTTGAAGTTGCTGTAGCATGTAGAGGCCTTTAGCCTCTGGTATGTGTGCCATTAGTGTTAGCCACGCTTCTATGCCTCTTTTCTTTTGAAAAAAATTATAAAAAAAAAACACATATATATATTATTTATTTATTTATTTTTAATTTTTTATTATATTCGACTAAGAGGTTGGCCAGTCGACTACGGCACCTTTCGACCGATTAGTCGACTAATCGATTAATAGGGGTCAGCCCTAGTGACAACCATCCCTGTGATGGGGTTGGTTGTCACTATGTGTCAGAGTGTCTTTGATATGTGATTAACTCTTTGTTACAATACGTTGGAAAATGAGAGGGATACACATTTCAAGGCAACATCTTAAGCTTCAATTTAATGTAGGAATTACTATTGAAAGATGTTTTGATGATGAACAATTCACACTAGAGTAAAAAGTGTGACAACTATCCTCGTTCTCCCCTACCATGGCGATACATGACTTCTATACAATGGCGGGTATCGTGGTAAAACTGAAAACACCATCAAACTACCATGATACATTTTCCGTAAGGGAATAAACCCTATGTTCCAGGCAGAAAACAGGGGAATCCTCTCAAATTGATAGAATTCCATTCCTGTCTCTGAATACTGATTTTGAAATACATTTTAAACTGAGATTATATTTTTTCAAGGTGGCCCTTTTCCCCACCCAAGTAGATAAGAACACTTTCACTAGACAATTGCCTGGTAGGTATTAAGCAACACTTTTATAACTGACTGTAAAGCAGTAGTTGGCCAGTCTGATTAGCAGTAGAGCAGACAGTAATGACTAGGTGTCCCTGGCTAGTTTCAAAACAGCCAGCAGTGTGATGTTGTGGGGGGGGGGGGGGGGGGGGGGGGGACTCAACCCAAAGCCCAGAATCAGCAACAACAAGAGAGGGGTGGGACTCAACCCAGAGCCTCCAGTGATTGGGCACAAGGGCTCATCCTACCGTGGCGGACATGAGTGGCAGCCGTAGGGATGAAAGAAAAAAAAATAAAACATGAGAGCGATGAAGGGAATGAGCGAGAGATCTTTTAAATTAATTAAAAGAGAAATGTAAAAGTAGCGAGAATTACATGCAAAGCTTATGACACAATACATGAAGACAAAGAGATACACAAGTATGAGGAATGAAATTAAATGAGGAAAGTGTATCAAAACAAAGGTAGCAGGCAGCCAAAATGCATGGGAGAATAGTGCGATGCTGATGAAGAGCAGACTGAAGTAGGGGCTGACCGCTTCACTTCATGTCCAATACACACACGTCTGTATGTCTTACGTTTTTATCGTCGTCAAAACACACGTCCGGTCCTTTCCTGTACCTGGGGTTCTGAGCCAGCTCACATGGATCTGGACCCTCGGCTGAACACACACACACACGCTCAGGAAAACACTATCTATCATCAGCAGTATTCGTTGGCACGAAACACAATTTCACCGCATTAATCAACTGAATTCAGCACTTGTGGTTACTCTGATTTTCCAGCCAGAGAGCCTGTAAAGTCTCCACTCACCAGCCTCGGCTGCGGAGGCGTAGCTGCGCGATGCTCCGAGTGCCGCTCTGCATGACATATCTGCACCTTCATCAAACATGGCAGCTTGAGTGGGCCGCAGGTAATGATGAAAATTAATATCAGCTGAGAAAAGTTTCGGCCCTGTATTATTCTGTGAGTGAGTGAGTGTGACTGACTGACTGAACGTGTCATGTCGTGTGTGTGTGTGTGTGTGTGTGTGTGTGTGTGTGTGTGTGTGTGTGTGTGTGTGTGTGTGTGTGTGTGTGTGTGTGATTGCACGTGCAAATTAATACATTTAAGTTTCCAGATATCTGCTGCACTTTATTAACATTCAATAAAGGGGGGGGGGGGGGGGGGGGGGTGGCACAGGCAGCCTTAGCGATAAATTAACATGATGTTATTATATGAGGCCTTGCAGTCTTGTGGAACCAGTGTGCGTAGCATAACTAAAAAGCCATCAAGTCATCAAACATTATATTAATTCTAAGTAGCTTTTTCCACCCACCAGAAACTTTGCAAATGTAGCCTGCTAATGCAAACAACCCTACCTTTGGGTGGGACCTGTGCAGGAGCCCCTCTTGGGTTTGGACATTTTAACACAGAAATCTATCACAATCTTTGTTATAGATGTTACTATTACAATCTTTTCTTAATTTTATTTTAAATATTTTTAAATATCTGCTTTCAATTGGGAAATGCAAAAGAGAAATGCATATTATAAGCTGATAAATCTAGTTATACACAAAAGTGATATTTTTTTCCAGCTAATAGCTTAGTTACAATTAGATTGTATGAACTAAGCAGGTGAAATGTTTGCAGGTCAAGTATTTAAAGATCGCTATTGCCTATTACTAGGCAACTTGGGCACAGCCAAGATCAACAATCAACCAAGCCTCGTTTGGAAATACGAGTCATCTGGAGTCATTGCATGTTCTTGTTCCAATGTGAGGCAATATAAGGCAAAAGAGCATGAAGGGAACATTGGTCTGTTAATTTAACCGTGATCACGAAGATCTGATCAGCTCCTTCTACTTACATGACACAGGTGTGTTGCGTCCTGGAAAAACAACACAGGCAACATGGCAAGGTAGAGCATGGCCTACCCGTACTGTACCATACCTACTGGTCAGTGGGTGAGTGGGGGAGTGTGTGTATGTGTACAGTATGTGTGTGTGTTCCGTCTGTGTGGTTGCTTGTGTGTGTCCTCATTAGCAGGACATTGAGCCGTAATGAACCACAGGCCTCACTCGTGACCCCACCGTGACCTCTAACGATGACACTACTGTTACACCAGCAGGAAGCTACAATTACACACACATCTGTCAAACAGACCAGAAGTGCCTGTGCACGCACGCACACACACACACACACACACACACACACACACACACACACACACACACACACACACACACACACACACACACACACACACACACACACACACCGTACCCTGAAACGTATTATCCCCCATACACACACACACACACACACACACACACACACACACACACACACACACACACACACACACCAAAGACACACACACCGATGGCCCAAACCTTGATTCAACGTGATGGCAACATGGAGCCCAGATGAATTTACACAGAGAACTATGATCCAGGAGTAACATGAGAGGCCTTGATATGCTCAGCACATGGTTCACTGTATTCACTCCTACAGCCGCACATGGGAGATTCATACACATTAGCCTCTGTAGCCACCGCTCAAAGCCCACAGTCGTAGCGGTGTGACGGATTGAGACAAAATACAGGAAGTTGTACGCGATGTGGTGGTATGACTTTTACAAGTGCAGGGAAAGGATACAGGGCTGCTCCGCCTGCTTCAGGGGCCGGGGGTCACATGACAAACACGTCGCCTTGGCATCGGCGATCAGGAAGACCAGGTTCGTGTTGGGCAGCTTCTCGGCACGGTACATCCTGTAACGACACACACACGCCCACACGGTCAACCATTTCAAAAGTCTGTAAACATAGCATGCTGGGTTACCGCGATGATATATGTGCGGCTCAAATGGACCCTCGACCCATTTAAATCATACATGTACTGATAAGTGCTTGTAGATGCGCACATACACATGCACGCACATATGGACACGTATGCATGCACACGCAGACACACACACACACATACACACCTTTCCATGGGGGATAGGCTTTCTTTATGGCGATCGTTAAAGTTCCTGTGTCTATAGTCGTTACCATGGGGGAGAAAAGTACCAGGCACGTGGGGCTCATAACACGCCACATTTCTGGCTACATTTACCCCCAAGAGACCCTGAACGGACAAAGAAGGAAGACTGAGTAAAAGAAAATGCACTGCCTCTCTGTGGACGTGAGGGTGAGGGAGAGGGGGGGGGTGTGAGGGAGGGTGGGAGGGGTGGATAAAAAGAAGTTTTATGCCTTCCTCTGCTTTTCCAACCACTGACAGATCAAGGTAATGTGTGTGTCTGATCAGGGCCCATCGGATAGCAGCTGCCTGAGAGAAGGCTGGAAAACAGAGAGAGGGCAGGAAACTGACCCCATTCCGGATCAATCCCTGCAGACCGTTAGACACGACGACGTGCAAACTATCCAGGAAGTGGACGAGTGGCGGTTCATCTTTTGTACTTCACTTAAGAATGTACATGTACACACAGACATGATGCACACATGCACACACACACACACACACACACACACACACACACACACACACACACACACACACACACACACACACACACACACACACACACACACACACACACACACACCTGGAGCAGTTTCCGCAGTCCACGTTCCCATAGTAGGACGTTTCGTCATTGTCAAAAAAGTACTGGGTCTGCTCTGTGATACAGCTTTCCTTAAACATGGCGTCTGGTATATCCTCTTCCGCTGATTCCACTAGAGAGAAGAGAGTAAGGCGAGGAGAGAGAAGGAATATCAGATCAGTAAAATATAGAGATATGGAATTATGCTACATTCAGCATGGTCACTGGTTCACACTTTAGAGTAAACCGAGGGAACCCAAACGGAGGAGATTAAGTCTCCAACGGGACTATGTGACTATGTTAACACAAACTAGCAACCCATTTTGGGTCACAATCCATAGTTTAAGAAGCCCTGCTTTAGCGGTACCACTTACCTGCCCCGAGAAGGTTGGGAAAGATGAGACTGAAGAATAACTGCTGGAGGATGGACCTTGACAAAGCGTGAGAAACAGAGTCAGACAGCAGGCAATCATACACTTAAGTTCATTAAGACTGAAGAGACAAAACACAACACACTACAACTAGATGTTTGTCTGAGTCGTGGCTACCGCCATTGTCGGGGGATGCACCGGTCATTCTATTTTAATGGCAGGTCATAATGCAGCCGTCCAGTCATAGAGGAAGTAATGTTGTGATGTTGTATAACCGTCCTTGTCCTGGTCTGACCCATCCAGAGCCACAAGCCCATACCGTCCATACTGCCACTCTCACATACCATATCATGAGGTAGACGTGTCCCACATCATGAGGATGTGGGACAGAAAATCACCTCTTTTGTCATTGTCACGTCTTTGTTGTAATGTTTTTACAGTGCAAGTTAAATTAAAAAAATATTTGTGATACAAAAGCCTGTGTTCCTCCCCTTCCTTTAATGGAAACCCAGTGTGGGGATTTAACTCAAAGTTGAACTGTAAGACTGTAAACTGTCTCTCACATCATCACATCATAATAACACAGCCACATGACTACTCTCCTGCAGATCACCTGGAAGGTGTTCGGTGGGGGAGGGCCCGGGGTTAGGTGTATTGCAATGGCCTGTGGGTAAAGTATAGTACAGCATGCCTCGTTAAGAGAAACAACTCCAAGTCTTTGAAGGTTTCTGGCTCAAAATGAGCTATTGTGGTATCATGGTTAATAAGAAAATAGGGGTGTGCGGAGACGTAATTATCTGTATCTGTTCAACCAACAAAATTATCTGTATTCGGATTCGGAAATGGGCATGGTTTATACCAGAATTATTATACTTTTTTTGGCAACAATTATTGGACAATACAAGATGGGAACAGATTAACAAATTAACATTAGATTAAAGGAAGTCATGTTAAATCCAGAAAATTTATTTTCTAACCTAATATTCATTAGAAATGCAATTGTTGTGCCTTCAAAGCATCAAATTGATTTAATATTGACATATAATTAATTATTAAAGTATTATTAAAATATATTTCTACCTTCTCATACTGTACTTGTCATCTGTACTTGTGCTCTCTCTCTCTCTCTCTCTCTCTCTCTCTCTCTCTCTCTCTCTCTCTCTCTCTCTCTCTCTCTCTCTCTCTCTCTCTTTATTCTTATTTTCAACTAAACTAAGTTTTATGAACTGTCTGATTCTGTCTAAAGTGTACCCCCCCCCCCCCCTTTAACTGGGGGACATTGAACAATCAGAAACTGAAACAATTATTTACAATAGTATTACATAACAGTAATAGTATGAACTTTTTTGCCTGTTTTATATATTTATTTCTATATAGTCTTTTACGCAGCCTGTAGATGATTACGAGCCAGATAACCACTTTTAGTGCTATTTAGTGCCCCTTTGTTAAGAGTGTAAACCAGCAGGCCTTTGCACACACCCCACATTCCCTCCCCTGCTAAATCAGATGTGTTCTTTGTATGCAGCCTGTAGACTAATAGGCTGCCCATAAGAGTGTGTGTTGTTCTCTGACAATAAAGTTGAATCTAATCTAATATTTGTGTGATGTTCTGAAATCAAAATCAGCTTTATAGCGCAGAAAAGGTTTAAGCATGATACTTATGAGCATCGGAAACTAATCATTAACATCTTAAGCCCGATTGGCCCAAGATTTATTTCACAAATAGATCAATACAGTCCGTATTAACACTTTCTGCGCCAATCACGTAATAATACGTGTTTGCTCGCCAGCGGTTGAGCGCCAAACACGTAATATTAAGTTTTTAGATCCTTTGATATTTTTCCTCTGATCCCCCTTCTTTTTTTTTGGTAGGGGCTTCTCATCCTGCTTGAACAGAGATTCACATTGATCGCCTCGAAATTCCGTTGCCTAAGCGTATTTTACCATCGAAACGTGTATAGACATATACACTACACTGGTGATGGCGATGCGATCACTTGGAATTATTCTTTTTGGAATACCTTCTGGCTAAGGTAAGGTATATTCTATGTCTATTTTACCAAACCTGAAACATGTTTTTCTAAAGATCACAGTTCTGTGTTTCACCGGACGTAAAACATGCTCGGCAAACATGATCACAGTTTTGAGTCAAAACGACCCCCCCTCCCCCCTTGATGATTTTGTGAAGGTACATATGTACATGTTATATTTGCTATGGGCTTATTGCACATAACACGTTTTATCTCGCAATCCATGAAAAATACTGGATTATCTTGGAAATGCGCAATGTTTAGCATGTAATAAACTACAAACTACAGTGTGTAGAAACAAAACATTTTTCCATGTTGCACTACAAGTAGTGTCTGTCAAATGAGCCACACCATTGTCTCCACAGCTATAATACAGAGCACACACACAGCTTCGCAAACATAGTGAAACGCTGCGGAAACAACTATTTTAAGCTGGCCATCTAGCGGTAGAGATGGATAGAACGGCTGGCGCAGAAAGTGTTAAGTGATGTTGTGTTTCTTTTTCATATGTAGCCAAGAGTAAAGACCCTAACCCTATCAAAACAGCAGTCAAAGTGTATATTTTCAGCACTATGTTTGTTTAGCAATTATTTTAAGTGTTATTAGCTAAATATGAGCTCATCACCACGCATTGCATCAGAAACCGGATGATTTAGACACGATGACATAATGTCGTCATGAAATCGTTGTAGTCCTAAGAGACGTAGAAATTTCATAAAACTACACTACCCAGCTCACACCAGTCGCAGTCAAAGCTGCAGCTGCATGACATGAAAATAACATATTTACGTGAAAATCGTGATTATATCTCACAGGTCGAACAAACCTGAACGTTATTGCCATAAAATACAACGTATATTGTTTCTTTACCTTTCTGTGAACGTTGAGAAAAAAAACGTGTCGCAATCCGGTAAAAAATTATACATTATACAAAAGTAACTGTACTTACAGTAGATTTCATTCACAGTCTTTGCTGCCCTGTAACGGGCGTCTGGTAATACTAAATCCAGATTTAACTCTGCCTTTGGAAAGAGGAGATCCATAGATGTATGACTTGGTCATTTATAGGCCTGATATTCTATATTCATATTTAAAATTGCATGTGTCTGGATGGCAAAATTCAGTACTTATCAGGTAAAAAAAAATCTCACATCTCGTCAACTAATTTAAATTGGACCATGTTCAAGATTTTGTTTCTAGTCCACATGGCTTTTTTACATACAGTTACGGCTATGTTTGAAGTCTCACGGTGTTCCATTAGACATACCAATTGAACACCACAGATACCACAAATTCTTCTATGAAAGAGAGACATCGAGAGGTTTTGTTTCAGATTTTTATCATCAATTACTAACGTCCTCGTATGAAACCGTCCAACTAGACTCTGCCTGGAGGAGGGATATACCAGACCTGGAATGTGACTTTGATTGGCAAGGAGCCTGGGCAAATGTCCGACTTACATCAAGGAACCCGGACCATCAACAAATCAATCTTAACTATATTCACAGGACATACTTGACTCCTATAAGAGTATATAGGATATAAGGTATATCCTATATAAGACAATTAACTAAAATGTGATTTCATTGGATGTGCACTAACAACTAATGCTTGTATATCTTATCGTGTGTTGTCATGTTTGTTTATGTGTTTGTTTAAAAAATTATAAAAAAATAAAATACAAAAAAATATTTTGTTTCTAAAGTCTATCATCTAACGAATTATAAATACAGAAGAACGATAAATAGCCTAGGGTTGGTTCTGAAATAGGTATCCAAAGGAGGGCACACACGATAAATACGTTTCACATGCATAACTCATGATGATGATTTAAGACAAGCTTTATCTAGGCTTTTGAAAATGTAGGGGAACCTTTCATGGAGCAGCCGAGATACTAGAGAAAATTCTAGAAAACGCCTGCCTTTTTCTTTCTCTCATTTGACACACAACAATTATGATTATTGATATTTCCGTGGGTCGAAGCGAAGAAACAGGGGCAGTCCTACAGGTCCTAAATGCAGTTTTGATGGCAGTCCTACAATATTTTATGGCGAACAGAGGCGGAGCACGCTGCGTCAATGGAGCTAATCAAGTTATTTTTTAATGTCCCCTGAATAATAATATTAATATCTGTGTAATAAAAATATTTGAGTCCATCTCATTATCTGTGCTTTCCCAAATTCACATTTGGATTCATCCCTAGACAGATTGAAAGGGATCCGCTCAAAGTGATGGCTTATTTTGAAGGTTTGAACCTGTACTTTCAAGGCCTCAAGCTTAAACAGTATACAGTATAAACAAGTGAACATCTTACTTAACGTTTCTATGGAATAAATGTCAGGCAAGGAGTCTAAGGACTTGACAAGATCAAATAGTGGAAAAGATACTGCTAATGCTAATCCTACTGCTAGCACTGAAGCGGATGCACCGGCTACATTATGTAGTGGCCTCATGCTATTGGCTCTCATCCATACTCTCAACAGAGTTTAAACAGCGTCAGCAGGCCATAAGGCCGAACCGGCTGACGTTTGGCCGGTTGGAGGAGAGGCTGGACAGAGTCAGAGTATTATTATACCATAGCAAACCACGACGAGTGAATAGCTGGAGGAGAATATAATATAATTTTCAACCAGGTCCTCTTCGGTTTGGACCGGTGGTAAAACAAGATTCTGTAACGACGGGTCCGCCCTGTACAAACACAATCCCGCACCCTATGGTATGAACCAAACGCCACACCCGTACAAACGCCCTGCACACAACAGCAACACTCCTACCTTGCATGCTCACTCACCAGGCAGTGTGGGAAGCCCACCAGCCAATACTCAGCATGTCTGCTATGGTGGGCTGGAGACAAAGCAGAGAGGAAGTCAGAAGTACAATCAATACAAAGCAACACTTTGACGTCTCGAAATGCAGCAGATAGCAGTCATGCAGAAATTGTGTGTGTAATGAACCGAGATAGCGAGGGAGTGGATGCTAACCACGTAGACGGAGCGTGGCCCTGCAGCAGCCTTGCTGTCCTTCTCGGGGTCACAGACCGACTGGTAGTCGTACGTCTTGTTGAAGGAGTACAGGGAGGTGTTGACCAGGTTGATCATCACCACGGGGTCCACTTCGCCAAAGAACTGACCTATCTGGACACAGACACATACAGCCACACACAGAGTGGTGAGGGAGTTTGTTTGTTTTATTTAGATCCCCATTAGCAGCAGCTATTCTTCCCGGGGTCCAATAACTTACATGGTGACAACACAGAAATATACATTCACACTCATCGCCATACATTGACAAAACACATACGACAAAGAATAAATAACACACCTAAACAAAACAAACACACTGCAATTAGACAAAGCAAATAGACAGGCTCCAACTGAATCCATCATGATCTAATTAATAGATGGATATCGTTTGACATAGATAGCCCACGTAACCTTACTCCCCAACGATGATGTCACAGCAAACATTCAAACACCCTCGGAAAACCTCAACAGAACATTCAATGCAAGAAACCAAAATAATTACATTCCGTACAGCCCTATTACTTACCACATTTAAAAAATAATAATCTTTAAAATATATATATATATATTTTATATTTAAAAAAAAAAATCATATATATAATTATGTTGCGTAATATGATTTGGAAGTTAAACCATTTTTACTATTCCTCTATATATCACTGTATGTTGAAAGTATGCAGTCAGCATTTTGGCAAACAGCCTCCAGCAGCGTGCCTAGTAGTGTATCAGAACAAACTTTTTTTTATTTAATTTTTTCGCTTTTTCTCCTCCTGTTTTTTCTGTGTTTTTCTCCCATCCCAATTGAGTCGTTATGCCAATTCCCCCCTCCCCTTCCTGGTTGTTGCTCGCATGTGCCCCCCACTGGTCGGTCTAGGGAGCCCTGAAGTCTATCAGATGCTTCCTCCGAGACATAGGAGACAGCCAGCAGCATCTTTTCACCTGCCAGCGCGGACTCTCATTGGTAACGTGTGGGAGGTCACACTACCCTCACCATCTCCCTCCCTCGCTGTGCAGGCGCCCTAACCGACCTGTAGGAGTCGCTGTTTACAACGACCAGAATACCACCCCACCGGCTTCCCTCCCGCTGACTCTGCCAATTGAGCCAGTATGACGGCCGGCCAAGCCGGAGGCAACGCTGACAGCCGGATTTGATACCAGTGTCTCTCGCGTTGGTGACGAGCGCTTAGTCCGCTGCGCAACCCAGCCGCACCCTATTACACTCCATTTGAAATGTTGTGGCTTGGTGTCTGGGCCGAGCTGCGGCGTGCGGGCGGGGTCTAACTACTCGGGCAAGGCAAGCGCTTATAACGGATGCATCGGCGAGGGTCGGGCCCCCCCCGTTCATGTTCAGTGCTGGATTATGTTGGCACCTCAATCGACATCAGTACTTGGAATGGCGATCAGATAATTGGAATATTCTTTTCGGGACAGATCCTGGTCAAGGTAAATGGTAAATGTAGCCAAACTAACACTGTGGTTTGAAATAAAACTATTGAATCTTGAATCTTGAAGGTAAGGACTACATATCAATATTGCGTTGATAGAAAAATCCCTTCATATAATAATAATAATAATAAAGAGGTCTTTAATTGGCATGCAATTATCCTCAATGTTTTAGCGGTTAGCACACACGGTTAGCACACACACACACCGGAACACACACGTATGCATTGTCTTTGTAGGATCGCCGATGCGTGCTGATCGGGGCGTGTGTGTGTGGTGTGTGTGTGTGGTGTGGTGTGTGTGTGTGGCGTGTCCCCCCCCCCCCCCCCCCTTTCATGCATCCATGATGAAACATAATACCGATCATCTAAATTTGATTTGAGAACAGTAGCTAGTCCAGGGAAGAAACGATAATGTTTTTACTAGAATACACGTTGCCGGCCATTACGGAGCATTTTGGAAATGACACCAGACCGCCCTGAAACTACACTCATATTCACCACGGTATAAAACAGGAATGTATGAATGAAAAAATTATATTTTTTTTGCATCTTGACCGGAAGAAACTCAATTACTATATTATTAGATCCATAGCTATTAGGGGTGTAACGATGCAACCTCACAACGATTAATTTCGATTACGATTATTCAGGCAATGATTCAATGCATCATGAAATCAGTTAATTCCCCAAAACATTTAGAATACACAAATGTGGCTGGGGGAACTGATTCACTCAACATGAATGGACTATAGGTCAATAAAAACAATACACACAAAAGAAAACATAAAAAAAAGAATATATATATATTTTCTATTTTTTTTTGATTAATTTCAATTATAATCGATTTTAACATATTCAAATCAATGCAGTTGAATCGTCACATTATAATCGATGCATTTCAATTAATCGATGCATCGTTACACCCCTAATAGCTATAATATATAATATAGCTTTAGGCCTGCAAACACAGCGACGTATCCCCATGTTAAAAGCCGATGACATTTCAACTGTAAGGTAAACAGCGACCCCTGGCGCTGAATGAGTTAAACCATTAATGATGTTACAGCTGGGTGTGTAGTAGGAATCAAAACGCTGTACGGTAGAGGCAGGAGGAGGTTCCCAAGGTGTTTATTCAGAAAAGACAGTAGAGACACTAGAGGTCTCCATTCACTAAACCATCACAAATTCCAGCCCTTCATTAACTATTTTTGGCAAGCTAATCGATCATGATGTAGATACAAATTATCAAGAGCGATAAAGGACAAAAATATCTCAACCTCAGCTATAATCAAATTAAAGGAGAAATTGACAACCTCTTGAAACAAGCATTACAATTGGATAAAAAAAATAAAAAAATAAAATGAATTTTATATCTCACTGTTGAGTTCCAGAGGACCCCTATCCTATACGGTCTACTTGAGATCCATAAACATCCAACTCAACCCCCTCTGAGACCCATGGTCTCTGGGATAGGCTCCATCACTCAACCACAGTCAAGATTTGTGGATATCATTCTGAAGGACATTTTCATTCATTCATTTGATGTGGAGAGCCTTTACACCTGTATCCCACATCAGATCAGTCTAGCCTCTGTGGCTCATTGTCTGACCCAACGTGACTCTCAAGCCCTAGTGTACCTCCAAATGACTTCCTTTTGGAAGTTCTACCATCTAAAAACTATTTCTGATTTGTGGATTATCATCATCTTCAAGCCAAAGGGAACACCGGCAGGACATTTGCATCATTAGCAGCAAAAAGCAAAGGATATTAAAACTCGCTTTAAACAAATAAATTATCCAGCTGAAGGGATAAACAAAGCTCACCAGCCTCCAGTGTCTCTAGATTTGATCTAAATCAAATCAAATTTATTTGTTTACTCATGTCAAAAGAAAAAAGAAACCCATTATGTTTCATTACAGAATTCAATCATCGATGGCGGCTGGGTGGCGCAGCGGTCTAAGCGCTCGTCACCAACGCATGAGACACCGGTATCGAATCCGGCTGTCAGCGTTGCCTCCGGCTTGGGCCGGCCGTCATACTGACTCAATTGGCAGAGTCAGCGGGAGGGGAGTCGATGGGTGGTAATCTGGTCGTTGTAAACAGCGACTCCTACAGGTCGGTCAGGGCGCCTGCACAGCAAGGACAGGAGATGTCGAGGGTAGTGTGAGCCTCCCACACGTTACACCTCGCCAATGAGAGTCCGCGCTGGCAGGTGAAAAGAATTGGCTGGCTGACTCCGCATGTATCGGAGGGGACATGCGATAGATTCTTCAACCCTCCCTACGACGGACCAGTGGGCGGCACATGCGAGCAACGATCAAGACAGGGGAGGGGGGAATTGGCACGACTCAATTGGGATGTGAGAAAAACAGAAAAAGAAGGAGAAAAAGTGGATAAAAAAAAAATTCAATCATCATCACCAACAATTGGGCAATATCATGACCAAACACTGGAATATTTTGCAAGCTGAACCTACGCTTGGTGAACTGACTAAAACCCCTCCCCTCTTCCCCTTCCGAAGAGCACCTACTGTACCACCAAGGACAGTGTTGGTCACCCCTTCTAATCAAACATGACACAGCACTTTTGGCCTGAATTAAAGGGCAGCTCCTGTACAGATGTGGCAGATGCAGCCAGTGCAATAACACAACAAATGTGAAGTTCTTCACATACAGTACCTGCATACTGGAAAAAAAGGTTTACATGAAAGAGTGAATTCAATGTAACTCCACCTCTACAAACTGGCTAAGAGTGTCTGAACACAAAACGCTATACGCACAGGAAACATATGCAACGGCCAAACATTAAACCGTGGCTCTCCAGTCAGAGGTGGTAATACCACAAAGCTACTCTCTCAGAGAGAAACGTTTTGGATTCACATGCTAAAAACAATGGCTCCAGCTGGTTTATAGCTTGAAATGATTCCTCTAAATTGTCTAATAATAAAACTTTTATTTAATTTTTTGCCATATGCAGGCTCAGCAGTAGTGGTTGTGATTTGACCCCTAGAATATACCTGTGATATAGGTAAATTGCTGCTGACCACTATATTGCATGCTTTATTGCATAAGTGTCAAACTCACGGCCCGCGGGCCAAATGTGGCACGCCACGTCATTTGATGTGGCCCCCCAAGAGCTCAGGTAATTTTTTTTTTAATATTAATATTGGGTTAAAAAATAGCAGTGTTAAAATAATTGTGGGTTAATGCGTTAATAAAGCTTTAACGTTGACAGCCTTAGTTATTAGACATTCTTACACATACATGTATGTTGAACATCTGAGGTATTTATGAAGTAACAAAGGAAAAAAGCCAAAAGCACTTACTCCTCAGACATTCTTTGACAATTTTACAGCCCAAAATACAAAAAAGATCCAGGCGGAATAGGTAACAAAGGGTTGAAGAAATATTGTCTGAACTGTCAGATGCAAACTGGCTGTGTGACATAACCGAGCATCTCGCTCAATTGAATAAGAAGCTGTAGGGACGCAAACAAGTCCTACCCAAAACTTGACCAATATAGTTGTGAACTGAGACAACCCTTATTTTGTTATTTTTGAGTACAGTTACAGTTGTGTCAGACACATAATAGCAATTTCATTACGAATTGAAAATGGGGGACCCTGATGTAAACAAGTCGAAAGTCTTTCTCTGGTCTGCATCCCCTTAACAATTGTGTGTATTGAGCTGTACTGTACTGTACCCATTCTGCAATCTGTTAATTAAAGTTAATTAAACTATCTTCCATTAGTTGGATCTATGGCCTCTGCAAGGTTGTGTGCAGCCATTTGTTTTTGTAACATCTGCTACATCTGTCCCACGTGTTCTTTGCAGCTCACAGTTGTTAGTTCTGCCCCTCTTGACTGTGACAAAAAGGTTTTGAACAAACTTAATGTCATAGCTTGTATTTGATGATATTCTTCTTGAATGGTTTGATCATTGATTGATGGAGTAATATGGGGTTCTGATAAACTAAAATTATTTGTTAAAATAACATAAGCTAACATATATTTTTACATTTATGCAAATGCATATGCAATATGTATAACTTGAATAAGTAATAAATACAGAAACAACATGTTTAACAATATGTAAATGAGTAGCTACATTTATTTTACATTACATTAACATTTATACGGTCTTTGGCCCTTTGAGGGCAACCATAATGCTGATGTGGCCCTCTGTGAAAATGAGTTTGACACCCCTGCGTTTATTGGGTTGGCTGCTTGGCCCCCTAGAGGTGCTGCTGGCTACTACGTGCTGTTAAAATCAGTAGCAGACAGTACAGTTTTGTTTTCAATATTGTTTATCCCCATGTATTAATATTTATTCTGGGATTTAAAAGAATTGCTGAATTTTGACCATACCTAAATTTGAGGCCAAACTATTTGACCTTTGCGTTGGTCCGTCTGTGATTTTGCTGATCTGTACCATGTGATCTTTACCATCCACTTGGAGTTTGTTATATTTATGCATTGAGGGACTGCCCCTCCCAGTCACATGTGATTCAGCCATTATGAAGTTCTATAGATCACATGACAATACTACTACATTCATATCCTGATGAAGGCTCACTAGGCCGAAACATTAGCATGTTTTGTTTGATGGCCAAAATAAATTGGTGAAACTGAGGCACTATCCTCGTCCTTTTTCTCAAAGTGGGTCAGTGCTACCATGTTTTTTGGTTCAGCAACACAGTAAGAGCTTCTTGTAACACTAGAGATTTCTCAGAGGGAAGAATAAATGTACGTTGATCAAAACATCTGACCACAAACAGCAAACACGTGTCAACAGAACACAATGGACAAGCAAAGTGAACAGGTGGGAGGGGAAACAGACTACAGAAGAACTACAGGAAACGGAAACAAGGAACTACAACTATGGAAAACAAGACAGGAAAGAAAATACCAAACACTGGGACATAATACAAAGAGTAAACAGAGAATGTAATACAAGAAGACTAGACCAAGACAAGATAAACATAATACCAAACATCTAAAAATCTAAACACTAAACTAACAGGGGAACATAAATGGGAGAGAGAGA
>NC_140182.1:42674678-42707178 GCF_963971535.1 Notolepis coatsorum | reverse complement strand
ATTAACGTTACCAAGCTGCTAGCCACAATGCTATACTGTTGTACTGGCATATTCCATTCACGTTAGCATGTAGCTAACAACATCGGAGATATTTTTGTGAGGCTAAACTATCCACTCTTGGTGGTCAATTGTGTTGATGTTAGTTTTGTTTCATCAACAAATGAGGCAGAACACACAGTGAATGTATCCGTTTTGTTTATTGCACTTTTATTGCACTTTCTTTGCTGAAAAATAAATGCTACATTGGCTAAATGGCTCACGTGAGGCATTTAAATATGGTGGTTTGTTGGTTTTTTTGCAGGAAGTGTATTGGCACATTCAACTTCTGATTGGTTGAAAATTGCCTTCATGTTCGCCACCTACTGCCACTTACTGCTTTGGCATTGCACTACATCACTGTGCTCAGGAGGCAAAACCAAAGTCTAACTTGCCTGCCATTACGTTGCGTTCTGGAAAGCGAAACTGACCTTGAAAACAAAACGAAAATAGCCCTGTGTGTAACCGCAGCCTGAGAAACCTGTGTTTATTAAGTCTATCCTTGACTATCTACAATCATTGATCGGGTTAATTTCCGTCACAACAGCCAGTGTAGAGTAGAACATATATAGTATAGAAGATATGTATTGAAACGGAACAAGGATTAATACATAGAGGTAACTAAGATCATGTCATTTGTGTTACAAACTACATATCAAATACATTATGTAGGATTTGCAACGTTGGATAAAAATCCAGTGGACTGTAGGAAATTCCCATAAATGTCACTGTTCTATCTCGTTCTGGTGTTAACGTTAGGTTATGACTATAACCAAGTTCTGTTAGTTAGGGGCGATGCTTGGCATCGCTACTGCACTATCTCGCGTACGTGCACGCGTACTGAATAAACCACAAATGTACCTCTAATACCAGTATTAGTCTGACCACACCCCTCATCAGCTTACCTTCATAAGCAGGTGTGTGGTCACCTGCTCTCCTCCTTCCCAAGCTTTCACCACAAGGTGAGGACAAGGGCTGCAGCGGCGTCCGATGCCAAGCATCGCCCCTAACTAACAGAACTTGGTTATAGTCATAACCTAACGTTCTGTATCGTTAGTGGCTTAGCTTGGCATCGCTACTGCACAAGGGAGGCCAAGCGGAGCCACTTGGCTGACAAATACACCCCGCTGACAGCCCCCCAAAACCATCAGAACAGGGAGGGCCGAGCCCCCCCGACCCCCCCTAATGGAGGGTAGCCCCCCTATTAGGGACGTCACGGGAGGGCGACGGACCCGACCGTGCGAAGAGGCACTCAAGCAACTCAACGCACAGGGTGAGCAGACCGTGGCTTGACCCCACGACTACACACACGCACAACCCGCATGCCACCCGGGAACGAACGGAGGAACAACCTCGTTACTGCCCCCAGAATCACGGGGTCAAGGGCAAACCCAACCCCGTGGCAAGGCCGTAGCAGCGGAGCACGAAGGAAGACCCAGACCCACCAAAAGGACTGGACTCCCTGGAATGGGGGCCCGGAGAAGTCCATGATGCCAGCATCAAGACCCCACCAGGTGGGCACGTAGTGCCCCGCCCCCCACATCGCCAGCGTATTCGGACAAAGGCCCCTCAGTTACTGCACCTGGTATTCCCAGGCGGAACCAACCAGGCCAGAACCTGCCCAGCTTCCGAGATCGGACGAGACCGGGCGTGTTCAGGTCGGTATGGCCGTAAGCCGAGCGGGCCCCGTCCCCCCAATAGTACACCGCCTGGCACACTGACCCTGCAGAATAGGCAGTCAGCATGGCCGTAAGCACACAAAAAAGGTTAACCAACGGAAGCAGGCAGCGCACCGGGGAAAAACCAGGCAACAGGCTGTTAACCCTAGCCTGGAGACTGCGGACGAGACAGGCGCCAGAGGGGACAGCTGAACACAGCCGCCCCGGCGGAAGGAGCGTAAGCTGGCGGTGTTGCATGACCAAGCCTCCATTTAACAACCCCCACCCAGAGGGGTCGAGGCAGAGAAGGCTGACACGATTGGCAGACGTCATGAACGTGCAGGGGCACCCTCAAACGGTGAACCCGGGAGTTGACACTGCTCCAACACACCAGGGAATCAACCACCTCGGTGTTACCCAATGCGGTGGTTGTTCCTATAACCCCTCAAGAAAAAACTCCAAAACACACCTGCGGGTATACACCGGCTATACCGCAGTACAAGTGTTTCAGTTTCCAAAAAGGGTTAACCCAGGCCTACGGGTCGCAAACATCACTTCGGACCGGGCCTGGCGGTACGGGAAGCACAGGGTCACCAGAGGAGGTCAAAAAACCACCCCCACAGGCCCCTCTTCGCCATGCGTGAGAGAGGAGCGAAAAATAATGGAGAACCAGCCCCTAAGCACACCGTACCTGGTATTCCCCGGCGGTCTCCCAACCAAGTACTAACCAGGACCAACCTGTGTAGCGGCCGAGATCCGACGAGATCGAGCGCGTACAGAATGGCATGGCTGTAAGCCATGACGACAGTGCTGAGTAAAAACATACCCAACCAGGGTCTCCATAGCGCTTAACCCTGTGACACCCAGACCGACCTGGCATTTTTCCCCCTGAAAAAAGCCCAAGTCCCTCAGGGTACCAGAACAGCAGATCTGCATCCCCGGCGGACAACGGGTTCAACTGATCTGGACCAGCGTGACCAGAACCAGTCCCGTGCCCTAACCACGCCGACATGCCTACTCCAGGAGAAGGGCAGATATGCGTGTTGATCTTAACATGAAAAGAAGGCGCCACCCAGACGTCGGGACGAACCGCGCCTGGTGGCCCACCCCAAGGGCGTGAGACCCCACTACATATGTTCAGATCCATCCCGTCATCATCCCCCAGACATGAACGAGAATCCGTCGACAACCCACCCAGGTCATGGGATGTGGTCGCCGGAAGAGGAAAAACCCCCATCTCAGTTGCTTTATAAAAACGCTGTTTCAACCACAAGCAACTAAGGCGTGCCAGTCAATCGCCTGTTTACAGCGAGCTAGCACTATACGTGCGTCGGGACACACCCCCATCAATGAACAGGCTATTTAGACCTGTCATTGAATCCCCAAGGCGCCCAGGGGAACGACAAGAGGGGTGTGACACTCCCTAACTCCAACACTTCTGGAATAGAAAGAAGGAAGCATCAACAGTATGTATCCCAGTCTACACAGCCGGGGTAAAAAATGTTCACATTTTTACATCCCACCACCCTCCCATAGGAAAGAGACGGGGATCCCCAGAGAGACTTCCCACGCGAGCTGTACAGATTGAAAAGAATATATTGCACCTTGAGCCATGTAAAAAACTGGTTTTAGGGCCTCCGGGGAAGAGGCACCGAACCCATACACACTCAATAAACGAATTGAATCGAATATACATACAATAGAAAAGGACCCTTCTAGAGGGTCCACTCACTTTGACAATCTGAGGAGGAAGGCTCTGTACTCTGATGGAGGCTTCCTCACATGGAAGAAGGAGTCCGAACTCACAGAAGGCCTGAGTAGGCGCTTGGTGAGGAGGAGCCCTGACCACCCCCCCTGAAAACAGATCCATCACATGGACCTGAACAGCACACGGAAGTCCTACCAACAGAGACGCGCACGGTGACGTACTCTATGGCGGGGGAATTCCTGCGGTGCACACGCCCAATATACCAGGCCGTGGGACCAGGAACTCCCTCCCCCCCCCCCCCCCCCCCCCCCGTAACGTGCCGAACCGCCACGTGACGGGAACCTTGAAGGACAGGGGGTGTACCCCTGACCGACAGAACAATGGGGAGAGGAAAGGTTACCAGTTCACCCCTTTACGACCCCACACCCATGATACGACGTAACGACAAAAAGAGAATATGACACAGTCATAGTCAGCTCTATGAAGCGTTTCACAGCTCCACACAGCGCACGAGCTAACCTGCTATCTGATTTTTACTAAGGAAAAACACAGAATAGAGAGGGCTCTAAGAACCCCGGTCCAACATACACATGTGCTTCTGTGGCCAGTACAACCCAGTTGTAGGTCACATGACACACACAACCCATCATCACCTACAAAAAATGGCAAAAACACTCAACAGAGGAACGCCGTTTTTTTCACAATGAGAGAATACATCATTCTTGATTAGTATCGACCACAGGCCTTGCTAAGCACACATGACAGCAACCAAACCAATTTCCCTTTAGGAAATAAGTTTCTCCAGCAGATTTAGCACAACCTCAGCAATCAAGCTGAGAGTTACATCGTATCCCTACCACACAAAAGACACAATTAATGCACAACATGTCTGATAGGAGGTGATAAAGTCCCCAGGGAACCGGGGGGGGAAACACAATCCTCCTATTTTACCCTCAATACGGCCAGTTAAAACAGGAAAACCTGTTAATGTGTGAACTCACTGTTCATTGTCATTACAGTCTGAGAAAGAACATTCTTTTACTCACTCGTCACCAAGCATAGCTTCATAGGTTAGTTGCCTTAGTAGTGAGTACACGGTACACATAAACACCATGATGTTTCTCACACAACAACCAGATCAATACATCACGACCTGCACGGAGAAGCTAACTGCCAGTGACAAAAACAGCTCACACACAACCCGCAACGTATCTCAAATGCATTGCAACAACACACGTTTTGGGAAAAAACACCGTTATTCACAATACATTTAGCAAGGTAAAACCAGAAGACGTGTTATGAGGTCTGGCCAACCCCGTACCTGCCCGGAACGCAGATCAGCGAAGTGCAGTCACAAGCCACCGTAGAACACAGCCGTCCCGTGTTGTTCGATCCGGGCAGCGTCGCCGCTCCACCAGTCGCTACAGTCCTCTTTGTTGACGCAATCCCCGTCTAGGCTCAGGCAGGGTCGACGAACATCCCCTGTCAAGGATGACGTCGTGGTCAAGAGTGTAAAACATGTTAAAAATCAAAGCACGTTCAACAGAATAGCATCAAGCTAACGGCTGCTCCAACCGTTCGGGTGCTATTGCTTCCGCTCGCGAGACGCCGATCTACGACGCACGCGATCAGGAGCGAGCTCCCGGCGGCGCGCGAGAAGCCAAGCTACCCCGCGCCAGGCCACCGACCGGCTAACCGTAAGCTATGAACATGTAAACAATGACATAACACTCACCCAGACAGGCCGCCGTTCTGAACCCTCCTCACTTTTTAAGAGAAAAGAGAAAACAAGACGTCAACACCGCTTCACAACGGTGACATTAACACGTCCGGCGGAATCAGCACAGTACCAACTGGCCTGTATAGCTGACTTTGAACATGAATCTGCCGCTATCGCACATTACATGCACATATCCCCTCGTGAAGGAATACTCTCATTTGGATATGAAAGATGGGGTCTTAACACGGTGACAGAGAGAATCCACTCGTCCAGAACACACAGGGATCACCAGTGTCAATGGTCGCGGCCCACTAGTTAAAACTATAATGGTCGCCAGACCAAGGCCTTCTGTCGCCTAGACGGCTAAACAAAGGACCCTAGCCTGGGGCCGGTTTCCATAAACTTTGTCAAGTAGCCCCCATAGCACTAACAGACAAGTGGAGCCCGCCAGCAAACACTACTCACCCAACCTGGAACGCACCGCTCCTCACAACAGCGGCATGTCCGACAGTTCAGCTGTGGCCTGACAGGTTTCACCCCAACAAACACAGCAAGGAACTGCAGTTGAGAAGCATGCAGCGGCGTGCTCCCAATACGAAAACCGGTGGAGGGTTTGTAGAATGATCATCATCTTCTAGACACTCCAGTACGAAGACAATATCGCCGTATTTTCTCGAAAATAGTGAGAGAGAAAATAAAGATATGATGTCAACGTATCCTTGTTTCCCAAGCTGTTCCTAATCCAATTTCTTCCATCATGGTGTCAAGTGTGGGGATCTACCGAGGCACCTCTTCCTTGTGGTGAAAGCGAGAAGGAGGAGAGCAGGTGACCACACACCTGCTTATGAAGGTAAGCTGATGAGGGGTGTGGTCAGACTAATACTGGTATTAGAGGTACATTTGTGGTTTATTCAGTACGCGTGCACGTACGCGAGATAGTGCAGTAGCGATGCCAAGCTAAGCCACTAACGATACAGAACTGACCCATGAAGCCGGTACACGTGTTCTGGGAGAGAGAGCCACTTGTCTCATCAATTGGTAGTCAGCTAATTGGTGAGGTAAGTGGCTGCCGATGCCGAGTAACGAGACATCGGCCACACCTGGGTCACCTCGTCAAAGAGGACGTGTTCCAGGTGTGCTCTGTTGTTTCACTCAACCTGAAAAGGTTGTTTCAGTTTATTGGGTGTTCATGAACAGACACCTTGATGTCAACACTGTAGTGCCTTTTCAATCGCAAATGCTTGAAGGACAGAACTCACCCCAGTCCTTAACCAGCTATACGTGATGCTAATTACGACAGGTCAGCTGTTTAAATCGCAAATCACTGGTGGCACCATTTATGTTTCTATACTAAAAGATGCGTTAGGAACTGTAGACTACTGTACTTTCTGTCAATAAAAGACGGTTGGTAACTTGGAAACTCAAGCCTCTTGTTTAAGCCACCGCTACACATGTGTTAGTGCAATTAAGTATAACTACACTTAAGTTACACTAAAGAGAGACCGGCCTGACCTGGTGTCTGTTAGAGAGATCAGTGGAGATGACAGGGAGTGGAGAGAGAGAGAGAGGGAGAGGGGTGGGGATGAGGGCTAGCAGACACGGAGGGATAAGAGAGCGAGAGAGAGAGAGAGAGGGGTATCGGAGAGGCCTCTCTCCTCTGATCGTTGCCAGTAGAGCTAGATAGAGGTCCACAGAGGAAGGAGACATGAGTAGGCTTTGTGCCAGACCACACTGAAGATGCTCACGGCTCACGCACACAACATAAAAATGGTTCTGTTGACCTACTGTTGAAATATGGAGCAGTGAAGATGTATATTTCATTGTCCAGGGTCCTCTTGTAGAAGCTGGATTCATATGTTTCGGGATTCTCTGTCCACTCTTCTCCAGCACTGAAATAGTTAATACAGTCATGTAACATAATATACACAGTATATATATATATATTCAATATGGATCATTATCATTAAAACAGCCATGTAACATAATATAAAGTATATATATTCAATATGGATCATTATCGGCATGAAACAGAAATGTGTGCGAAGCAGACGTCTGAACAATTTGATTTGAATCTAAAGCCAAACTTTGGTCATCAAAACAGTCACACCCAAAGACACTTGATATATGACGTGGGCCCGGTCCAGTGAAAGCAAAAACAGATTGTGTTTCACTTTTTATAGTCAAAAGAAACATCCATTCATCTCATGACTTGGAATGTTGTACTCCTAACCAAGCTGCCTGCCTGCGGAGTGCATCGCGGACAAAAGTAGCACAGGAAATTGAGGTAAATGGTACAGTTACATGTGGATCTGAACCAAGCCTTGAACCAGGACCGCTAAGCCGGGCCTTTGGAAGACGTCTAATCTTCCGCGTTGTGGAATATAAACCCAGTGGAGACGGTGAAAAGGAGGAGGGGTGGGGGGTCCCAACCGTGTATTGTGTTTTCATCTCACACGGTTGCACCACGACTCACTCTATAGGTGGTGTTGCTGTCTCACCATGCCAGAACAAACACCGCCAAATTACGACTGGGGGATTAGGAAATGGAGCTGTAAAGTGAGACTACCTTCTGGGATAGACCCTGGTGATCCCTCCATCTGTGGCTACGAACCTGGCCACTACCCCATCCCTGGAACACACACACACACACACACACACACACACACACACACACACACACACACACACGCACACGCACACGCACACGCACACACACGGACACACACACACACACGGACAGATCATCAACATCACAGTAGAGTGGAGGATGTTTGCAACGTGGCCATATAGGGAACGTATTGTGGATGGATTTCAAAACAAATAATTTTATTCCCAGAGTTGCTTGTGTTCAAAGTTAACCCTAATGCTGAACAGATATCTTCATCCAGTATGTGTGCGTGTGATACCTTACATCATTTCATTTTTATTTGTTCCGTTCATGGTAATGCACACTTTGCACAGTAGCCTAATGCACTGAATGCGATGAAATAAAAATAAAAAGTGTTTCATAATCAAAGCACCTCTCAATTTGCACATTCCATGAGCAAAAAGGAGCAGGGAGAAGAAAATCTTAATTGCCTGCCCCTTACTCAAAACAATAAATAAACTATAGAAATAGATGGTCTGTCAATTACAATTATTTAACAATCAATACTGATACCCCTCAACTTCATGTCTGATTGCTCTTTCTCATCCCAATCATGGACTGTTTGCCCTCCTCCCCCCCGGGAGATGCTACAGGAACTTCCACTCCAAGTCAAGCAGACTCAGGAACAGCTTCTTTCCCTCAGATGGCATCTCTCTAAACTCTGTGCCACGTTGACAGACCCCCCCCCCCCCCCCCCACACCTTACCATATAAACTCTGAACTCTGACTCCATTGCCTACACCAGGCTCTGTTACCCATACTATGACTCTGAACTCTGCTGCCTATACTCTTACTGCGCTACACTGTAATCATAGTAATCATAATAATCTACACAAGCGGGCAGAAAAGTGGCAATTTTTTAACACGACCCCCTCCATGGCAGATTGTTTTTAATTTAATGAACACCTGTACGTGCAATTTCCTGCAATATAGAGCCTTCAATATTGACCAATAAAGCTGCACTTTTCACTATAAAGCTCAGTTTTAGGGATGCTCGATATTGGCTTTTTTACCGATACCGATATACCGATATTGTCCAACTCTTAATTTCCGATACCGATATCAACCGATATCACATTTTAATGCCGATATCGGCCGATAATATCGGTAGGCCGATAATATCGGACATCCCTACTCAGTTTATATTGCAGTATGATAGCCAATTACTATAATAATAATAATATATGAATCTATATATATACTGTATATATACTGTATATTGATTTAAGCATGCTTTTTATGGGTGCTTAGTAATAATTTCTGCAATCTTGACCAATAAAGCTGCTCTTTTCACTTTAAAGCTCAGTTAATGTTGCACTATATATTAAATTAGAGAAGGTGATGATTATAAATATGTTTTATTGTATTGAGTGGTAGAATATCCTTTGTTTGAACAACTTACTGGAAAGGTGACAGACTCGGTCACAGTGTTTCCCACACACTCACTGTAGCCTACCTGCATCATGCACCACTGACTGCGTGCTGGGGTGGGAGGCAGTTGATCAAACCATTGTGAGGGAAATGCAAGGGGGGTCGCAATCTTTGGAAACTTAAGAGCTCGCTATTAAGTGTCTATAATCAGCACAAGTTATTTCATTGCGTATTATTAATTTGATTGAAATTACAGTACATTGTTATGTTTACAGTGATATATTGGGGGGGACATATCATATTTTTCATTTTTTCATATGATCAAAAAGTGGGGGTGCAAAAGCACACGTTTGCTCCCCCAAGTTTAATTGTGGGGATGCACCTGCTCCACTTGCTCCATTGCTCAGGCGCCCATGTACAGTATGTGGGTGTGTTTGTGCGAGTGCATGCATATCTGTCTGTGTGTGTGTGTGTGTGTGTGTGTGTGTGTGTGTTTGTGTGTTTTTCCACAGAGAAGAAAGACTAATTTGCAAATTTAAATGACTTAAAACAAGTAAGCACACCACACATGAAAGCGCATTCATCTAATTACTTTCATCTTAAAAACATTGTGTCTTGGTTGGGTGTGATACACATTGCGCTTTACTTTCATCACTTTTTATTGGTTAAACAAGACCAAATCTTTCTCTGCAATAATCCAGCAATGGGTCACTTAGTTAGTTAATGATGTGCATATGGTTACTAAACATGTGGATACAGCAGTCTAGATGCAGCTTTTTACACAAATGAAGCAACATATGGGAAAGAGCCCTGCATACCCAATACGCTTCAATACCCTTCATTATTTACATTGATTTATCAGAATATAGGTCAAGGTCAACTTTATTTATATAGCACATTTAAAATCAACCGAAGTTGTACCAAAGTGCTGTACAATATAAAAAACTGAAATACTAAAACAAATACAAAATACAGTATACACACAAAGTCATAAAAACTACAATACAATTTTTTAAACGATCACGGCACGACCAGGGATGTGTGGCTTACCAAGCCTCAGAACGCCAATAAAAACAGGTGAATCTTCAGCTGTGTTTTAAAACTCTGTAGGGTCTGGGCAGACCTAATTTGCGGTGGAAGACTGTTCCATAATTTAGGGGCAGCCACTCCTAAATTAAAAAAATATGTTTCCTTTGTACTGAATGATCATAACGGTTTCTAGATTGACAATTCAAATATATATATAATATATGCTATTATAAAAACTGATCATATATATAGCATATCATACTTTGGGTAGTGATATAAATTAGTTTTAGCTTTTGGAAAACTGGAGAAAGTTCAAGTAAACCTAAGGACAACATGTGTAGGTAGGCCTACTGTATGTAAGAACCTTTTTATAATGTTCCTGTTGTATCGTTTGACTGCTGCAATTACAATTTCTTTAGGGAAATTAATAGAATAGAATAGAATAGAATAGAAGTACTTTATTGATCCAGAGGGAAATTCAGCACCACAGATCGCTCACAATGAACATTCAGGTAGTGAACAGGTAGATCGATTTGCAGCAGTCTCAGTTGAGAGCATGCGCACAAGGGACTGGCACACAATGTTAGCTCCAGTAATGTTAGCTCCAGTAATGTTATCTCCAGTAATGTTGGCTCCAGTAATGTTAGCTCCAGTAATGTTATCTCCAGTAATGTTAGCTCCAGTAATGTTATCTCCAGTAATGTTAGTTCCAGTAATGTTGGCTCCAGTAATGTTCGCTCCAATAATGTTAGCTCCAGTAATGCTAGCTCCAGTAATGTTCGCTCCAATAATGTTAGCTCCAGTAATGTTCGCTCCAGTAATGTTCGCTCCAGTAATGTTAGTTCCAGTAATGTTAGCTCCAATAATGTTAGCTACAGTAATGTTAGTGACAGTAATGTTAGTGACAGTAATGTTAGCTACAGTAATGTTAGCTACAGTAATGTTAGCTTCAGTAATGTTAGTGACAGTAATGTTAGTGACAGTAATGTTAGCTACAGTAATGTTAGTGACAGTAATGTTAGCTCCAGTAATGTTAGCTCCAGTAATGTTAGGGTGACCAAACGTCCTCTTTTGCCTGGACATGTCCTCTTTTCACGCCCTGTCCGGGGCGTCCGGGGGGGGTTTATAAATTCATGGGAATGTCCGGGGTTTCATTGTTTTTCAGTTTCAGTTTCACGGCCCTTTGCGAGCATCTGAAGGCTCGGGACTGCATTTGTCGCCGAACATATAAATTACAGAATTAAAGCGCTATTGGTTGCCGTTCGAATCGCCAAAATCCGTGCCTCGGTTCTCGAGTTACATGCCGATATGTCAGGCGTGCGACTTTTTACATGGCGTGCCAGATTACTCCCGGGAAGCATGCAGCTGCAGAGCCAGCGGCGCTCTCAGGGCCGCGCGCTGACGGCCGCGCTGTGAGGGCCGCTCAGCAGCGCCACCCACCCAATGGCTGAATTTCCAATGGCTGAATTGGAGTATTGCACTGTGCGGGCACAGCTGCGAGATCCGCGAGGGGCCAGACTCACACAATATCTTGAATGAATGCGTTTATTTATTTCGAACATAAATTGAAAATAAATAAAAATAAAAAACAAGTAATAAACAGATTAAAAAACAAACAAGCAGGAGTATAGAATGAAGTGTAAACGTATGTATTCCTACCCCCTTGATTGATTGATTGATTGAAAACTTTATTAACAGATTGCAGAATGGGTACAATACAGTACGGCTCAATACACACAATTGTTAAGGGGATGCAGACCAGAGAAAGACTTTCGTCTGGTTTACATCAGGGTCCCCCATTTTCAATTCATCATAACATATGACATACATGACATACAGATAGACAGTATTCAGTATACCTTCACACTCTATTATCTTATGCAACTCATATTCACTCCACACACTGAAATATACATACATTGTTGAATGAACAGCCTGTTTCTTGAAGTTAGACTCTCCTCTAAATTGTAACCCCCCTCTCTATAACAGAATTTTTGGATGTTACCCGGGAGTGAATTGTTTCGTGCTTTAAACATGATTTGTGCAGTCTTAAATTCAGCCAGGTCCCAGAGTTTCATGGCATGTGATTTAAAAAATAGTGTGTTTGTGTGTTCCAGATATCATACCTTATTGATAATCAAATCAAAATCAAATGTATTTGTAAGGCCCGACAACACACGTTAATGTCCCTTCAGGCCCATGTCCCTTCAGGCTATGGATTTGCGGTGCTTTCCAGCTTATACAAAAAATATATATATTATTTTGGAATATTGCAACTATACTACACAAAAACGTGAGTACACAAGTTCAACTCATGTTCAGCCCTATGTTACTCATTAGCACTAAAAGTGATTTTTCTTTATTGTGTACGAAACTTCAGAATGTTATCTTTCAAAAGAGACCAGGCTTATGCATGTGCTATACGCATAAAGTATAAAGATAAGCTTTGCAAAAAAAGTATGCAGTCCTCAAGTTCAAGTAAAAAAAAATTGCCACTTTTCTGGGCGCATGTTATGTGGTTAAATTTGATATATTGCAACCACGGCAGAAACATTTGAGTACACAAGTTCACGTTCAACTCAAGTTCAGACCTATATGCTACTCTATTTCATTAGCACTAAAAGTGATTTTCCTTTTTTGCATTAGTAACTTCAGAATGTTATCTTTCAAAAGAGACCAGGCTTATGCATGTGCTATAAGCATAATGTATAAAGATAAGCTTTGCAAAAAAAGTATGCAGTCCTCAAGTTCAAGTATAAAAAAGGCTGCTTTTCTGGGTGCATGTTTCCAAGCATATGCTAAAACAATAAAGGCATCTTTGAGTAAACTTTGAGTAGAGATTCAAGATTCAAGAGGTTTATTCATCACATACAGTACAGTACACAAGACATAGTGAAATGAAGGTGGCCATGCCCGCTTCGAAATCATTAAGTATCTCGAGGCTGGGGCCAGCATGTCCTCTTTTTTGGAAATCAAAATATGGTCACCCTAATGTTAGCTCCAGTAATGTTAGCTCCAGTAATGTTAGCTACAGTAATGTTAGCTACAGTAATGTTAGCTACAGTAATGTTAGCTTCAGTAATGTTAGTGACAGTAATGTTAGCTACAGTAATGTTAGCTACAGTAATGTTAGCTACAGTAATGTTAGCTTCAGTAATGTTAGTGACAGTAATGTTAGCTACAGTAATGTTAGTGACAGTAATGTTAGCTACAGTAATGTTAGCTACATATTAGCAACAGTAATGTTAGTGACAGTAATGTTAGGCTACAGTAATGTTAGTGACATATAAGTGACAGTAATGTTAGCGACAGTAATTTTAGCGACAGTAATGTTAGTGACAGTAATGTTAGTTACAGTAATGTTAGCTACAGTAATGTTAGCTTCAGTAATGTTAGTGACAGTAATGTTAGCTACAGTAATGTTAGTGACAGTAATGTTAGCTACAGTAATGTTAGCTACCGTAATGTTAGCTTCATATTAGCAACAGTAATGTTAGTGACAGTAATGTTAGAGTAATGTTAGTGACAGTAATGTTAGCTACAGTAATGTTAGTGACAGTAATGTTAGCTACAGTAATGTTAGTGACAGTAATGTTAGCTACAGTAATGTTAGCTACCGTAATGTTAGCTTCATATTAGCAACAGTAATGTTAGTGACAGTAATGTTAGAGTAATGTTAGCTACAGTAATGTTAGCTACAGTAATGTTAGTGACAGTAATGTTAGCTACAAGCAACAGTAATGTTAGTGACAGTAATGTTAGCTACGGCAATGTTAGCTTCGGTAATTTTAGTTACACTTACTAACGAACTAGATTCTTGTACCGGATCTCCTCTCTGGTAAACAAGAATACCCTGAATACTCTGGCAGGAGCACTCATTCAAGGGTACTACGACTATGCTTGCACCTCATGGTACCAAAGGGGAGCATGTCTATGTTCCCCGGGTCCTATGTTCCCCGGGTTCTATGTTCCCCGCTTTGATTGATTGATTGATTGAAAATTTTAGACCACCAGCCCTGATTCCAAACTCTAACCTTAACCAGTTCGAAAGAGGGCCTAAGCTTAACCGTTCGAAACAAGGCGGACATTAATAATTAATAAAATAATAAAAATGTATAAAATGTTCAATCTATTAATCAATCAAAGCAGGGAACATAGAACCCGGGGAACATAGGACCCGGGAAACATAGGGATGATCCCGTACCAAAGCACCTCAAATGCTCTAAAACAAGATTACAAACATCACAAAACAAACTGATCAGACTACTACTTGACCTTACTACTAGAACCCACCTCACCCCTGCCCACTTTGACTACCTAGGATGGCTTAGAGTAGACGACAGAGTACAGCAACTTGCAATGGGCCTGGTCTACAAGATACACCACACCACACAGGTACCCATATACATGTCGAAATACTTACCAAAGGTCAGTGAATACCACACACACAACACCAGAGGGAGTTCCACAAATCATGTTCAACCCAGATTTGGCACAAACAAGGGACTAAACACATTTCGCAACTATGCCACAACAATGTGGAACCCCCTACCCACAGCCGTAAAAAGATGTGAATCCCTATCCACATTCAAAACCGCTCTTAAAGAGCACCTACGGGAGGCTGCAATTCAAAACTGGCCATCGTAAATGTCCACTCCCCCCACCCCCTCCTAATAGACAGTCTCCTCCCCACCGTATGTATATATTCTCTCCCCACCGTATGTATATTTTTTCTCCCACCCACCCACCCCCTCCTAATGTACAGTCCCATCATATGTATATATTCTCTGTTAGGATCTATGGGTAACAGTACTGCATATTTGCATATCGTATAGGCCTACAGTATGTCACAAATGTAACAGTACTATATACCTGTATGTCATGTAGCCTATGTCCCTATGCCATAATGTCATGTATGTTATGTATGTCATAAATGTCACTATGAAATGAAAATGGGGGACCCTGATGTAAACAAGACAAACGTCTTTCTCTGGTCTGCATCCCCTTAACAATTGTGTGTATTGAGCCGTACTGTATTGTACCCATTCTGCAATCTGTTAAATAAAGTTTTCATTCATTCATTCATTCATTCATTCATTCATTCATTCATTCATTCATTCATTCATTCATTCATTCATTCATTCATTCATTCATTCATTCATTCATTCATTCATGTTACGGTAATGTTAGCAACGGTAATGTTAGCGATGGTAACGTTAGCGGCAGTCATTTTTGTGACATGCAGCACAACTCACACTGTCTGTGCGCTCCAAAGTTGAACCAGCTCAGAGGTCAGTCCTGCATCCAGGATCAGCCTTGTCACCAAAGACACATTGCCTGGAGATAAGAACAGAAAAAATACATTTTAATATTCAATGTCACTCTAGCACAATACCATAGATCAGGGGTCAGCAACCTTTTTGACATGGAGTGCCTGTTTGAAATATAGTTGTAACTAGTGTGCCTCAACAATATTCCATGCATCGTAATTTTTTTTTTCATAATCAGGTCTTTTTAATGATAATTTTTACATTATTACATCATAATTGTTATTGTTATTATTAACAATATTATTATGATGGTTGTATCAACCGTAAATCTGAGTTGGGGGGGGGGGGGGGGAATGCAATGCAGACAAACAGCTGCATACAGTGCGACCATTTCACTCACATTTGCCCATTCATTTTTGGACACATCACACACCATCGGTGTGTGTACTGTACGTGTGCTGTCATAGCTCCACCTACAAGCCTAATGGAGAACACCAGGAGAACACCAGGGCCCTCATTCATCAACGTGTTCTACGCACAGATTTGTGCTTACCCTGTGCGTACGATCATTTCTAAGCAAAGAGTGGGATTCATCAATTTCAACTTGAACTTGACTCCGTGCTTACGTCTACGCACAGGTCAGACCATGCGTACCTGGCGCCCAGTGGTAGAATATATTATTACAACAAGGAAATGAGCTTCTGTGCATAATAACACTGGCATGTTCTGTACGAACCGTAGTTCATTATAGTTCATTGTAAAATAGCAACAGTAGTGTAATTATGGTCAAAACCCTATAAATAGCATTTGGAATAATATATCTTTCTCTCAGAATGAATGCAGCATGGTTTATATAGCGTTATCGGAATATACGGGGTGTAGGCTACTGACTGACTGCGCTCCGCGTAGCTTGATTGATTGATTGATTGAAAAGTTTATTAACAGATTGCAGAATGGGTACAGTACAGTACAGCTCAGTACATACAATTGTTAATTGGGGATGCAGACCAGAGAAAGACTTTCGTCTTGTTTACATCAGGGTCCCCCATTTTCAATTCATCATAAATCATAAAGCTCAACTCGCTATTATTTTGCGCAGACCGCAGAAACACGGGAACGTTTTGATTATATTTAAAAGGCTTTACGTTAAACGAAACAAGTGGAATTTCGAAGCTGTAAGCAGAATACAAGTCATATGAATATAGTGTTCTTCCCCCTTTTTACTGTATAAGAAAGAATAGAAAACGCATTGCAATGACACCAGATAGTGGACAGACTATGTATATGATGGGATTCAAGTTCGCGTTTTTGTTGATCATAGGCATGCTGTCAGAGTATGATATCTTAATCAAACATTCTAGAACATTTGTCGTCACAGATCATGTCCTAATAGAACATAGGCTATGGCATGGATCGTGATTAATTGTGACAACAGCCTTGTGAGTCCCGCACACAAACATGATGGAATTCAAGTTCATGTATTGAAAGGCAGGCTACATCATACATGCAGTGAGATTCATTGTTCTTGTATATGCTCTCGTATTATTGTTTATATAGGCTACCCAATACTGACATCAAAATAGATTGTAGTATGCCTCTAGAAATTATATGCAGCAGGTAGAAAATTGACGGGAGATCCATCGCGATTTGGAATAAAATTGAGGAGAACTTTAATCCCTGGGTATTAATCAAACAACACGGGAAAAGGCAGTCATATTCCAGCGCGGTATTTATTAGTGTTTGCGCTGCCCAGGCAGCAATGGTTAATAGATATAATATCCGACATCACCGTAAGTGTACATGTCTGTCAGCCTGTCTCATGACACGCTTCCCTCGGCTTAGTCCATTTTTCCACATTTCATGGGTGTATTCCATTACCGTATATGGTTAATCGGGGCGTTTCTGGTATGCAAATACGTGAAAGTGTGCACGAGCCTCGGCGCAGAGCCAAGGTGGGATTCATCATGACAGGTGTGCGTAGAGCCTGCGTACGCACGTGTGATGAATCCCGACTTCCCTGTGCGTACACTGGTTCTACATTCCGTGCTTACGTGTGGAAATAGAACATGTTCTACGCACACATTGATGAATGAGGGCCCAGGATGTGAATGGAGGGTGAATGTGAGGTATATTGTGTAAATAAGTTTTGATTGATCGCAAGACTACACTGTAAAAAAAAAATTATTAGTTACCAGAACTTAAAAATATTGAGTTCAGTTACTGTGCATTAAGGTTTTCAGTTTTCAATCCATAATACATTAACAGAAAAATAAGTACACAACCACATTATTTCAACCTAATAAAACTATGTTTATTGTCATTGTTTTAAGAACACAAGTTGACTTGGTAATACTCACATTTTGAGTAAAAAAATGGCTTTTAACATGTGCAATGTTCAATGAAATAGAAAAATAAATAATACAATTTGTTGATTAATCCCACTGGTCACAATGGTGACCGTAATAATGTTTTTGTTATAAGGCTCTGCAAATGTTACTGAATGATGTAGCAATGTATTTCCAGCTAAATTGAAATAATAAACAAATTGTTAGGGTTTGTAACCGACCACAAGCGCAACGGCACAGAGAGAGTTGTTTCAGAGTTAGCCAAAGCAAGGGCGTATTTATTCTCAGAGTCACAAGATAGAATTAGGTTGAGCAACAGAACAAACGGGGAATCTGGCATGTGAAGAATGTTGCGGCTCTGCAGATTCTCCCAGTAGGTGGTGGTGAGGAATTAGCTTGTGACGTCTGAGCCGCTCTGCATATCCTCCCAGCATACACTCCAGGTGGAAACGGAGGGAGAGAGAGAAATCCCAGTTAGCCCAGCGCACAACAGAAACAGAGAGGTGACTGATCCAAATAAATATCCAAGTGACTTGATCTTCGGTGTGATACACACAGTTAGCAGAGTCCAGAGAAAAAACAATACGGTAATCCAAAGTGTAAATCCAACAACAAAAATTAGGTGAGAACAGTATAACAAAAACGGGATCTCTTCGGTGTTTCACAAACACACAAAAAACGGGTGATCCAAAAGAACTGTTTCCAAAAACTCACCAGAGCGCAACGCGTAAAGCGGGCAGATAAACGAGGCGCAGCTTCGTACGGGGAATCAGGTTCTCCACAGGGATACTTCACGAAAGTCCTGGGGAGCAACAGACAGGGAACAGCGACGGGAAAGACAGGCAGATGCAGGGAATATTCAAAACGATCCAACATCAATACTAGGGGAATCAGGGTATATAAAGCCACAGGGCGCTGATGACAAGCTGTGACAGCTGCGGGATGAAATTGATCATTGCTCCAGAAGCGTGTGGTGGGAAGAGCACCAATCAACACGGCATCTTACAGGAAAGAAGCGTGTGGCGGGGAATGCAATTAATTAACAAAATACCTTAAAGGAACGGAGCGAGTGGGTGGGGAGCGGACCAAACCTCACAGTACCCCCCCCTCCACGGGAGCCACCCGGCGACCAGGCCGACCCGGCTCGCCCGGATGGGCACGATGGAAGTCGGTGATCAGGCCGGGATCTACGATGAGCCGGCGGGAGACCCAGCTCCGTTCCTCCGGACCGTACCTCTCCCAGTCCACCAGGTACTGGAACCCCCGACCCCGCCGTCGAACGCCCATCAACCGGCGGACCTGCCACTGGGGGTGACCGTCCACCATCTTGGGAGGAGGTGGTTCCGGAGCAGGAGGCATCAGGGGACTGAGAGAGACAGGCTTAACCCGGGACACATGGAAAACGGGGTGAATGTGCATGGACGCAGGAAGCTTAAGACGCACCGCCGCCGGACTGAGTACCTTCAGAACCTCGAAAGGTCCGACGAACCGGGGGTTAAGTTTCTTGGCCGAGGACCGAAGTGGGAGGTCCCTCGTGGAAAGCCACACCCTCTGCCCAGGGTGGTACGTCGGCGCAGGAACCCGGCGCCGGTCAGCCCCACGACAGGCGCGCTCTGATGACCGGAGCAGCGCGGTCCTGGCGATCTCCCAGACCCGACGGCACCGGTCGAGGTGGTCCTGTACGGAGGGAACTGCCACCTCCGTCTCCTGTGCAGGGAAAAGAGGGGGTTGGTAGCCCAGGGATACCTCAAAGGGTGAGAGGCCGGTGGCGGAACTGACCATGGAGTTGATGGAGTACTCGACCCAGGGAAGGAAACGGCTCCAAGAAGCTGGTCTCTCGGCAGCCACACACCGAAGAGCAGACTCCACGCTCTGGTTCATCCTCTCCGTTTGTCCGTTAGTCTGGGGATGATAACCAGAGGAAAGACTGACCGTTGCCCCCAATCCCTTGCAAAAAGCCCGCCATACCTGGGAAGTGAACTGGGGCCCCCGGTCCGAGACGACGTCCTGGGGAAAACCATGGAGGCGAAACACGTGGTGTGTCAGGAGGTCCGCCGTCTCGGCCGCCGAGGGAAGTTTGGGAAGGGCCACGAGGTGAACCCCCTTGCTGAACCGATCCACCACGGTCAGAAGGCACGTGTTCCCCTGGGAGGAGGGAAGACCTGTGACGAAGTCCAGCGCCACATGTGACCAAGGACGGCTCGGAATGGGAAGCGGCTGTAATAGCCCGGAGGGTGCCTGGTGGGAGGCCTTGCTGCGGGCGCAGACTGCGCAGGCCAGTACGAACTCCTTGACGTCGTTCCTCATGGTGGGCCACCAGAATCGACGAGCCAGGAAGGAGAACGTGCAATGAACACCCGGGTGGCAGGCGAACCGGCTGGTATGGCCCCACTGGAGGACCCGGGACCGGACCGAGTCGGGGACGAAGAGACGATGAACCGGTACATTGCCTGGAGCGCGATGGAAGCGTAGGGCACGCCTTACCACCCCCTCGATGCCCAAGGTGACGACTCCTACCACCCTGGCCTCTGGGAGGATGGGAGTCGGGTCCTCAGTGGTTGGAGCCCCCTTGGAGTGTAACCGGGACAGGGAGTCGGCCTTCGTGTTGCGGGAACCAGGGCGAAACGGCAGCGAGAAGTCGAACCGACTGAGGAAGCTGGCCCATCTTGCCTGCCGGCCATTGAGGCGCTTGGAAGCACGGATGTACGTCAGGTTCTTGTGGTCCGTCCAAATGGTAAACGGCTCCTCGGCCCCCTCTAGCCAATGACGCCACTCCTCCAAGGCAGCCACAACCGCCAGCAGCTCCCGATTGCCGATGTCATAGTTCCTCTCGGCAGGG
This sequence comes from Notolepis coatsorum, assembly GCF_963971535.1. NCBI lineage: Eukaryota > Metazoa > Chordata > Actinopteri > Aulopiformes > Paralepididae > Notolepis > Notolepis coatsorum. The sequence continues at coordinate 42,686,555 of NC_140182.1, read as the reverse complement.
AGGAACCGATGCGAGTAGAAGGCGCACGGATGTACCTTCTGGTCCGTTGCCGACCGCTGGGATAAGATAGCTCCCAGTCCAGTATCCGAGGCGTCCACCTCAACGATGAACTGTCTCTTGGGGTCTGGATGGAGCAAGATCGGGGCGGAAGTGAACCTCTTCTTGAGGGAGCGGAACGCAGCACACGCCGCTGGGGACCAGTCGAACGGCAGGGCGGGAGAGGTCAGTCTGGTAAGCGGTTCCGCCACTTGACTGTAGTTCCGGATGAACCTTCGGTAGAAGTTGGCGAACCCGAGGAAGCTCTGTAACTCCTTCCGAGAGGTGGGTTCCGGCCATTCCTCCACGGCCTGGATCTTGCGAGGATCAGCTCGGGTCAAGCCTCTCTCCACGATGAAGCCCAGGTAATCGACGGAGTCGGAGTGGAATCGGCACTTCTCCGCCTTGACGAAGAGCCGATTGTGGAGGAGGCGCTCCAGCACACGGCGGACATGCTGGATGTGTTCCTCGAGGGTCTTGGAGAAGATGAGGATGTCGTCTAGGTATACTACCACAAACTCCTCCAGCATGTCACGAAGGACGTCGTTCATGAGCGCCTGGAATACCGCCGGAGCGTTGGTGAGGCCGAACGGCATCACCAGGTACTCGTAGTGGCCCCTGGGAGTCTTGAAGGCGGTCTTCCATTCATCGCCCTCTCGGATACGGACTAGATGGTAGGCACTCCGGAGGTCCAGCTTGGTAAAGACGGTAGCCTGGGTGAGAGGCTCGAAGGTGGAGTTCATGAGAGGTAGAGGATACTTGTTCTTAATGGTGATCTCGTTGAGCTGGCGATAGTCGATGCAGGGTCGAAGGTCTCCGTCCTTCTTCCCAACAAAGAAGAAACCGGCCGCTACAGGAGAGGAGGAAGGCCGAATGAGTCCTGCTTCCAAGGACTCAGAGATGTATTGATCCATCGCTGCCTTCTCCGGGACGGTCAGACTGTAGAGGCGGCTGCCGGGAAGGGGAGCCCCTGAGCGGAGGTAGATGGCACAGTCGTAAGGCCGGTGAGGCGGAAGGGCCTGAGCCCTGGACTTACTGAAAACCTCCATGAGGTCGTGGTACTCGGGGGGTATGGTCGAGAGGTCCGGAGGCGGCTCACCAACGGATCTCCGGGGCGGGGGACAGGACGCCGCCTGAAGACACTGGGCATGACAGGAGGAGCTCCAACCCTTGATGGTACCGGAGGACCAGGCGATGTGGGGCTCGTGCAGCACGAGCCAGGGCCGGCCCAGGACTACTGGGACAAGAGGGGATCTGGTGATAAGGAACTGGAGTCTCTCAACGTGGTTACCAGCAATGGTGAGCAGGACAGGGCAGGTGCGTTGAGTGATGTCAGCCAGGCGGTGTTGGTCCAATGCGAATACCTCCAATGGCCTCACTAGGTCCTCAAGTGGAATGTTGGCCCGGGTAGCAAACTCGAAGTCTAGGAAACTCTCGTCAGCCCCCGAGTCAATGAGTGCCTCCACCGTGGCCCGTTGGTCCGCCCAGGCCAGGGTGACGCTCATCAGATGGCCAGGTGGTGCACGGCTCTGGGAACGAGAAAAACGGCTCACCAGGATCTCCCGGGGTCCCGGCGAGCCTGGTCTTTTGGCCGGGTGGGGCAGTTGGCGATACGGTGTCCCTCCCGACCGCAGTAGAGGCAAAGGCCGGACCTGAACCTCGCCTCCCGTTCAGCTTGGCTAAGATGAGAACGTCCCAGCTGCATGGGTTCCTCCTCGGGTACCGAACGGGAGGGAAAAAAGCCACCAGTCGTGTTGGGAGCAGGGCGACCAGCAGTACCGTCACGAGTACGGGGGGTCCGGAGTACCTCTGGAGGTCCCTGTCGGGTTCTCTCACGTCTTCTCTCCTGGAGGCGTCCGTCGATGCGAATGGCGAGGCTGAACAGGTCCTCGAGGGACTCAGGTTCCTCACGGGTCGCAAGCTGGTCCCTGACTGCGTCGTTGAGCCCCCTCATGAAGGTAAGACGAAGTGCTTGATCGTTCCAACCGCTCTCCGTAGCCGCCAGTCTGAACTCCAGCACGTAGTCGGTAACCCCGCCGCTGCCCTGCCGGAAGGTACCCAACCGGGCTCCAGGGTCCAGACCACGGGCTGGATGGTGGAAAACCCTGCGGAGCTCAGCCACGAAGTCTGGGTAGGAGAAACAGAAGTCTGCCTCCATTGCCCAGGAGGCAGTGACCCACTGGGCTGCCCAGCCTGAGAGCAAGTTAGTCATGTAGGCCACTCGGGCTCCCCTTGAAGTGAAACGACTGGGTTGATGACGAAAAACCAACTCACATTGCATGATGAATGTGGCACAATCCTCGAAGTTACCGTCGAACAGCCGTGGTTCAGAGAGACGGGGCTCCCGAGGTGCGGGATCGGGAGGCGCGGGCCCTGCCAGGGCTGCGGGTGATGCTCCGGCCAAGGCTCCTGAAGGAAGTGGGGTTACAAGCAAGGTGTTAACGGTTTCACTCAGCGTGTGTAAGTGGAGGAGAATACTAGACTGCTGGCTAGCCAGAGAGCCCAGGGACCCCTGAATAGGCAGGACCTGCTCTCGGAGTTCCTGTACAGCAGCCGCAGCCGCATCTAGCAGTAGGCTGTGGCCCTTGGTTAACTCTATCTGGCCTGCCAATGCTGTTCTGACTCTCTCTGTGTCGGCTGGGGTCGTCATGGTTGGATCGTAATGTTAGGGTTTGTAACCGACCACAAGCGCAACGGCACAGAGAGAGTTGTTTCAGAGTTAGCCAAAGCAAGGGCGTATTTATTCTCAGAGTCACAAGATAGAATTAGGTTGAGCAACAGAACAAACGGGGAATCTGGCATGTGAAGAATGTTGCGGCTCTGCAGATTCTCCCAGTAGGTGGTGGTGAGGAATTAGCTTGTGACGTCTGAGCCGCTCTGCAGATCCTCCCAGCATACACTCCAGGTGGAAACGGAGGGAGAGAGAGAAATCCCAGTTAGCCCAGCGCACAACAGAAACAGAGAGGTGACTGATCCAAATAAATATCCAAGTGACTTGATCTTCGGTGTGATACACACAGTTAGCAGAGTCCAGAGAAAAAACAATACGGTAATCCAAAGTGTAAATCCAACAACAAAAATTAGGTGAGAACAGTATAACAAAAACGGGATCTCTTCGGTGTTTCACAAACACACAAAAAACGGGTGATCCAAAAGAACTGTTTCCAAAAACTCACCAGAGCGCAACGCGTAAAGCGGGCAGATAAACGAGGCGCAGCTTCGTACGGGGAATCAGGTTCTCCACAGGGATACTTCACGAAAGTCCTGGGGAGCAACAGACAGGGAACAGCGACGGGAAAGACAGGCAGATGCAGGGAATATTCAAAACGATCCAACATCGATACTAGGGGAATCAGGGTATATAAAGCCACAGGGCGCTGATGACAAGCTGTGACAGCTGCGGGATGAAATTGATCATTGCTCCAGAAGCGTGTGGTGGGAAGAGCACCAATCAACACGGCATCTTACAGGAAAGAAGCGTGTGGCGGGGAATGCAATTAATTAACAAAATACCTTAAAGGAACGGAGCGAGTGGGTGGGGAGCGGACCAAACCTCACACAAATAAAGGGTCTCAATTAAATATGTGGAAGTAAAAAGAACCTGTGGGAGGATTTCAACAAGATAAATGCGACAACAGTGCAAAATAGTTCACTATAATATTTCAAAGCAAAAAAAAAAATTAAATACATTTTTTTTTTTTTTATGCTGCCCCCTGTGCCTATGCAAATGCCCCCGCGTGCCTATGCAGGCACGCGTGCCTAGGGTTGCCTACCCCTGCCATAGATAATGCATGATAAAATGCATTTCAAAGGTGCTGTAAGTGGTATTTCATTGTTAGTGTTAAATAGCTCTACATTCTGACAGCCATCACTGATATAGAGGGTTTGGTCAGTACCATGGGTCCGCTCTGCAGTAAACACAAAATACATTTCTGATATCCCTTCCCACTTTATCCAATCAGGAGAGATGACCCTAGACATTTTTACTTATTTCAAGAAATCTCGCCAAGCCAAATTTGCTTACTGCACTGGTAGATTATGTTAGTTGTTTCAAGGACACAAATTGCTTAAAATATTTTATTTTGAATGGGACTGAGAGACCCATGTTACTGACCAGGCACTATATCAGTGATGTCAGAATGTAGAGCTATTATTTTACCATTTATACCACTTATTTGAACAAACAAAAAAATACCACTTACATACAGCACCTTTAATAAGGACACTTCAATGACACTCTGACATTCTATACCACAGTGTGTGTGTGTGTGTGTGTGTGTGTGTGTGTGTGTGTGTGTGTGTGTGTGTGTGTGTGTGTGTGTGTGTGTGTGTGTGTGTGTGTGTGTGTGTGTGTGTGTGTGTGTGTGTGCGTGTGCATGTGTGCGTGTGTGTGTAGCATTGTGTAAGAGCTGTTATGTAGCTCTGTTATGTAGCAAAAAAAAACATGGATGACAACACTTTGGTTGCCTTGGGTTAAATTAATGATATACCATAGATTGCCAGCGCTATTTGTCTATGGAGAAAGTCCCCTTCTTTGCAGGGCTATAACTTTTTAAATTCTATTGCTACATTGCCATTATTAGGGCCCATTCAAAGTCCTATATGTATTGTTCATTGTGTAGCAACGTTAAACTTTTTCATTCACATATTCATAGTAAAGTATGGTCTAATGTATAAGTATGTTTTCATCTCTTTCTGCAACTTTCTCCAGAACGTGATATATAGCCCCAAATGCATTATATTGATGATGAAATACAGTTTGATGGCAATCAGCGCGATATAAAAAATTCCAACTAGACGTACTTCTAGAAGTTACTACACGTCATCTGATGTTGACCGGATGGGCGAGGGGGCGTTTATAATTCCGTGGGCAGCGTTATACCAATCATCTAATGTGGGTCAAATGTTGATAAAAGCAGTTAGTATCGAAGATGGTAACGTTACACGCTGAAACTCACCCCAGTCTCCGCGCGCCATTGGGCGATCATCGTCGAGTAGAAATTTTATCATTATGGGATATATTATTACCCGGTCCATCTCCAGCTTGTATAATGGTATATACGTCCAAATCATGTTGTTTATCGAGTTATTGGCAATCGATCGCTATGTAGAGTGACGAGCTAGAGTGCCGGAACCTATACCGAGTGGCCGGAAGTAATAGGGCCGACCAGCAAAACCTCTACTGCGCTTCCTGTTAAGCGGTTGCGCCGATCGGCCACCAGATGGCGCTCCTGAACCGCCAGAGAGCTCAGTGGGTCCTGCTGGTGGATATCAGGCCAGCGGAGGGGGAATATGAATCCGATTCCAGATTTTTGAAATATTGATATAAGGACGCTGTACAGCGTCCCCCGGCAACTTTAGCATGGCCAGCAATGACGCTGTAAAGCGTTTTTAGGCAGTCAAAGTGTTAACATTTAAGCATAATATAGTATGACTTGACCTTGGATGACACCCAGATACATTAGTAAGATGGCAGGGAGACACAGTAGGAGTGAGATCCATTAGGTGATGATACATCCAACTTGTATGACTCACTGCTGCACACGGCGGCATTGGGCTTCTAGGAAATCCAGTCGATCAGGCTGAGGTCACCCTGCTCAGGCTAGACTAATCAAATGACCAACACTACACTCTGACCTTCATAGGATGACCAGCATGACATCACAGTGGTGGGAAAGCATTCTGACTAATGGCAGAACATATGCACTTGTATTATTTTATACACACACACACACACACACACACACACACACACACACACACACACACACACACACACACACACACACACACACACACACACACACACACACACACACACACACACACACACACACACACACACACACACACACACACACACACACACACACACACACACACACACACACACACACATACTGTACTGTATGCTTGTGCACATTGTAGTACACACAGATAATGTTGCAAGTGATATTGATTTAGCGATCCATATTGTCTGTGGTTGTGTAATATTCAGGGTAATATAAATGTCAGACCGACATTTCAGTTCATACAGTATACCTGGTCAAAGGAAGGCAGTGAAAGGGATATATGACTCACAGCCATCAGGGGCTCCAACGCTCCCGTTGATGTACTGTGTGACGTCCAGGAGGAACTGGGTGTTGTTGTCCGACAGTGTCAGCTCCTTGCAGTACTCCCTGTACAAACAATACATTCTGTTACTAAAAGTACTCCCTGTACAAACAATACATTCTGTTACTAAAAGTACTCCCTGTACAAACAGTACATTCTGTTACTATAAGTACTCCCTGTACAAACAATACATTCTGTTACTAAAAGTACTCCCTGTACAAACAATACATTCTGTTACTAAAAGTACTCCCTGTACAAACAATACATTCTGTTACTAAAAGTACTCCCTGTACAAACAGTACATTATGTTACTAAAAGTACTCCCTGTACAAACAGTACATTATGTTACTAAAAGTACTACCTGTACAAACAGTACATTCTGTTACTAAAAGTACTCCCTGTACAAACAATACATTATGTTACTAAAAGTACTCCCTGTACAAACAGTACATTCTGTTACTATAAGTACTCCCTGTACAAACAGTACATTCTGTTACTAAAAGTACTCCCTGTACAAACAATACATTCTGTTACTAAAAGTACTCCCTGTACAAACAATACATTATGTTACTAAAAGTACTCCCTGTACAAACAATACATTCTGTTACTAAAAGTACTCCCTGTACAAACAGTACATTCTGTTACTAAAAGTACTCCCTGTACAAACAATACATTCTGTTACTAAAAGTACTCCCTGTACAAACAGTACATTCTGTTACTATAAGTAATCCCTGTACAAACAGTACATTCTGTTACTATAAGTATTCCCTGTACAAACAAGTCCACCACACACCTGCCGATGACAGAGGAGCAACAGAACAACTGTGTCTGCATTTGATCTCGTCTTGTCGATGAATTACGTATATTGTTAGTAAGTTAGCCCTGTAATAAGCGGGATAATGTATAGATACTCGGTCATTGTCGCAAAATAATTGACCTTCACTTTCCAGAACGCCGTGTCGGTCAATTATTTTGCGACAATGACCTCGTAGCTATACATGATCCCTTACATAAGTATTCCCTGTTACTAGAAATGCTACATAACAGTACATTCGGTTACTTATACTACACATTGTGTAACATTGTGTAACCGAATGTACTGTTATACACAACAATACATTATGTTACAATAAATACTACATACCTACATTATGTTACTGTAAGTACTCCCTGTCACTATAAATACTACAGAACATTATGTTACTATACTACACAGAAGCAGTGAAGCCAGACCAGCACTCTCAGGTTCAAAATTTAATGGCAAGCTATAACACTGAAGAAGGAATACATATTTCCGAAACATGTTTGTTTCAGGCTGCCATTAAATTTTGAACCTGAGAATGCTGGTCTCGCTTCACTGCTTCTTTTATATAATACTTAATGGGATTTCAGCACCCAGTGTCGTATCTTGAGAGCGCGGTCTAACTTGACATTACTATACTACACAGTACATTGTTACTGTAAATACTACATAACAGTACATTATGTTACTATAAGTACTCCATGTTACTATAGATACTACATTATGTTACGTCAAGCCCTGACTGTATATTTAAGTTTAAGTTTAAATTAGAGCTGGGCCGTTAACGGCGTTAACGTGCTGCGTTAACGCGATACTAGTATTGCGCGATAATATAATTGACGCCGTTAATCTTTTTCTCAACGTTGGGTCTGTATTGTCCTTAAATACTTGCCGTAGTTCCCAGCTGTGGTACCAGGAAGTGATTGCACTACCGGAGCTGTAGTCAGAATAATGTGTTAAACTAAAGTAGTGGTCCGGTAATCATTGTTATACAGGTGAGGTTAAGAAGTCCTCAGGATATAACACAATTCGGCGATGAGGACGTCTGAATCTGCGCAATGCAAGAAAGAAGAAGTCCGTTGCGAGCTTTGTTTACATTATTAACGTTAGCGAGTTAGCATGTTAGCTCACGTTGATCAAGCAGTACTTGGAAACATCTACAAGAGGAGGAAATCCACTTTACACACTAAAGGAAGGATCGACTGGACTATCGTGAGTGTTTACAACAGAAATGGCTTGGGTTATTGGAAATATTGGACCGTTTGATGACAATGTAGCCCCTTTCGTGACTGTAATGCATGGAGTCAATCCACAGTCACTTGCTCCTCAATAGGAAACCAACCTAGATTTACCATGAAGGACTGGTTCTGACCGAGCCGTTCGTTATACAAGAATCACAGAGACGTTTCAAAGGTGCTCACAGTTGCACGAGGGTTTCGGACAGAGATACGGGATGGTTTGAAAGCTCTGCGTTGCTAATAAACATTTTAAATAATTTGTATAAACTGCTCAAAACGGCATTATTTCCACCGTTGGGTGATCACAGCGCATGCGCACCATCCCGTATCTCTGTCCGAAACCCTCGTGCAACTGTGAGTACCTTTGTAATTTCTCTGTGATAATAATAATCTAGATTAATTCCAGGATTGCAGGTAGATTAATCTAGATTAAAAAAAATTATCTATGCCCAGCTCTAGTTTAAATGTAGTTGCACATATAAACAGAAATACAATAAATATAATAACAAGTTAAAACATTGTGGAGGAGAGGTTAGAAGCCAAACATGTCTTATGAAGATACAGTAGCCTTCCTCCCCTGAAGGTCCTTTTAATTTATGTTTTTTAAATAATGATAATGTACTGTAGATGTTGACTGTGATGGAAGTAGATTGTTCCAAAGAGACGGTCCTCTATTTGAATGTGTGTTGATTAAGGGAAGTCCAACAATATGGAAGATAAAGTCCTTAGAATGTGGAATAAGAGTGAATATCTGAGGAAAGCTTAAAGACATTCTGGAAAGGGCTTAGGTAAGTCATGAGTTAGGTGTATGGGTATATCTGAAAACGCAAGTCGGGTATATGTTCACACATCAAAGATGTATAGAAGTTTGTATTTTTTATGAATAGAGGAGTAGAAGGGTTATATCCTTTAGCAAAGCTAAATTATGTTACTATAAGTACAGCTCTCCCTGTACAAACCTGTTCCCTGTGCATTATGTTGCTATAAGGAACAGGTTACCATGACAAAGCTTTCTATATTACGAAGGTTTAGTCAACGACATGGAAGCAACTGACTCATGGGGCTGACAGTACCAGTGTTCTGAAAAGGACCAATCAGTGGGCTGCGTCGTCAGAATCCTGGTCCCAGTGGTCGGAACGTCCTCATTGTTGTCAAGGAAATTACATCGATGTCTAGGGACATTTTCAAAAGACCTCAACGAGTGAAAATGTCTTACGTGTCACTGATTTTGACCATATCTCTACTCTTTCCAGGTGTGGGCCTACTGTAAAAAATAAATGTGGGTATTACAGACATGTCCACTCACCTGGGGGCAATTAAGGTGTGACCAAACTCCTCAAACTGCTCCAACTGTATGCTTTCCATGGCTGAGGAACACGAGACACACACACACAGGCTTTAGGCCCACAGTCTTACAGTCCACAATCCTAGCTGTCAGGGTGAATCTTTCTAAAGCTGTCAGTCACACCTTGACAGCAACATGCCATGGTAGTTGTGTTAACAAACACTGACACCGACAGTCAGATCCCGCCTCCACTCAGTGACAGACGGCAGGCAGGAGAAGTCGGAATACGAGAGCAGACTGACAGATGAACACATAGGAGTGCACATGCACACACCGTATGTGTATAACATTCTTGCTCACACACACACACACACACACACACACACACACACACACACACACACACACACACACACACACACACACACACACACACACACACACACACGCATGCATACTCATACGCTTGAATGATGAAAGGTAAGAATCACACACACACAGAGACGTGAATGCAGACACTCACACACACACACACACACACACACACACACACACACACACACACACACACACACACACACACACACACACACACACACACACACACACACACACACACACACACACACACACACACACACACACACACACACACACACACACACACACACACACAGACACACATAATATGGGTAATATGGAGCCACGGTATGGAGACATAGGATACCAAGTGTCTGAAATACTGACCTTTTTGCCCTGTGGTGACCCCAAGAGAGAGAGAGAGAGAGAGAAAGAGGGAGATGAAGAGAGGAGAGGAAAGAGGATGCAAAGAGGATACAAAATTAGACAAATAAATCCCTTAAGCATTGGGTTCGCACATGAATTCCCTTGTAAATGGTAAATGGCTGCATTTATATAACGCTTTATCCAAAGTGCTTTACAATTTGTTCCTCACATTTTTACCCATTCACTCACATTCACACACTGATGGCGGAGGCAACCATGCAAGGTGCCAACCTGCTCATCGGGAGCAGTTAGGGGTTAAGTGTCTTGCTCAAGGACACTTTGACACGCTGCCCGGGAGGAGGGGGAATCGCACTGGGAACCTCCGGATTACCAGACGACTGCTCTACCTCCCGAGCCATTGTCGGCCCTTGTACCGGTACGTTGATCCCACAGATTACATATCCCAAGAAATAAAGGAATCCACTACATTATAATATAATATAGTACAAATCAAATATATCTCACATCATGTATATAAACACACTGTGTAAATACACAAGGGGGAGCTCATCGATCTGCGGAGAAGGAGTTCAAGGAAATGCGGGGTTCTAGTCCCAGAAACATGTTTGTAATGAACTCATGGTCCACGTGTCTAGATTCCGTGCTTCGTCTTTGGGTTTGATTCTGTCACGTTCGAATGCTATGCGTCTAGTCTTTCTGATCTCGTAAAAAGTATCAATGTAACAACGCATCATCCGCCGGTCTCTTTAGAAAAAAAATTAAGACATCACAAAGATCTCCATTAAACGATATGCAGTCGTGCCGCGGGAGTCTGTGAAACGTATTAGATAACGGCTGAGGTTCAGTGGGGTCACAGGGATTTGGTGCCGGATCAAATGATGTCCACCACATAAAAACGTTACAGGCCGGATTCATTGTCTCTCTTACGTCTCTGTGGAGACGGGAAGGGGCTGCTTTCGACACAGCATGTCTTTTCCATCTCGCTCTCTGCGCTCTGTCACCGTCTGTCGTACGCAAAGGGACTGGGATTATTTAACCCTGCGAAAAGGCCACTCTCCTTAACGCGCGATTTCCAATGATGTGGACAGAAAAATACATAAATCCACCTATCACGCCCTTGGCTTAAGGACATCCCTACCGCAGTGGGTGTAAGGGGATCTACTAGGACCATCTCTCAGTGGAACGTGGTGAGATGTGCAGGTCGAAGTGTCGCCAGACGCTGGCTCCAGCAGGAAACCGGAGACGACTATGCAGCGATCGTTAGGAGGAGTTCCATCCCTCTCTGATCAGACCGGTCCGTGGCGGCGAAGGCAATGGCCTGGTCCTCTCTTTAACGGGCCTGTAAACCTTCTGACGGTCTTTATGGCATGCTGACAGACCCTTTATGACGGAGGGGGGAATGATACGGAGGCACATCGCAACTCGAGTCAAAAATCTCATCACATGGGATAACTGCTCCATCAGCCGTTTATGCACTTCATGGCGTCACATCAAAGTTATGAAAGTCCACTAAAGCCAGATGGCTGTTCTGCAAATCCAGTTTTCTTTCCTCTTTTAATTACGGGGCTCGATGTAAACACACGGCTGGGCATTCCAAAGCCATCGTGTGTTTAGGTATTCATTCATTCTTACAGATGCTTAGGCATCAATCAAAC
>NC_140182.1:42664678-42672178 GCF_963971535.1 Notolepis coatsorum | reverse complement strand
GATTAACTTCGGCGGTAACTTCACCCCACAGACAGATATGCACATGCTTTTTATAGTGGTCTGTACAGCCGGCTGTTTTAAGTTAAATCCTTAAAACCCTTCTCTATCTATGAAAATATTTTGGATGTTGCCTGATAGTAGATTATGTCTTGCTTTATACACCATTTGTGCAGTTTTGAATTCTACTAAATCCCTAAATTTCAATGTCTGTGATTAAAAAAAGAGTCCGTTGGTGTGTTCATAATATCCTACATTATTGACTATTCTGATTGCTCTTTTTTGCATGGTGCTTATTGCCTGTATGGCGCTCTTGTAGGTATTACCCCACACCTCCACACAGTAATTGATATACAGTATGGTGTGGAGTACAGTGTGTATAGTGATTCATGGTTCAGAATGTGCCTTGGTTTTCCCAGTATTCCAACACTCCATGCTAACTTGGACCTGACATGGTTGAAATGGGGTTTCCAGCTGAATTTGTGGTCGATTATGACTCCTAAGAATGTGTTCTCATATACTCTTTCCAAGCTAACATTTTTAATTCCACCGGGCTATTCAAATGTAGGTTCCGTTTCCCAAAAACCATGAATTTGCTTTTTTTTTTTATATTCAGAGATAATTTATTAATATCAAACCACAACTTCAGCTTGCCCATACTGCTGAGACAACCTCCAAAAGATTCTGAAGGTTCTCCCTTGCACAGAAGACATTTGTATCGTCAGCAAATATAACGCATTTTAATATTAGAAAAAAAAACAGATTCTACTCACACATTGCTTCTTGCACGTCGTCCCCGAGTTGGGCTTCAATGAAGTGTTCGCTGTACTTAGGTAGAACAAGGGCTAGGCTGGGGGGGGGGAACACATTATTTTTGTAAAAATGTTTTTATTGAAAACCCTGGCATATTTGTATAATATGGGGGGGGGGGGGGGGGGTCAGGACATTTGAGCAAATATTGTGTTGCCATCATAGAACAAAGAACAAACATCGAAATGTTAATTATATTCTAAGATGTCTATTTTATCATGTCTATTTTATGTCTATTTTATTACCTGTTTATTATGTCTATTTTATTATTTTGTATTATTGCACAATCAAAGCGGGCATGGCCACCCGCATTTCACGGTTTATTTGTCACGGTGTGACAAATAAACCTCTTGAATCTTGAATCTTGAGATGTGTGCAGTAACAGTCAAATTGGTAGTTAAAATGTTTAGTTTCACATGCACCAACAGTATAATTCCAATAATGACGTTTTTTTGTTTGAATTCGCATCTACCCCTGACAAATGTGGGTACTTCAGGGGGGTTCAACCTGTTCAAAATACGCCTTATATACTGGAAACAAAGGTTTCCAATAAAGAAGCTCATTATTTAATGTAATACATTCACTGAGAACTATCTCAGTAGGTTACAATTATTCAGTGAAAAACTGAAATGTTGAAGTGCCCACTCACCACGACAATGGTGATCTTGTTTCAGACCATAGAATGACAGAAACTAGAGAGTGACCCCTATTGGTTTTAATGGTGTTCTATGTTCCATCGACAGATCTCTGAGAACATACATGTAGCTCCGTGAAGACAATAACAACACAACAACACAGTCCTTTGGCATCTGCTAAGACCGTCAACCATGGATGGAATTTGCCATTATTATTATATTACTGTCTTTAGGGGCTGCTTACCTGTAGTCTGTCCCATTAACTGGTGCCCATGTGTAGGTCCTGACTCCTCTGTCTATGTACCTCTGTTAGTGGAAGAGAAGATACAAACGTTCAGTACATAATGGTTCATAAAATAGCTATGTGACCATTAATAGCATAGGAGCAACACTTTAGGCCCTAAGAACCTAGCTTTTGGTATGAGCTATTTAGAGAGACACAAGTTCACAAGGTACACTTTTTTAGACCGTCTCCATCTCATTGCATTTCAAAATGTTATGGCTTTTTGTTTAAACATTTTCAAGAGATGGGTATGTATGGAAATACAGGCAACGCACGGCCAGTAGAATGGTGACAGATCACATCCCAACAACATATGTGACATATCACTCTCATTACAGATTAATGTAGATGTCTGCACTGAAGACACTGCACTCACTTCACACCCTCAAGGGGTTCACATTCTCTTTTCTTTCCATCCATTCAAATGATCTGGCAACCAGTTGTTTGGAGGGACATGAGCTTTAGGTCAGAAGGTGCCTTTTCAATTCTACTTTTAAACATTGGCGGGTAAGAATGAAGGGGCATTAACCATTTTTCAAAGTCAAAAGTCAAAGTCAAAGTCAGCTTTATTGTCACTTCTCGTAATGTGCAAGACATACAGAGAAAGGAAATTGCGTTTCCCCCTTCCCACGGTGTATATAAAAAAGATCTAATATAAACATAAAGTAACATATAGGACACTATAAACATAAAGTAACATATGGGACACGATGTACACACAATATACAGGACTATATACAATATAAACAGTAGCTTAAAAAATGTATGTATGAGTGAAATAAATAATAGAGGTAAAAGAGAACTTAGTGCAAATATTTTAGCAGCAGTAGTACATGGTAAGTATAAATAATAAATAATGGCAGTAAAATACAATGATGGCAGTAAAGTGGCAGTGAGATGATAGATATGGCAGTAAACTAATATAATGTAAACTAAAATAATGGCAGTAAAGTAAAGTGGCAGTGAGTTTGCAAAGTGGCAGTGCTTGTGCGTCTGTGTGTGTGTCAGTGGTTTTTTTTTAGTCCAGAGTCTGTGGGGGCAGAGTAAGAGAGAGGAGTCCAGAGTCTGTGGGGGCATAGTAAGAGAGAGGGGGGATAGCTGGGTGTGTGTGTGTGTCAGTGGGGGGGGGGGGGGGATTCTTAGTCCAGGTTCTGTGGTGGCAGAGTAAGAGAGGGGGGAGAGCTCGGAGAGAGTTCAGCTTCCTGACAGCCTGGCGGATGAAGCTGTCTTTCATTTTGCGGTACGAACAGGACACGAGATGCAAGCAGAGACGTATGATGGGACATTTCTAGGATGGAAACCCACTGTAAATAGACGTGACAAAACAAGAGTAACCCTGGCGAATTCCCTCTTACCTCATCCTGGGTTTTCACCAGTGTGTCAATGGTCTGCTCGCCTATGTCACCATCTATCACCATTTTCCTGATCTACAGAGATAGAGAGAGAGAGAGAGAGAGAGAGAGAGAGAGAGAGAGAGAGAGAGAGAGAGAGAGAGAGAGAGGTATATATATAGAGAGAGAGGAGGGAGGGAGAGATGGAGGGAGACGGAGAGAGAGAAGGAGTGAGAGAGATAAATAGAGAGAGAAGCAGATTGATAGGGGGTGGAAGGAGAGATAGGGAGGGAAAGAGACAGACAGAGAGAGAAATAGAGAGAGAGAGAGAGAGGGAAAGATAGAGAGTGAGGGAGAGAGACAGAAAGAGAGAGAGACAGACAGAGAGAGACAGACAGAGAGAGATAGATGGTATATGTCCAGTGTGTCGCATTGAGAATCCAGTGGTTTGAAAACAGTGTGTCTCATTACCAGTCAGAGACAGTGTGTAAATCACACTTGGAGAGAGACTGGGCAGGACAGGTTTATGAGGAGAGAGAGATGAGACAACCAGCACCTGTGTGTCTGTGTGTACTCGCCCACGTGTCTTTACGTGCGATTGTGTGTGTGTGTCTGTGTGTGTGTGTGTGTTTGTGTGTATACTTGCATGCACATGTCTTTGTGTGTGTGTGTGTGTGTGTGTGTGTGTGTGTGTGTGTGTGTGTGTGTGTGTGTGTGTGTGTGTGTGTGTGTGTGTGTGTGTGTGTGTGTGTGTGTGTGTGTGTGTGTGTGTGTACACTATACCTCCACTTTGATATCATTCTCCAGCTCAGCGTCCAGGAAGTCCAGAGTGACAGGCTCCTGGAATTTAGGGTTCTGAGGAAGGGATCACAGTTACAGTCTGGGTCGTAACTTAGCACAGTACCATACACATACACTATATCACACATAATGACATTCTCAGTGCAACCGAGAGAAATAAAAAACATATTACGTCCACAACAAGTTGGGAGTGTATTTGAGCCATTTAGCTACAAGCTACGTTATGATGTCATACAAAGTCGTTTCATATCATTCAATCTGAATCCGGCTGAGTTGTTGCAGTACGATGTTATAAAACGCAGGAGACCGTTTAATTGTTGTTATTCGGTCGTGGGCTCTTAACATGGCGATCTGCCATTCAGAGTAAAATACCGTTTCATATCCCGCTAACGTAATTCCATAAAGTGAACATACAGTAGATCCCTCCCCGCCCACCTCATTTGAGCCACAGAGTCCAGTTGTGCTCAACTCAGGGCTAATGCCAGTCATGTACATAAACCTCATGGACCTCATTTTGACTTTATGACCCAGCAATTGACAGGAACGGACTGCCAGCCTCCCAACAACTGATCTGCGATGGCCCCGCCTGAATCATATTTGATACAAACTGACATTAGACCCTGTTAATGTCCTCTCTTAAAAACCCTATACGTCTCAGTGGGTTTATGAGTGTATAACATGGTAGCAGTGACATAGTGCTTCTCTATAAAGCAGCAGCATGTGGAACCTGATACTTTGGCCTCAGGAAAACCACTCTACCTTTGTTCACTAGACCTCGTAGGGAGAGTTCACTCTGCCCCATTAAAGGACAATTCCTCTTTTTGTCCAGATTGTTCTTTGGACGGAGTTGTTTTGGAACCAGGTGAAACTATAATACATGTTTTGGTTATTTGGTTACTGTAAATCAAACATCAAAATTGAGCCACCTTTAATGCCAAATGAAAGGGAGTTGTACAGGTAATCATAACATAATTCCATCCCTCCACCCTCATTGATCATAGGTGAAATAACCAGGACATTTAGCCTTGGCAGCGGTTAATGTCATGTTATTTGTTTAGTGGCAACCAGAGAACCAGAGTTTCAACTGGTTCTCAGACTTTGCCAGACCTATCTCTACTCTGCATGTTAGTTCTGAGCTAGTGCCAGAGGAATGCCTCACAGAAGCCAGTATCATTGTACACAGAAGCCAGAGTCATTGTACACTAGCAATTTCTTTTATGTATAACGTTCGTATTTCTCAAACCAAACTCAATCGTCTAGGGGGGGGGGGTGTTGAGCCCAAAATGCACCTTGCAAAATAGCGTTGCTGGTGAAATCTTCATCAAGGTTTAGCATTATGTGTAGCTTGCTAGCTCAAAGACTTGTAGTTGTTGTAGTGGAAGAGGAGGAGAATTCCGATTTACTTAGTCGGCCAATGAGAGGCACGCGTGGCAGCATCCTGTGAGTCAGAATAACTGGTTCTTAACCTGTTAAACTGTAGCCCTATTTTCAGAAATTCCGCCTAAAGGTACATGCCCAAGTAAATGGAAGATTGCTCCACTTCTACAAGGTCAATTGGCATGTTATTGGTATCTAGGAACATCTAGGGACCTGGGGGTATGTATGTCAGAAATATTGTGTCTGTTACTAGGCTTAGTAAATTGTGAATAACACCATGAAAACATTGAGGTTCTTTTGATTACAGTTTAACAGGTTAACCTAAACAGTTCTTAGACTAACTGGTTGGTAGACTAACAAGTTCGTAGACTAACTGGTTCTTAGACTAACTGGTTCTTAACTGGTTCTTAGATGAACTGGTTCTTGGATTAACTGGTTCTTGGATTAACTGGTTCTTGGATTAACTGGTTCTTGGATTAACCTCTTTAGCCCGAGCCGTCTGCTGGCGGACCGCAGATCACATCACGTCATAAATCAATCTCTCTAGACTGTATGACATAATGTTGCGTTTCTTTTTCAAATGTAGCCAAGCGTAAAGACCATAATCCTGTCAAAACAGCAGTCATAGTGTATATTTTCAACAATACATTTGTTTACCAATAGGGTAGAGTGTTATTAGTGAGATTTTAGTTTATGGAATGTGTTTATAATTTTGCGAATATCCGCCATTTTGAATTAGCGGCGCATCGCCGATTGTCATATGATGAGAGGGCATCCAGACCTCTCAATGAGCGTTGAAATCTTGAAAAACAAAATTCCAGCTTCCTGCAAGCAAATTACTACTGTATGAATTCTTTTTATTTCTCTTATTTCTCTGGATTCTCTATCACAAAACTGAACGTTATTGGCATAGATTGGAGCGCAGTTAGTGTGTCTACCTTCTGTGAACATTTAGCAACAATCCTTGATGCAATCCGATCCAAAATGGCGGAGCCATATCCATTATAAGAATGGAACTGTACATACAGTAGATTTCATTCACGGTTCTTCCTGCACGCCTGGAGATACTAAATCCAAATTGAACTCTGCCATTTGAAAGAAGAGATTTGGCCCGATCCATAGATGTGCAAGTTGGCTATAATAAGGTCATTTATAGGCCTGGTATTCTATATTCTATAATAATATTTCAAATTGCATGTATCTGTATCTACTCTGGATTTACAGGTTCTTGGATTAACTGGTTCTTAGATTAACTGGTTCTTGGATTAACTGGTTCTTGGATTAACTGGTGCTTGGATTACTATTTAGGGCAAAGAACAATCTAAATGGCACATTAATGATCAATTACAAGACTGAGATGCTGCGGACATATTGCTGATGAGGCTCAGCATCTGCAATGCATATGTTGTGTCTCTTACGTTTGTACATAATGAGAGCAAAGGTCTTAGCAGTGAACTGAATGTATATGAGCTGGTCAGGGAGCGAGGCAGGAGGAGAGGGAGGATGAGAGGGAGGGGGAGAGGCAGGAAGAGAGGGAAGAGGAGAGGCAGGAGGAGAGGGAGGATGAGAGGGAGGGGGAGAGGCAGGAAGAGAGGGAAGAGGAGAGGCAGGAGGAGAGGGAGGATGAGAGGGAGGGGGAGAGGCAGGAAGAGAGGGAAGAGGAGAGGCAGGAGGAGAGGGAGGATGAGAGGGAGGGGGAGAGGCAGGAAGAGAGGGAAGAGGAGAGGCAGGAGGAGAGGGAGGAGGAGAGGGATGAGGAAAGGCAGGAGGAGAGGGAGGATGAGAGGGAGGGGGAGAGGCAGGAGGAGAGGGAAGAGGAGAGGCAGGAGGAGAGGGAAGAGGAGAGGGAAGAGGAAAGGCAGGAGGAGAGGGATGATGAGAGGGAGGGGGAGAGGCAGGAGGAGAGGGAAGAGGAGAGGCAGGAGGAGAGGGAAGAGGAAAGGCAGGAGGAGAGGGAGGATGAGAGGGAGGGGGAGAGGCAGGAGGAGAGGGAAGAGGAGAGGCAGGAGGAGAGGGAAGAGGAGAGGGAGGAGGAAAGGCAGGAGGAGAGGGAGGATGAGAGGGAGGGGGAGAGGCAGGAGGAGAGGCAGGAGGAGAGGGAGGGGGAGAGGGAGGAGGAGAGGGAGGATGAGAGGGAGGGGGAGAGGCAGGAGGAGAGGGAAGAGGAGAGGCAGGAGGAGAGGGAAGAGGAGAGGGAGGAGGAAAGGCAGGAGGAGAGGGAGGAGGAGAGGGAGGAGGAGAGGGAGGAGGAGAGGCAGGAGGAAAG
>NC_140182.1:42654678-42659678 GCF_963971535.1 Notolepis coatsorum | reverse complement strand
AGTGACCTGGCGGACATCAGAGCAGCGATGCTGTGAAATCACGGTCTTTAGCTGGAGAACGAATTATCTTCATGAAGATTGATGAGGTGACAGCACATGGAAAAGTTTTGAAAATAGCTCCAACCATCTGCCTAACCTGTGTATTATTTAATGAAAGGAACAGGACTGCGTACAGACATTGTGTGTGTGTGTGTGTGTGTGTGTGTGTGTGTGTGTGTGTGTGTGTGTGTGTGTGTGTGTGTGTGTGTGTGTGTGTGTGTGTGTGTGTGTGTGTGTGTGTGTGTGTGTGTGTGTGTGTGTGTGTGTGTGTGTGTGTGTGTGTGTGTGTGTGTGTGTGTGTGTGGGGATGTGTGGGTGGGCGGGGGTGTGGATGGGGGAAGGTGGGTGGTTGGAGCTCAGACACAAAAAAACGTTGTGCATCTACTTTATTCTAACATTGAAAGGTGGTTTTCTGATTTGTTATCCTGCCGTGTTTTAGGTGAAGATGATAAACAAAAGCTTGAAAAAATTATTATAATAATACATAAATGAACAATTCCCAGGAGAGGCCGATGCTCCCGCTTCAAGCAAGACTAATACATTTTAATTACTAATGTTGACTAATCTATTAATAAATAGATTAGTGAAGACAGATATGCCGATATAAAAAATTAAGTAGCATAGCACAGTGGTTCCCAAACTTTTTGTTTATGCGGACCACTAATTGTTATCAAAAAAATTCGCGGACCACCTCGTATGCAAACAGTAAAAATAAATAAACATCAAACGTATATATAAAGTAAAGACCGGAGATGGGACGTGCACTCACGCATGCACACACACATGTTTACGCTTATAGCAGACTTAATGATTTTAGAATAATTCAGCTAATGAAGTTAATCAACTATCCAGTTCGTTTTATAGTGTAATTTGGCACCTTTTCTCTCGACAGCCAGCAGACCTCGGTGTGGAGAAGTAATTGCCGGTGATCACTGCCCATCTATCTCATCGCATAAAGCTGCAAACAACCGTGAATTCAATGGACGGGCCTTGATAAAATTGACAGTTCTTACCGGCGCTTCATCCAAAACTGTTTTGAGATCAGCAGGCATTTGTTTGGCAGATAGAGCCTCCCTGTGGATGCAGCAGTGAATAGATTTTGCTTGCGGAGCCTGCACTGCTTTTACGCGGGTAAGTGCAGAGCAGAGGAGCAGGTGTGTCGGTAAAACTGTCGTCACGCACAAGCGCCACTATTTACCCATAATGATTAGCCTAATTTGAGAGAATAACAAACTATAATACCATGTTTTATATTACACAACGGTTTAAAAAATAAAATAAAAAATAAATAATTGTATCTACCGTACTTTTCGGACTATAAGCCGCGGCTTTTTTCCCCATTTTTCGACCCTGCGGCTTATATAACGGTGCGGCTTATATGTGACTCAACGTGACCAAACTCGAAAATGTAAACATCTAAATATTGCTTTTTTGACTGCATTGAAATGTTATTTATCTGTTCCCTTATTTGCTAAACTTAATACAACTTGTAAATGAGTTAATGCTTGTTATTTGTCCGACAGTATTGTGTCCCAATGCTAATTACATATGGTAATTAAACATTAACACTTGCGGCTTATAGTCCAGTGCGGCTTATATATGTACACATCATTCAATTTAGCTGCTGCGGCTTATAGTCAGGTGCGGCTTATAGTGCGAAAAGTACGGTATTTTATTTAGCTTTTTTTCCACGGACCACCTGCAATACCCTCGCGGACCACAGTTTGGGAACCACTGGGCCATCGCATATTTCCTTTTTTTTTGCCAAAGCTCCAATGTACACCCCCCCCCCCCCCCAACCGCAACGCTCACATACACACATGCACATACATGCACGCACACTTGTCACACACACACGCACGCACACACACACACACACACACACACACACACACACACACACACACACACACACACACACACACACACACACACACACACACACACACACACACACACACACACCTACACACACACACACACACACACACACACACACACACACACACACACACACACACAGGCTTATGAATAATTACCTTTGGCTGTAAATTGGGGTGCAGCAGGACGTAGCCATTTGGATCAATAGCAAAGTAATATCCATTAGGGCCAATCTGAGCAGAGAAAAGGTCAAAACGGGAAAGAAAAAAGATTTAATTTCCATGTCCACGTCTGAAACGTGCCGAGTGATAATCCCTCAGCAGTTGGGCGAGGTTACGGGTGCAGCCCGCTAATAAGACAGCATTAAAGAAGGATGTATGAGTACAAAGGCTGCAGTGTGTGTGTGTGTGTGTGTGTGTGTGTGTGTGTGTATGTGTATGTGTATGTGTGTGTGTGTGTGTGTGTGTGTGTGTGTGTGTGTGTGTGTGTGTGTGTGTGTGTGTGTGTGTGTGTGTGTGTGTGTGTGTGTGTGTGTGAAGAAATGGGACTCTTTCATCAGAGGTGATATCAAAACAGAACACTCATCTACATGGGCACCAAATACCCCTATGGGAGGGGAAGTATTCTAGTGTGTGTGTGTGTGTGTGCGTGTGTGCGTGTGTGCGTGCGTGCGTGTGTGTGTGACTCACAGTAAAGCGGGGTGTTAGCTTCTTGATGTCATCCAGAGACACATCAATCCCCATGACCCCGAGAATAAGCTGGTTCTGGTACTGAAGAGAAGATAAGAAGGAATGTATTAATGAACCGCCACTGTTCCAGCGGCCCTAGCATGTGTACTATAGTGTGTGTACAAGTGTTTGTGTGTACATGTGTGTTGCACTACGCTGTGCTGTATACATGCGTTTGTCCACGTTGTGACCCTAATGTCTCGTTCGATCCCATTCAAAACACAATGGACCGTATTCACACAGCAGCTGTTTTGCTCTTACTGTATGTCATGACACTCTGGCTGGGTTCCCTGGGTGGGAACGGGCTGGACAGCAGATTTTGCAGAGGTTCTTTCAGTGATTGTTGCAATAAAAAATGCTTGATTTTGCACTGGCTTTTCTCAAACATTGTGACGCAATTTCCATAGTAAAGATGTAACCAATGTGCGATGCTATGATGTGCAGGGAAGTGCAATGATTATGGGGTTGTTATGGGAAACGTGGTCCTGTCATGAGAATGAGGCTACCAAATTGGCAAAATACCAAATTTTTTGTTAACACAGTCAGATCAAGCAACATTATGCTTGTTAACGCGAGATAGCAGTGTTTACAGATTGCAGAGCTGTCTGCCAACAACGATATTGTTTCATCAGAGAACAAACGTATTCACAATATAGATCA
The DNA here is from genome assembly GCF_963971535.1 of Notolepis coatsorum. Taxonomy (NCBI): domain Eukaryota; kingdom Metazoa; phylum Chordata; class Actinopteri; order Aulopiformes; family Paralepididae; genus Notolepis; species Notolepis coatsorum. The sequence goes on along the minus strand of NC_140182.1, from coordinate 42,656,370 downwards.
CCATTCAATGTTATATTGAAGACTCCTGTGACTGGTAAACACTCCCTACCCATTTTGTGCCCACAGCCCTACAGCATTTGCTATGTTATGTGTGCACATTATGCATTATATATACGCATATATACGGCTCAACTTTATATGGCTCGGATGCAGAGAAATCTCTGCAATTTTGCTGAATTGCAAGCCCCTGCAAATATTGTAATGTTTTGTTGAATTTGTATTAATTCTAGCAAATGTACGATCATGATTTCCTGGAGGGACTGGGAAAGGAACCAAACCTGAGCATGACAAATGGCCACTGTGTGAGGTCAATGTAGAGTTTTAAAAATACATGGGTGTCGATCTGAAAACAAGATTGTTTTTCTTAATTCCTAAAAAGTTATTGGAGATACAGGGACGACAGCACCTGACAGCAGAGGTATTTATGAAGCGCCCACGGTACAGTAGCTCTGACATGTGTACTGTATTGTATATACTGTAAGTACGTGTGTTGGAGTGTATTATACTACACCTATACTGTCAGTATGTGTGTTGGAGTGTATTATACTACACCTCTCCTCTCTTGTCGTCTTTATTCTTGGTCTTGTTGAAGACGGGCAGCGTTCCAGTGATGACCAGACCCAGTTCCTGATGGAGACAAGAGACCACCCAACACAGGTAAGAGACAAGAGACACAACACCACCCAACACAGAGACAAGATACAAGAGACAAGACACCGCCCAACACAGGGAGGAGACAAGAGACAAGACACCACCCAACACAGGTAAGAGACAAGAGACACGACACCACCCAACACAGGTAAGAGACACGAGACAAGACACCACCCAACACAGGTAAGAGACACGAGACAAGACACCACCCAACACAGGTAAGAGACACGAGACAAGACACCACCCAACACAGGTAAGAGACACGAGACAAGACACCACCCAACACAGGTAAGAGACAAGAGACAAGACACCACCCAACACAGGTAAGAGACAAAAATAAATAAATACAAAACTTTGTAGACCACAAAAAAACATGAAAACATGTCAAAAATGAATCTTCATTGCCACAAAAAGAAGAAACAAAACAAACAAACAAAAAAACATTAAACACAAGTCAGATCACTCATCATGATGTCATCATTCACTGCACCTCATTCTCCTGTAAATGTATTCCCATTGTAATGGGGGCAGTTATGATGGGGCAAAGGGGGGGTTGTATAAGGATCAATATGGGGTCAGTATAGAGATAGACGGTGGTGGGGCCATTACTCACATTACTTGTTAAGTCTCTAACAAGTTACTATATGACTCCCTTCGGAAGAGTAATTAGTTATACTACACGTTTTATTACTTTTGCGTCACACGCCCTAAAATGTGTACGATGTGCTGTGGCTCAGTGTTGCCTGGAGGAGGAGTCTGAGGTGCAGCCGTGCTTGGGGACATGCTGCAGTCTGCACAGTGGTCTCTCCTCTCTCAGACAGTGCGCTTAAAATACTACGTTTCTGAGGTTTCCCCTCATTTACAGAAACGACAATCATACAAATACAAAACAGACACAATAGGGAGGTGTAGTCTGACATCACTGGTTGTTCCACCCGTCAGCTATTGTAACAATTCTGCAGCATGGAAATTAAAAAGTTTTCCATTTTTGCACAAAATGAATTCCCTTCTATCACTAACATTATTGTTTAAGCATTTTTG
>NC_140182.1:42639678-42649678 GCF_963971535.1 Notolepis coatsorum | reverse complement strand
AACCGTCTGACGTGAAATAATTTTTCAACGTAATTTTCGGGATCATATCTCACGGGTTTGAACAAACCTGAACGTTATTGCCATGAAATAGAACGTAGTTCGTTTCTTTACCGTCTGTGAACGTCAAAAAAGTAACTGTAAGTAAGATTTCATTCACGTTTTTTGCTGCCCCTGTCAGGGGCGCCTGGTGGTACAAAATCCAGATTGAACTCTACCATTGGAAAGAGCAGATTTGGCCCGATCCATAGATGTGTGAGTTGGCCATAATAAGGTAATTTATATGCCTAATATTCTATATTCTATATTCATATTTCAAATAGCATGTGTCCGGATAGCAAGAGAGAGAGACGAGAGAGAGAGAGAGAGAGACGGAGAGAGAGACGAGAGAGAGAGAGAGAGAGAGAGAGAGAGAGAGAGAGGAGAGAGAGAGAGAGAGAGAGAGAGAGAGAGAGAGAGAGAGAGAGAGGCTGATTAAGAGGTAAAGTACAGACAGCAGAGTAAGACATATCCATGTGCCCTTTCTTTTTGGTTGAGCACCTGCCCCCCGCAATGTCTGTGTACATCCCTGGTTACAGTAGCACACTGCTCTTTTTTTTTGCCCAACCACTGCTGCCTGGGCGCAGTGATTTTATCACCTCAAAAGCCCCATTTTTCAAAAGCAACAGGGCTTTTGAGGTGATTAAATCACTGTGCCAGGCAGCAGTGGTTCCGCAATTTTTTTTTATGACTAGGCTATATATCTGCTTAGAAAACGAAAATGTCAAATTTTGTATTTGTATTTCTCCACATAGTAAATACACAGGTCACAACATGTTTACAGGAGTTGTATTTGGAGTGTATTTCGTGACTGTTGGGAACTAGGCTACACTGGCACACTTACTTCCAGTGAATGACTAAGCTAGGCTAACGATGCGGCTGTTCCCTAAGCCGAATGCATGCACAGAGAAGAAAAGGGTATCTGCTTGTCTAACTCCAGGGTAGATGGCAAATAAGCGAATTTCCCAAAAAGTCGGTGTGTTCCTTTAACACCCGTTACACCTTAATTAACTGGTGAAGTGCATTACCAGGGCATCAAGGTAGACGTTAGTCCACTGGACCTGTTTAGCTTGCTTGTCCGCAAGAACCATGGGCCTTCCCAGCACATCTAGGTACTCCTGAAACACACACGTAACTGCACATTAATTCATAAAGTCTGATACAGATTTATTTTCTGACTATCATACAAGGCATGGACATAGAATACAAGAACAGACACATTTTGTTCATATTGTACATGTTACAGTGTGTATAGCTACACCTTCACAGCACCTGTGTGTTGATTCTGATGGCTCCAATAGAGGGAATCTCATAGAAGTATCCTAGAAGGATGAACGGATTAGACAAAAATAATTAATAATCACATATGGATCGATAGAGCAATTCATTATCCAACAGAAACAGAATACTGAGGGCAATAGACTCATGTAGATACAGGCTGGTAGGACTGATTGAGCCCCACTCTAAAAGAACCACATACTGTAGAAACACTTCAGTCTGTCTAGACTCGAGGAACCCAGTCGGCCATAACAAGGTTGAAATTCCAATCACCCATTTTTTTTTTTAAATCCTTTTAAAAGGGAATATTATAGCCTGGCAGCTCTGTGTGTAAACAGCTGATCACAGTAGACAATTATAATGCATGCATTTCCTCCACACACCTGGTGGCAATGTGCCACTTACTGTAAGCTAAAAGCCTGTGCTGTGCAAAGACCATTCACCCTCCTACGCACATGTGCAGCGCGGACATTTAACAAAGACAATCAGTAACTGTGTACGTGAAAAACTATGAAGAATAACGCCAATTAGACGATTACATGCTATAGATGACCTATTTTGTAAATGTAAATAGTTAGTCTGATATTCACACAAATTTGATCTGGTTTGAATGGATGTGCGACTCTCTTTGTCTCCATCAGCGTTTTGTGTGTCGCTCTCTGTTGTGTGCCTGTACCTTTGTTGGCGCATGCCATCCACTGGATGGGTGCCTTGTCGTAGTTGTGCTGGCCTACAGAGAAAGTGAAGATTCTCACCTGCAACAGAACATTCGGAAGAACAGAACGTTCTCAGGACACAAACAAATAACCATACTGTGGTAGACAAGAGCATTACGTGAGGGCGGGGGGGGGGGGGGGGGGGGTGGAGGAGGGTGAAGGAGGGTAAACCATCACTCTTGTTGGCATAAATCATTAAATGCATCCCCTCATGAATGAGATGTTAGTGGGAGGGTTGTGGTAAACAACTGTTTCATGCACAGCTTCTCCTTGTTGAACGTGAACAAATCACCCACTGGAATCAATCCGTCAGAGGTTTGCTGTGAGTTCTGTTGAGAGGCATTCGGTGCACAGTGTATCCTCACAGTCGCTCCTTTGAAGGCTGCCGCGCTGCTAAGCGATACGGGAGGAGGAGCGCGTTGCATATTATTTGACACAGAAGGGTAAAATAAAGGTGACGTGATTCAACCTGTGTGGAATGCGTGTTCACCGGTGTCTTCGACTCCTGTCACAATACATCCTGAGATCTGCCGCTTGCTCGGCGGATTGTTTTCTAATTCTTTCCCTCTCTCACCGCTTCATCTCATCCTTTTTTCATGTGCTGTTTGGAAACCGAAGATGAACGTTTTTTTTATAACACACTCATGCAAGATATCAACAAGTAAAACTGTGAATGTGTCCCTGTGAGCCTGGGTGCCTGTGTGTATATACTGTAACATTGTGTGTGTGTGTGTGTGTGTGTGTGTGTGTGTGTGTGTGTGTGTGTGTGTGTGTGTGTGTGTGTGTGTGTGTGTGTGTGTGTGTGTGTGTGTGTGTGTGAGCGTGTCTACCTTCTTGTCAGCGTTGCGTCTCTCCAGGACGGCCTGAGCTCTCTCCTCTCCTCCGTCAGTGAACAACATGATGATCTTGTTGCAGTTCGCTCTGCTGACGTTGGTCTGCACACAACAAACACACACTGAAGTTACACTGTTCAGACACACAACAAACACACACTGAAGTTACACTGTTCAGACACACAACAAACACACACTGAAGTTACACTGTTCTGCACACAACAAACACACACTGAAGTTACACTGTTCTGCACACAACAAACACACACAAGTTACACTGTTCTGCACACAACAAACACACACTGAAGTTACACTGTTCAGACACACAACAAACACACACTGAAGTTACACTGTTCTGCACACACAACAAACACACACTGAAGTTACACTGTTCTGCACACAACAAACACACACTGAAGTTACACTGTTCAGACACACAACAAACACACACTGAAGTTACACTGTTCTGCGCACAACAAACACACACTGAAGTTACACTGTTCTGCACACAACAAACACACACTGAAGTTACACTGTTCTGCGCACAACAAACACACACTGAAGTTACACTGTTCTGCGCACAACAAACACACACTGAAGTTACACTGTTCTGCACACAACAAACACACACTGAAGTTACACTGTTCTGCGCACAACAAACACACACTGAAGTTACACTGTTCTGCGCACAACAAACACACACTGAAGTGACACTGTTCAGACACACAACAAACACACACTGAAGTTACACTGTTCAGACACACAACAAACACACACTGAAGTTACACTGTTCTGCGCACAACAAACACACACTGAAGTGACACTGTTCAGACGCACAACAAATACACACTGAAGTGACACTGTTCAGACACACAACAAACACACACTGAAGTGACACTGTTCAGACACACAACAAACACACACTGAAGTTACACTGTTCAGACGCACAACAAATACACACTGAAGTGACACTGTTCTGACACACAACAAACACACACTGAAGTGACACTGTTCAGACACACAACAAACACACACTGAAGTGACACTGTTCAGACACACAACAAACACACACTGAAGTTACACTGTTCTGCACACAACAAACACACACTGAAGTTACACTGTTCTGCACACAACAAACACACACTGAAGTTACACTGTTCTGCACACAACAAACACACACTGAAGTTACACTCTGCACACAACAAACACACACTGAAGTTACACTGTTCTGCGCACAACAAACACACACTGAAGTTACACTGTTCTGCGCACAACAAACACACACTGAAGTTACACTGTTCTGCGCACAACAAACACACACTGAAGTTACACTGTTCAGACACACAACAAACACACACTGAAGTGACACTGTTCAGACACACAACAAACACACACTGAAGTTACACTGTTCAGACACACAACAAACACACACTGAAGTGACACTGTTCTGCACACAACAAACACACACTGAAGTGACACTGTTCAGACACACAACAAACACACACTGAAGTGACACTGTGTTCAGACGCACAACAAATACACACTGAAGTGACACTGTTCAGACACACAACAAACACACACTGAAGTTACACTGTTCAGACACACAGCAAACACACTTTGAAGTTACACTGTCCAGACACACAACAAACACACACTGAAGTTACACTGTTCTGCGCACAACAAACACACACTGAAGTTACACTCTTCAGACACACAACAAACACACACTGAAGTGACACTGTTCAGACACACAACAAACACACACTGAAGTGACACTGTTCAGACACACAACAAACACACACTGAAGTGACACTGTTCAGACACACAACAAACACACACTGAAGTGACACTGTTCAGACACACAACAAACACACACTGAAGTGACACTGTTCAGACACACAACAAACACACACTGAAGTGACACTGTTCAGACACACAACAAACACACACTGAAGTGACACTGTTCAGACACACAACAAACACACACTGAAGTGACACTGTTCAGACAGGCCGTACACAATCAACACCGTTTCTGTTTCTGGCATGTCGAGAAAAAGAAACTTTATTTTACATCTTAAAACGTTAGGCCTGGCAGCACCACAGAAACAATGGGAAACACTGTACATCATCTACACTGACGTGAGGTAAATGATGGATTCACATAAGACATCTAACAATGGACTACAGTATCATATTCAGATGGTAACTTTCAGCAGAACGAGAATGGTCAAACAGAGATTTTGCATATTTACATTAAGGGTAATTGGTCAGCCAGGGAGGCAGAAAGACAGGTAACATTTCAACCACCAGGTGGCAGTGTAAGATAATCCATGGCTGTTAGAAGTGTCAGGGCTTCACAGGTGATGTCAACACTTCCCTCACAGGTCTCCAGTGGTAGAGTTGGACGGGCGCTGTGCCCGTGTTTCATGCAGGAAGGAACTCCAATCAAACAAATGCAAATGTTAAACTCACGTCAGCCAGCTGCTTGAAGGCGAACTCAAACCCCTCGGTGTAGTTGGTGATCCCTTTAGCCGAGATGTTCTGGACGGCATCTTTGAGGCGCTTCTTATTCCTCACGTTGGCTTGAACCAGATGGTTGAAACACGCCGTGTTGCTGACTTTGGTGTTGAACTGGGAAAACGAAAGAGTCGCAGTGTTGAAATTATTCACACAGAAATACAAATGTGAGCATGTGCATACCAATGACACACAAACACACAGATGCAAGCTTACGCGCCTATATGCACAAACGTGCACGCTCACGCTCACACACACACACACACACACACACACACACACACACACACACACACACACACACACACACACACACACACACACACACACACATATGCTAAAGTGCACCCCGCCACGGCGCCACGTGCACATCACCTGGCCTTGGCTATTATCGTGCAGTGGTAAACAGACACATTCATCAAGTCTCACTAATTGCTTTGCATCCTCGGAGCACAATGATCCGGTTGGTTCCCATGGAAACAAGATTCCACCAAAGGAGAATGAGTTTACGCAGCAACACAATCTTATTAGAGGTGAGACCCTCCCCCCTGTTGTTCCCACCACACACACACCTACACACACACACACACACACACACACACACACACACACACACACACAGACACACACACACATACACACACAAAAGACACACTGCTCGTTAAAGAGTTGGGGTAAGTCAGCAGGTGTTCCATCTACTAGATGTGCTTGAATGACATGTACAACAGTGTTTTTATTACATGTATTGTAATAGGTCCAGGATAGAATGGAACATAATATAACAGAACAGAACATAACATAACATAATAGAACAGAACAGAACAGAACAGAACAGAACAGAACAGAACAGAACAGAACTAAAATTCTATTCTTGTTCTTCTTCTTTTTTGCTGCTTGTTCAAACGTGTGTTTTGCCTGAACCAAGGATGCTGGTGTACCCAGCTCTCCACCTTTTGATATTGAGAAGCATAGTAAATAAATATTATTATTTTTGATAAAAACGTGTCCGACTTCATGTTGTCCACCATTTTACAACCAATGCCTATAGGGAAACTAACCATCTTTTTGTGACTGTTGAGGCCTTAGGGCAAGACATGCAGGCTTGGTTGTAACACTGTTAGAATATAATAACATATCCCAGCTTTAATCCCAGTGTATTAGGGACAGAGGATAATGGCAGCAAAGCAACACGTCTTGTGTTGCAGAACTCTTCTAAAACAATGCTGCACCCCATCGATCCCAACCAATCAATGCGTCTCTGCAAGACAGCCAATAGGGAGGCTAGAAACTCTGATCTACAGAGACAGGCAGTAATACGAAGAGGCAGACACCAGCATGTAATGTGTGTGTGTGCATGCGTGTGTGTGTGCATGTGCATGTGTAGGTGTGTGCTTAAGATGGGCCTGATGTTCTTGAAGTTCCTTTTCTGATTGACAGTTACAGACATACAGATGCAGCACTGCAAATTCAGATCCCTTCTGCTGCCCTACAATTCAGACATTTCAATGCACACATTTCTACAATTCAACAATAATAAATATTAATAACTATCTACATAGTACTCTCAGTCCAGAGTGCACCACAGCAATTAGTATAAAAATGAACATAGGCATAAAATTAGCACACAAATTGACAAATTAAATAAAATTCATACATTTCAGACATAATAATAGGTATAAAAGACAATAAAAGTAGTGCAATGTAAATGTGCAGATTTAAGAATAGGCATAAAATAAGTACAATAGTACAATGTCGCTCAAAGGCATGTGAACCCCCCCGGAACAGTCAGTCCCCCGAACACCTCACACATCAATCCCTACCACATCCCCATCCAAGACACACCCCCCATTAAAGCATGCCATGACCAAAGGAAAACACCGCCATGCACGGCGATGGGAATGCCAACCCCGCGGGCCGCTCCATATTCCCCGGCCCTGGCGCCCGCGCCACCGCGAGGAAAACCAGCGAACACACACGCATACGCACACGCACACACACACACACACACACACACACACACACACACACACACACACACACACACACACACACTCAGGAAGCTAAGGAAGCGCACTTAATTGCAAACATATACCAGACGGTGTTCTTTATCACATATTCTATTAAAAGGAGAGGTGAGAGGGAGAGTGGGAAGACGAGAACAGGAAAGTGTGAGAGAGAGAGAAGCAGACGCGGAGGATGGGGAGTGTGAATATAGCCTGGTATTAACCCTTTCTCTGCCACGCTTATGTACATCCTTATACCATCCTCTGCCAGCTCTATTTGTCTATGGAGAAGTTCCCCTTCTTTGCAGGGCTATAACTTTTTAAATTGTATTGCTAAATTGACATTACTATGGCCCATTCAACGTCAATTATCTATCGTTTAGGATGTAGCAACGTTCTACTTTTTCATTCACATATTCATACTAAAATACGGTCTAAAGTATAAATATGTTTTTATCGTTTTCTGCAGCATTCTGCAGAACGTGATTTATAGCCCTAAATGCATTATATTGATGATCAAATACAGTTTGATAGCGATCGGCGCCAGATAAAAAAATTCAAATGTACGTGCTTCTAGAAGTTACTACTCATCATCTGATGTTGACCGGATGGGGGGGGGGGGTCGTTTATAATTCCGTGGCCAACGTTAGATGATTCATGTAGTGTGGGTGATATGATCATCAGAGCAGTTTGTATCGAACACGGTAATAATAAACGCTGAAACTTACCCCAGTCTCCTCGGGCCGTTGGGCAATCAGCTTGGAGTAGAAATTTTGCTATTATGGGATGTTGATCTAGATGAACCATTTCCAGGTTGTATAATACTATACGTCCAAATAACGTTGTTTATTGAGTTAGGGCGAGCGATTGATTATCCAGTGTGTCGAGATGGAGCCCCGGGAGCTATAGCGAGTGGTCGGACCGAATTTGGATGAGCACCACTTTCTGTTTCCGGTTTGCTGTTTGGGCGATCCGCCGATCGGCCACCAGATGGCGCTCTTGAACCGTTGGAGAGTTGAGAGGAGATCAACAGGATATCTCAAGTCTCCGCGGGAGAAATATGATTGCCATCACAGATTTTTGAAATATTGTCTGCTTCTTCTTTAGGGAACACAGAGCTCCCGCAGGCGCACACGACATATATCACACGCTGCTTTCAAAACTCCTCTTTCCTACTAAACCTATATATGTAAATGACAACAAAAAAAGAATACAGGTTTTAAAGCTTTGCTGAAAAAGCAACATGTTTTTTGAAAGTGCTGTCAATCGATTAAAATATTTAAACGCGATTAATCGCATGATTGTCCATAGTTAACTCACGATTAATCGCAAATTAATCGATTTTTTTTGGTTCTACCTTAAACAGATCTTTTTCAAGTTCCAAGTTTTAATACTATTATCAACATGAGAGTCAACAAATGATTGCTTTATGCAGCCATTTAACACAAAAGGATGACCCTCATGCATTGCAAATTTGCATCAAATTCAAAACAGAGTGATGCACAAAATAACTTAAAAGAAAATAATAATTTAAAACAATGAATAAAGTGTGCATGAAATAATAGGGGAAAGAAAACGTTAGAAACTTGTTACATTCACCCACACAAGGGTTGAGTAATCACACCCCCCCTCTCTCTCTCACACACACTCTCACAACTCTCTTTCTCTCTTGCCCCTTCCTCATCTCTCTCACCCCCCTCTCTCTCTATATATATCTCTCACACACACACACACACACACACACACACACACACACACACACACACACACACACACACACACACACACACACACACACACACACACACACACACACACACACACACATACACACACTTCAGAAACAAACATAGTAGGGCTAACCCCTATTAGTCGATTAGTCGAATAATCGGTCGAAAGGGGCCGTAGTCGACTGGCCAACCTCTTAGTCGAATATATACAAAAATAAATAAAATAAAATTTTTGTATCATTCTTTCCAAAAGAAAAGAGGCCTAGAAGCGTGGCTAACGCTAATGGCACGCATACCAGAGGCTAACTGCCTACGAAAACAGGCACAGAGGCACTGAAAGAGGATTTCACCAATCTAATGAACACACTAGACTAGACAAATATCAAGATGTATCCATCAGTGGACCAATTGCATGCTTTTGCAGAGGACAAGAAGCCTTCAGTCGACTCCTTCAGACATTAAGCACCTCCCACAGCCCAAATGGAATGATACATTTTATTTTTATATTATATATAAAAAAATGTGTCAACCAAATTTTGGCCAATCATAGTCGACCATCCAAATCCTTAGTCGGGGACAGCCCTAAAACATAGTATCAATGAGAGCATCAATAATACACCTGAGTGAAGTCTAGTAAAAAAAAATATATAATTTTTTTTATTTATTTGTAAGTTAATCGTGAGTTAAAAAAAATAGTGGCGTTAATAGAATCGGGCGATAACGCGTTAATACCGTGTTAACTTTGACAGCTGTAAATTTTGTCACTTTCTTGAAAGCTATTTCAGAGAATAAACATTTACATTTGCCAGTCTGATAATAAGAGCCCAGGCCGGAACATCTGAATAAAGTGCAAATTCGCTTGTTCCCTTGTGATCCTATTACCACAG
>NC_140182.1:42607178-42634678 GCF_963971535.1 Notolepis coatsorum | reverse complement strand
GCGTGAAGAACAGCTAAGATCCTGCTCACGCGGGTGCAAACATGGCGTAAGTGTGTGCACGTGTGTGTGTGTGTGTGTGTGTGTGTGTGCATGTGTGTGTGAGTCCATCATCTGAGTGAGTCTGTCTCCCTCCACACCGCATCACACCGCCACCCCACCATGCTACCTCACCTCACCGTCCCGGCCACCCAAAACTCCAGCCTGTCGCACCTCACTGTCCCGGCCACCCAAAACTCCTGCCCGTCTCACCTCAACATCCCAACCATCCAAAACTCCAGCCCGTCTCACCTCACTGTCCTGGCCACCCAAAATTCCAGCCCGTCTCACCTCACTGTCCCGGCCACCCAAAACTCCAGCCTGTCGCACCTCACTGTCCCGGCCACCCAAAACTCCAGCCCGTCTCACCTCACTGTCCTGGCCACCCAAAACTCCAGCCCGTCACACCTCAACATCCCAACCATCCAAAACTCCAGCCCGTCGCACCTCACTGTCCCGGCCACCCAAAACTCCACATCAACACTCACATAAACAACGTTGACGAAGTCATCGTCCGCCAGGGTCTCCAGCATCTCGTTGACAGACGTCTTGATCAGTTTGAGAGTCAGGCCAGACACGCTTCCACTCCTACAGGGTGAAAAGATGAATTACCGCTTATCAGCAGCACAATCTGTCTCATTCACTTACCTTCCACTAAAAAAGGATTTATCGCAACAGTTGTCACAGGAGAGACGCTCAAGAACAGAGTGCAGAGCTTCAGATAGGTCAATATTTCCACCTTGGGAAATCATCTGGCAACAAGTAACAAGGCACGACTCTGTAATTGAGGGAAATCTTTGACCAATCTAACTTTCGACTGGACATCAATGGAAGATGAGTTTATCGAGTAACTCACGCGTCCACGAGGATTATCATGTCTTTGGGCGAAGCGGCTCCCTGAATGTACCTAGATGACAGATGGAAAGAGTTTCAAACACCCATGGACATGAATCAATATCAGCAAAAATATATATATATATTTAGTTGTGGTGGTAAGTGTTGGTAACTCTTTAACACAATTACAAGTTACATAATCATCAAATAACTAATCATTGACAACTAATCATCAATATTATTCAGGTTATTATTATCAGGTAACACAACGTTATTTTCAAAATCATATTTGTACCGAGCTTTAAAAGTAATTCCATGTTGCAACAAATCCCACAGAGAATACAGGATGCTGCTGTGTTGTCACTCATCTTTCCCTTTGAGCTAGTCGTCCAATTCATCGTCCTCAATGTTCTAGTTATTTTTCGTAATAACTTTGCGCTCTGCTCTATTGGAACTATCCCTTTAATCATATGTTATCATGAAAACGTTCAACCACGTGTACGCACCCACCTGCCTGACCACGCCCACACCCGCTCACATATAAGCGGGGTCATGGCCATACTACCAGCTCCTTCCCTACTTTCACCACCGTGAAGTCCGTGTATAGCACCTCTTCAAGTTCAGTGCCGGAAGTAGTTAGTTGGTTAAGGAGCTGTGCTGACATTCTGCTTTTGTTTTCTCTCTCTCACACATTTTCGGGAAAAGAAAGGGATAATGTCTTCACCACTAAAGAGCTTAGGCGATTATCATTCTGACCTCCACCAGCGCTTCACAGTCGCAGCTTCCTCCGTGCGTCATGGGGCGTTCCTGGCTCCACGGTTGTGGCAGACAGTTGCGCCTCAGCGGCGTCCGGAGGAGAGTGTGCGTCGCAGAGGGGCTGTCAAGCTCCCATCTCCTGTGAGGTGGCCGAGTTCCGGTTCTGGTTCCCCCGCCGGAGGGCAGTCAGCCGGTAGGCTGGCAGTCCCTCTGGTGGCCGGGGATTTGCGACACAGGCTCTTTGCCTCGGCTCGTTCAGCGGACAGCCTGGCGGCTGTGTTGAGCTGGTACAGAGTGAGAATTCCCTTGTCTCCTCTCCATCGCATCCGATGGAAACTGAGGATTACATGGAGGGGGCGGGGGCATTCTTGTTCGACGCTCCAGCGGAGACAGAGCATTAAAGTCACCACCCCCGAGACGAGATGCCCTGCTATCAGCCGCACCGGATGTTGGCTCCCACCTATCCTATGGAGACAGTGAGTGTAGCCTCCCAAACGCGAGGGATGCGAGCGAAGTGGAAGAAGGTGTGCAAAGGGAGTTGCGTGCCTTGTTCCCCGAGCTCATGACAGCAGCCGCCCGTGCAAACAGTGTGGCGCTGCCACAGCCACTGCCGTCACCTGTTCCCAATGACATGATAGGTCATCTCTGGCAATGCCGTCCTGTGAGGGAGGCAAGTGTTGTCTGCCCATTCTTCCCGCCGATGGAGGCTTACGTGGCGCAGGGACAGGTAATTCCCCGCATTGTCGGCCTCACCTCCACCTACGTGCCTTTCACGCAGGTGGTGGGTTTGGTCCAGGGGTTGAAGGAAGAGGTGCCACGACTTGATAGCCCGATGGCATCCATCCTTTCCCCCGAGATGGTGTGGGAGCCGAAAAAGAAGCCACTTCCCCAGGGGAAGTCGGGCTAAGCAGTTGGCTGTCTGGAGTGACCAGATATTCATCGCCTCGACCCAGAGCCTGGCTGCGACCTCCAACATAGCGCAGCTGGCACACTTCATGTCGGGGCTGTCACGTATGTGGGTTGTTCATTATCATTATTGCCATATTTTTAACACCACGTAAACATCAGGTTAGTAGGGGTGGGACGATACATCGATCCAGATTGATATATCGATCTATTATCAATAATCAAATAGGATCGATGCAACGTAAAAAGATCGATTCATATTGCGATACTCTTATTTTGAAAATCCCCTCGTGAGCATATCCGCCCGGCCGGAAGAACAACATTAGCTCAGCGCAGCTCCGTGTGTAGACGTTAGATAGTATTGCTTCAGAGTCCGCCTATTTTGCCCGAAATAAGTGCCTGTTGTTTTTTCCCCACAAGGGGTTAAATGCATCTAACATGCTTTCCATCCTCTCCATTCCTTTATGCCCAATATGTCGCGTTAAATACCGAAATGAACGTTGCGTTAGCGTGAGCTAACTATGCTAAGCACTGCAGCTAACCATGAGAGGAGAGGAGAGGGGACTTGGGAAAGAGCAAGGGTGGGGGCACTGGGCAGTCTACCTTTCTGTGGGGGACTGGGTTGCGTGAGGGGCATTCTGTGTGTGTGTGTGTGTGTGTTACTGAGGATGGACAGATAATGTTGATATTTAAACATGAATACATAATATATGTATTCATGATCATCATGCAACATAAAACAATTGTAGGACGTTTGGGAGAGGAAAGGGTTTTAGCTTGCGTGTTGTGAGTTCCAAAACATTTTACTTAAAGTTTAAAGCTCAATATATAAAAAGTTAACAGGAGGTCTATTTGTATTAAAAACAATAGATTGTTTTTCATTTAAATGTCTGGAAGAGCTCAAAAATAAAAACATCAATTGATATTTCCGTAGCCTTTTTTTAGTCAATCTAAATGTGACTGATTGTGTTAAATGGGCACATAATATCGCCTCATATCGATCGCAGGCACCTGAATCGAATCGTATCGTATCGTGGCAGACTTTGTGATATCGGCAAATATCGTATCGTTGTCCAAAGAATCGATATCGTATCGTGATGAAACTGGTGATTCCCACCCCACAGGTTAGTATATGTAATATGTGTTATTTTGTTTGTATGTGATGTGTCATCTTCTAAACCCTTTTGTCTTTCCCCTTTTCCCAGATGCCACTTGTCTCACTGATTGGGCTGATTGCACCTGCTGATTGCACCTGCAGGCAGTCAGTCTGAGACGAGTGGTTATTAACCTGGAAGATGACACACATCGGGGCGCCTCACTAAGTCATTGCCACTAGCCAGGGTGGAGTGAGGAAGTTGCCTATCTTGCCACTATTGAGTGGATGCTTTTGAGCACCTTTTGTAAATGCCATTTACCACTGTGTGTGGGCAATCTTATTGTGTTGGTTTTATCTCCCACTTTGTGTGATTCCCTAACAGGTGGGATTATTATTGTATATATTATTGGCCTCTGCGCCATTTCCCTCCATCAAGGGGGATATATATATACTG
This sequence comes from Notolepis coatsorum, assembly GCF_963971535.1. Classification (NCBI taxonomy): domain Eukaryota; kingdom Metazoa; phylum Chordata; class Actinopteri; order Aulopiformes; family Paralepididae; genus Notolepis; species Notolepis coatsorum. Next base: position 42,630,596 of record NC_140182.1, on the reverse strand, counting down.
TATTGCCTTATTGCTGGGTGGTTCCCAGTGCTTACCTCTGCTTAATAGCTTTGTGTCCTATGACACGTCTATATTTTGCTTAGTGTTTGTTTGTCTTATTATATATTCCCTGTTTGTTCTCCCTTACCCTTTTACCCTGGTGGTGTGTGTGCTGTGGGTTTAAATCCCCACTATAATAAATATCATTTCTTCTTTGGAAAACAGTGGGTTTCAAGCCCCACTATAAGAAATATCATTTACCATTTGAAAACACCTTTGTTTATTACTTGCCTACCGGGACCTGTGCTAAGGCACCTGACTGGACGGGCTGGTGTTCATGTACAGCCCGCTCCAGGTATATACTTTTTTGGTTATCAAACCTTTGTACATGACAGGGCTGATGATGGGCGGGGTGGTACTGGATGACCACCAGAAGTACCTCCACACCCAGGCGACGGGAGCCATCCTGCACCTCTCGTAGCTCCAGGCGATAGCTGCGGGAAAACAACGCGCCCTGGCCACTCTTATCCAGCGCCACCTGTGGCTGGAGCAGGCGGCACTGACGGATCAACAGAGGATCCCCCTCCTTATGGCCCCCCTCTCCGACGCTGGGCTCTTCGGCTCGGCGATGCAGGAGATGGCGTCAGCCTGCAGAGACCTGGAGGAGCAGCGGCCCGTCCTACAACCCCACTTCCCCCGGCCCGACACCACCGCAAGTGGCGTGAAGCGGAGGCAACGCCGGAGCAGGTCTTCGGCCGTCGCCACCGCCACTGCTGGCCCTGCCAGCAAGAAGCCTAAGGGCTTGTGTCCATAGCGGACGTTTTTTTCAAGGCGGACCGCTTAAAAAAAAAAAATCTTGCGACTGCTGCGGCTGCGCCACTTCCTCGATGTTAATTACCTTGATGAGCGCGCTTCTTTCCAAAAGTTGAACTAGTTTCAACTTTATGTGGTGGGAGCGCTCCGCACAAAAACGCTGCCGCCGATAGCACTAAAACGCGAGGCGCAGGGCTGGGAAAATGAGCGCGCCTGTCGCGTCTCCAGCATAGAAATGAATGACAGAAAGGAGCTGACAACTCATAAAACGTCCGCTATGGACACAAGCCCTAAGAGTGGAGGAGGAGAGGGTGCCACCACCGCTGCTGCCAGTCATCCTGCGCCCGGGGGGAACGGTAGGGAACGACGTGGCCAGACGGCTCCCCAGCACCGTCCCTCCGGGCCAGCTGCCCGTGGTGGCAAATGGCACTCCGCGCGCGGCGGGCGGCGCAAGTTACTTTTACCCCTACTGCCCCCACTCCCCTTCCCCCCCCCTCGCCAAAATGATTTCGTTTATTAAATAAAGGGTCCCTCCTGAAGAGGGACTATTTTTTGTTAACAAAACGTGTGTTAATTCACTGTATTTTGGGGGATACGACATGTGCAATTTAAACCCACAGCTAAGAATGCTGGGGTTGCATTCTTGCTTGAAGAGTTGTGCAGTTTTCTCTGAAAATGCGCGTTGGTTGCTATTGTGTATAACTTAGCAAGGCCTGTAGTTCTAGCTCTTAGCCAAGGGCTTATGTCCTTCTCTCTACCTAAAACGGCGTTCTTTCTTACGTGAGTAAAAGTGAACTTGGGGTTTTATTGTATGATGAGAGTTGTGTGTGTTTCATGTAAATACGTTTTAGGTAGGGATGTCCGATATTATCGGCCTAACGATATTATCGGCCGATATCGGCATTAAAATGTGATATCGGAAAATATCTGTATCGGTTTTCAAATTTTTTATTTTTATTTTTTACAGTTCTATAGAAATGATGTCTGATATTATCGGCCTACCGATATCATGCCCGTTAGGTGGGCCACCGGGAGCGGTGCGTTTGCGTACTGACCATCTTGGTGGCGCCTCCTGTTATGTTCTGGATCGACAGGCGTACCTACCCCCCTCTTAGGACTGGGGGCGGCAGCGTGACAAGGGCACGGGACTTGTCCTGGTCGCGCTGGACCGGATCAGTTTAACCCGGTGTCTGCCGGGGCGCAGACAAGTTCTGGTACCCCGAAGGACCCTGAGCTTTTCCGGGGGGGAAATGCCTGGGCGTGCCGGACGTCACAGTGGTTGATGTCATGAATGTGTGTGTCATGTAGATGCCACTACGAGTTGCCCTTAACAGTGGTGTGCGTTGGTCCATACTGTGTTGTACCTTTTTGCACAATGTTAGGTGGGTTGGTCCTTCTCCATTCGTTTTCACCCCTCCCTCCCTGCTGTGCCGGGGATGGGAGGGGCTGTCGGGGAGGTTGCTTCTGTCAACTCCTCTATGCATCCCTGTGTAGGTCCCGGTCCTCCAGGCCCAGGTCGGGTTTTGCCCTCGTTGACCTGTTGGCCTGGGTTAACCCTTTTTAAACCTGAAATGCCTTGAACTGCATTGTATAGCCTGTGTATACGCGCAGTTATGTTTCCGGGGTTTCTTAACACATTCGGGGCCATTGGGCTGAGTCTAATTAATCTCAAGAGGACCGGGGAATGTAAACAAACGTGGGGCTGTTTGTACAGCTAAATCTATACTTTATAGTATTGCTATCTGTCCATTCTCATTGTCAATTGAGTCCATAAACCGTCCCTTCAAAATGGCTTAAAGAAAAAAAAATTCATCAATAGGTTCTCATTTTATAGTGCCGTGAATATAAACGTTATATGGGATTTGGGACTAGTATATTTTCTGGAAGGCTCTCTGCATTGCTACTATTTTGTTTTTATCAACTTGCTTGTGAAGCACTTTGGTGTCAGCTGCCGCTGCCTGGAAATGTGCTATACAAATAAAACTGACTTGACTTGACTTGACTTGGCTTGGCCGGCCATCATACTAACACAATTGGCAGTGTTAGAGGGTGGGAAAGTCGGTGGGTGGGGATTGGACGTTGTGGACAGCGACTCCTACAGGTCGGTTGGGTGACGCCTGTACAGCAGAAACAGGAAGTATCGGGGGCAGCGTGAGCTGCTAACGTTATATCCAATGGCATTTCCGTTTTACAGATGCTACAGAAATAACTCAAACTGCATATGATCGGGACGATCCCAAAGCATGTATGCATGAAAGGGTGAAAGGGTGAAAGGGGGGGGGGGTACGTCGTTTATTATTATTGATTACCAATAACCGTGTTCGTCTAACTAGCCACATAGGCCGATCGCCTGGATGGCTATCAAAACAATGCCCGATCGGGCTGTATTTTACGTGAAAAAATCTTACCGTGGTCCGGGCTGATCCCCCCGAGCATTTCCCCGTTATCGATCGCCTGGTAGATCTGGTAGATCGATATGTCCATTGGCTGATGATAAATCCCCTTATTGCATGGTGAAATCTGCGATCCGAAACGGAATCCAAGCTACATGCTGCACATCCAGAATCCTGCTACTGAAATCTCCATTGAAAGTAAAAAAAAAGACTGATCCGTTCAGCCACAGGGCACACTGCATTAGCGTGATAGCGCCCCTAAGAGGATCTGGCCGGTATTGCACCTTCTCGAATTCATAGAGTAGGGTAAATCTGCAGTGCCGCACGGCGACCTTGAATAGGTTATTAAAATGGAATAAAAGCAATAACAACTTCCCACGGATATATCCGTACCTCTGTCCACAACCGGTGGAATCGAAACACGGAGATCTCCGTGGCCCGTCCCGAATGTGTTAATGGGTTAAGGGAGCAACCATTTTCTGTTAATAAACATAGGGGGGGTGGTTGTCTCCCCGGTGTGTTGGTAGCAGAGTCGACTCTCTGGTTGAGCCCGGGTCTGACCCCGGCTGCCCGAGAGTATGCCCCTGCATGTTTTGTGACGTCTGCCAATTGTGTCAAACTCTTTCTCTGAACCTCGACCCTGCAGGATTAATAAATTGGCAGGGTCAGGGTTCGTAGTGGAATCTGTTCGCTGGCGGAGTTGGTTAACTCCGCAAGGTTCGTGGCCCCATGAGATTGTGACATGGTGCACGGCATACCGAACACCCTTTCCGCCGGGATACTGTTCTTACAGTAAGCCCCTTAGGCGCATGTCTAGTCCGCAGTGCTCCGGGCGCAGGTCGAATTCTGCTCTTAAGACCTGTCGACCTGGATTGAGGGATCAACCTCCTTGGAGGGTTGTCTCCCCGGCGCGCCAGCTGGCCCCACGACATTGTGGGGGGAGGCCTCCTTGGGAGCGCTTCGGAGCAGCGTGCCAGGGGGAGAAGGGCCTTCACCTATTTTAGGCCCTGTCCGATATGCTGGCGATGTGGGGGGTGGTGTCACCAGTGACCGTCTGGTGGGGTCTCGATGCTGCGGCCTCGTTGACCTCACCAGGCCCCTTTTTCAGGGGGTCCTAGCCCCTGTGATGTGGCCTGGGGCTGGGACCTCCTCCGCGCCCCGCTGCTACGGCCTTGCCATGGGGTTGGGGCTTTTTTACCTCAACCCTGTGATGTCGGGGGCTGTGACAAGGTTTTTTTGCTTCACGTCCGTTCCCTGGTGGCGTGCGGGATGCACGTCCGAGTAATCGCGGGCCCTTCTAAAAGAAGGTAAGTCCCACGGTCTGCTCACCCTAGCGTTTGAGGTGCTGAACCCTCTTCGCACAGTCGGGTCCGATCTCCCTCCCGTCCCTCACTAGGGGGGGTATTCTGATGGTTGTAGGGGCTCTCAGTGGGAACATCTGTCGGGCTTTCCGCTCTGCTCCACTCTTGTGTTCCAATAGAGCAGAGCGCAAAGCTATACGAAAAATAACGAAGGACCCCACGTGTCTTCCGTTTCGGCGGTGAAAGACTGGGGAAAGAGCTGGTAGTATGGCAATGGCCCCGCTTATATGTGAGCGGATGTGGGCGTGGTCAGGCAGGTGGGTGCGTACACGTGGTTGAACGTTTTCATGATATCATATGATTAAAGGGATAGTTCCAATAGAGCAGCGCGCTCGCTATACTCAAATAACTAGGGTTATAGGATAACCTTAGTTTTCAAGGGAGTCCTCAATGACCACATTCTAGTTTTCAAGGGGGTCCTCAATGACCACATTCTAGTTTTCAAGGGGGTCCTCAATGACCACATTCTAGTTTTCAAGGGAGTCCTCAATGACCATGTTCTAGTTTTTCAAGTGGTTCCTCAATGACCACATTCTAGTTTACAAGGGGGTCATCAATGACCACATTCTAGTTTTCAAGGTAGTCCTCAATGACCATGTTCTAGTTTTTCAAGGGGTTCCTCAATGACCACATTCTAGTTTACAAGGGGGTCGTCAATGACCACATTCTAATTTTCAAGGGAGTCCTCAATGACCATGTTCTAGTTTTTCAAGGCGGTCCTCAATGTCAATGTTCTAGTTTTCAAGGGGGTTCTCAATGACCATGTTCTAGTTTTTCAAGGGGGTCCTCGATGTCAATGTTCTAGTTTTCAAGGGGGTCCTCAATGTCAATGTTCTAGTTTTTCAAGGGGTCCTCAATGACCATGTTCTAGTTTTTCAAGGGGGTCCTCAATGACCATGTTCTAGTTTTTCAAGGGGGTCCTCAATGTCAATGTTCTAGTTTTCAAGGGGGTTCTCAATGACAATGTTCAATCAATCAATGTTCTAGTTTTCAAGGGGGTCCTCAATGTCAATGTTCTAGTTTTTCAAGGGGTCCTCAATGACCACTTTCTAGTTTTCAAGGGGTCATCAATGACCATCTTCTAGTTTTTCAAGGGGGTCCTCAATGACTACGTTCTAGTTTTTCAAGGGTGACCATGTTCTAGTTTGCAAGGGGGTCCTCACTGACCATGTTCTAGTTTTCAAGAGGGTCCTCAATGACCATGTTCTAGTTTTCAAGAGGGTCCTCAATGACCACTTTCTAGTTTTCAAGAGGATCCTCAATGACCATGTTCTAGTTTTTCCAGGGGGTCCTCAATAAAAAAAAGAAATGTAGTTTTTCAAAAGTAATAGAATTCATGTTGTCACAAATTGCCTTTTCACAGAAAGTAGGCCTAAAACATAATGTATGACTTGTATTGAATATTGTGTAATATCCATTCACTGCTGAACGCCGCTGAACAGTTTGTGATGTAAATTAGTATTTGTGTCAGTTATCTCACCACGGTCTTCTGCGTACGTCATAAAGGTCAATCTTACTGGGGGTCTTGCGAGCGTCCATCCAGGGCGACGCTGACAGAGAAGACAAAGATGAGGTCTGGATTAGAAGTTCAGACTTTAGGTTAAATGGACAGCAACACACTAAATAGACAGCTTTGAAATCAGGTGAGGGCTGAATAATGAACCTCACTTACACTGATGCTTACTGCTAGAATATAATGTGTGGATTTACGCGTCCTTCCACAAGTATTCAGCGCCATGTACACAGATGCGAGTCAGCGGATAGTTGTGTGCATTTGTGACATTAGATTTTTTTTTTATTGATTTAAATTTATATTTTAATAATTTAATTGTTTTTCCTCCTGTTTCAATGCCGCCTACATACAGTAATAGCACTAGTGCTAGTGAGCAGTATTCATGGTGTGGTAAATATTATGTAGGAAAAATAGGATGAAATATTAATCTGAGACAATCGCAGGCTTTGAAGATGATCACGGCTTCCTAACGGTGTGCTATCGGCATGGAGAATATTCTAGGCCGGCATCACACAAACAACTATACATGCAATTAACCCCCTAGTTCCCACTTCAATACGCTTCAATTCCGGCTCGGAAATACCAAAGGAGAAACCATAATGTAGATGTGTAAAATATGTAGTTTATCTAAGAGAAAAACCATAGATATGTAAAATATGTAGTTTATCTAAGAGAGAAACGTAAGGTTATGTATATAACCAAGTTCTATGAATACTGGTGACGCTCAGCGTCATCTGCACTAACCTCACTTCGTGCACAGCACTGAATACAAATCCACAATGTACCTTTACATACCAGCATCCGTCTGGCCACACCCCCATCCGCTTACCTTCATAAGCAGGTGTGTGGTCACCTACTCGCCTCCTTCCCAAACTTTCACCACAAGGCGAGGTAAAGGGCCGCAGTGGCGTCCTGACGCTGAGCGTCACCAGTATTCATAGAACTTGGTTATATACATAACCTTACGTTCTATATCATACTGGCTCCGCTCAGCGTCATCTGCACTACAGGAGCTGAGCGGGAGCCAGAAGCTCGACAAATGTACCCCGCTGAGGCCCCCCACAACCATCAGACCGGAGAGGACCGAGCCCCCCGACCCTCCCTAATGGAGGATACCCTCCCTATTGGAGGACGGGAGGGAGACGGATCCGACCGTGCGAAGAGAAACTCGAGCAACTCAACGCACAGGGTGAGCAGACCGTGGCTTGACCCCACGACTACGCACACGCACAACCCGCATGCCACCAGGGAACGAACGGAAGAAACAGCCCTCGTTACTGCCCCCAAAATCACGGGGGCAAGAGCAAACTCAACCCCGTGGCAAGGCCGTAGCAGCGGAGCGCGAAGGAAGACCCAGACCCACTGAAGGGACTGGATCCCCTGGAAAAAGGGGGCCCGGAGAGGTCAATGACGCCAAAGCATCAAGACCTCACCAGGAGGTCACTTAGTGACACCGCCCCCCACATCGCCAGCGTATTCGGACAGGGCCCCTCCAAGAGCGGGCCCTTCCCCCCACTAGTACGCCGCCTGGCACACTGACCCTGCAACACAGGCAGTCAGCATGGCCGTAACTTGAAGCACTCAAAAGGCTAAACTATAGCGGAAGCAGGCAGCAGGCTTTAGACCTGAGCCTGGAGCACTGCGGACGAGACAGGCGCCAAAGGGGTCAACTGAAAACAGCACCCCAGCGGAAGGGGCGTATGCTGGCAATGTTGCGCACCATGACAAAGCCTCCACCAAAAAAAACCCACCCAGAGGGGTCCAGGCAGAGAAGGCTGACACGATTGGCAGACGTCATGAACGTGCAGGGGCACACTCAACCGGGTAACCCGGGAGTTGACTCTGCTCCAACACACCAGGGAATCAACCACCCTCTTGGTACCACATGCGGTGATTGTTCCTATAACCCCTCAAGAAAAAACTCCAAAACACACCTGCGGGTATACACTGGCTATACCGCAGTACAAGTGTTTCAGTTTTCAAAAAGGGTTATTCCAGGCCTACGGGTCAACAAGACATTACTTCGGACCGGGCCCGGCGGCTCGGGAAGCACACAGGGTCACCAGAGGAGGTCCAGAAGACCACCCCAACAGCCCCCTCTTCGCCATGCGTGAGAGAGGAGCGAAAAGAAAGGAGAACCAGCCCTTTCATGATAGTGCCAGGTACAACCTGTACCCAACAAAGGGTCTCCATAACGCCCAACCCTGTGACACCCGGGCCGACCCGGCATTTCCATCCCCGAAAAAAGCACAAGTCCCTCAGGGTACCAGAACAGCAGATCTGCGTCCCCGGCGGACAACGGGTTAACTGACCTGGACCAGCGTGACCAGAACCAGTCCTGTGCCCTAACCACGCCGACATCCCCACTCCAGGAGAGGGGGTAGGTATGCGTGTCGATCTAAAACATGAAAAGAGGGCGCCACCCAGACGGTCCCATTCGTACCTCGCTCAGTGGCCCACCCCAAGGGCGTGAGACCCCTCTACCTATGTTCTGATCTATTCTGTTAACATCCCCCAGATATGAACGAGAATCCATCGAGACCCAGTAACAGGCGCTCGGAAGAGGAAAAAATGCCCCATCCCAGTTGCCCTATAAAAACGCTGTTTTAATAACGAGCAACCAAGGCGTACTAGCCTCCTGCGTGATTCTTATCAGAAAACACCCCGAGCCAGCACTATATACGCGTCGAGACCCAAACACATCAATGGATAGTCTAACCAGACACCAGACATTGGTCCTTCAAGTCGCCTGGGAGAACGACAAGGAGTTGTCGTGCTTCATATTCTTCACTCTTTTTATTATTAAAAAGAAAGAAACACCGACTGACATGAATCCCACGTGACGCGGCCGAGGGTAAAAAATTTTTAGATTCTTACATCCCGCCACCCTCACCACAGAGAGGAGACGGAAATCCGCAGAGAGACTTCCCACGTGAGCCACAGATTGAAAAGTCACGGTAACATTGAGTCATGTGACCAACAGACTCAAGTCACACGTATATCGAGCGTAGTAGAACAGTAAGTTCCTACGCTCTGCCCCGACAACTTGACAATGACAGACCCTACATACGGGTCTGAAAAAACTCACGGAAGCCGTCGTCCAATAGAAACGTGCCTAGTGATGTTTTCTATGACGGGGGAAACCCATGACTCAACCGCCCGTGATAGGTGCGGAGTCAGGGAAACCCTTCCCCCCCCCCTCCCCCCCCCTGCCTAACAGCTTGGCCCTGACCGAATGAAAAGAGAGTCCAAGAAACCCCCTGACCAATCAGAAGAGGGAAGGAGGGGTTTATCCGGTACCCCCTCGCAAGCCCAACCCTTGCATACGACAAAAACAAAATAGCCATATGATACCATAAGTAGCCAGTATGCTAATGAACAGCGCAAAGCTAATTCAATGCACGCTAGCCACAGACACGTCTGTGAACAGGGTTTATAACAAGGCCAAGTTATGTATGTGTGAACCCGACACCCGTGTTTATGTTGCAAGACACAGAAAATCTGATAGAGAGAGAGAGCGGCCTGAACCGCGGTACCTTTTCACACACGAGCATTACTGCAGACCAACGCAATAGTGTTGCGGCTCAATATCACTGTTTAAGCAACAGAGCACACAACTAACCTCTACTTTTATGTGAAGATTCAGGTCGAGGCAGAAAAAACCTTTTTCAACCGAGTGTAAGCTGCAGGCCTTGCTTAAGCTCTAACATGAATGTAGCGACCAACAAGACTTATAGTCTAGCCCTCCTATCAAACCCACACTAGCGAAAGGTTCACACGTCGTATCCCCATCATATGTTTGGTGAATAAACACACAGTTTGTAACAAAAAAATACAGTCCCTCCTTTTAGGAGGGACTCTTTATTTTTTATAAACAAAAATCATATTTGGGCCGGGAAGGGAACAGGGGGGGACCACAGAGGGAAAAAGTCATACTTTCAGCGACGCCTGACACGAGCCACTCGGGACTTGCCACCCCGGGGAGCCCCGGAGGGACGGTAAACAATAGGAGGCTGGTCACGACGATCCCTACCGTCACCTCCGGGCGTAGATGGGCCGGCTGCAGTGGCGGAGGCGCCCTCTCTCCTCCTGGCCTTCTTTGCCGAAGGTCCAGCAGTGGCGGTGGTAGCAGCAGCAGCTACGGCGGCGGAACCCCGACGATGAGCCTGCCGTCTGACTCCACCGGCGACATCGGGCGGGGGGAAATGAGGGTGGAGCACGGAACGCTCCTCCTGCATCTCCCTGCAGGTTGAGGTCATCAATTGCAGTACCGACCCGAAAAGTCCAGCATCGGAGAGGGGTGCTGTCAGAAGTGGAGTCCTCTTCTTCTCCGGCACACACGCCTGCTCCAGCCAAAGGTGGCGCTGGACTAGAGTGGCCAGGGCGCGTACTTTCCCAGCGGCTATGGCCTGCGGCTGGATCAGATGCAGGATGGCTCCTGCCGACTGGGCGAGCTGATCATGTTGCAAATAAGTCAGCTCCATACCGCCCGTCAGTATCCCGGACATGAATCTCGCCAGCTGCGCGATGTTAGAAGTGGCAGCCAGAGATTGCGTCGCGGAGATAAATGACTGGTCACTCCAGAAAGCCAACCGCCTCGCCGATTTCCCTTGGGGAACCGGCTTCCGTAACGGCTCCCACACCACCTCAGGACAAAGGAGCGCTGCCATCGGCCTATCAAGCCGAGGCACGCCCTCCTTCATGCCTTCTACCAAAGCCACCACCCTCGTGACTTGCATGTAGGCGGGGGTGAGGCCCATGATGTGGGAGACCACCTGTCCCTGACGGACGTAGGCCTCCATTGAGGGGAAAAATGGACAGACAACGTCCATCCCTCTCACAGGACGGCGTTGCCATAGATGACCTATGAGGTCGAACAAGAACCCGTCCGCTTCTACCATGTAGTCCTCTGTTTCCATCGGCCATGGAGAATCAGACGCATCCTCATCCGGCTCCAGCAACTCACCAAAACCAGGCCGTTCGCATCTACAAGCCACCATCTTGCGACGGGAGCGAGCCGACGCAAAAAGTTTGCGTCTCAAATCCTCCGCCACCAGAGGAGCCGGCCGCCCAACAGCGGACGACTCTCCGGAGGCAAAGGAACCAGAGCCGGAACCAGGCCATCACACAGGAGACGGCGCTGGTGCACCAGCTCCTTGGAGAGGCAAACTATCTATCGGACGCCTACCGGGCGCGGCTGCCGACCACGAAAGAGGCCTCAACCCCGCTCCAAGACGCACGACAGAGGAGGCAATGGAGAACCGCTGGTGAAGGGTGACGTTGCTAGCGCGACCCTCCGAGGTAAACATTATGACTTAGCTTTTTTCTTTGTAAATGTAAACACGTAACTCAACTTTCTTCAGCTAACAACCTCGTCAAGTGGGGTATACAACAGGCACTTCCTTGTGGTGAAAGTGAAGAAGGAGGCGAGTAGGTGACCACACACCCGCTTATGAAGGTAAGCGGATGGGAGTGTGGCCAGACAGATGCTGATATGTAAAGGTACATTGTGGATTTGTATTCAGTGCTGTGCACGAAGTGAGGTTAGTGCAGATGACACTGAGCGGAGCCAGTATGATATAGAACCATAGATTTGTAAAATATGTAGTTTATCTAAGAGAGAAACCATAGATTTGTAAAATAAGTAGTTTATCTAAGGGAGAAACCATAGATATGTAAAATATGTAGTGTGTCTAAGGGAGAAACCATAGATGTGTAAAATAAGTAGTTTATCTATGAGAGAAACCATAGATGTGTAAAATAAGTAGTTTGTCTAAGAGAGAAACCATAGATATGTAAAATATATAATTTATCTAAGAGAGAAACCATAGATATGTAAAATATGTAATTTATCTAAGAGAGAAACCATAAATATGTAAAATATGTAATTTATCTAAGAGAGAAACCATAGATATGTAATGTAAATGGCACCTCCACTCACCAATATTTCATAACCAACAACTACTTGTTGGGCATAAACCCGTTAACATTCCTCAGTGGGAAAAGAACGGAGTTCACACTCATGATATCCCCGTGTGTCTTTTTTCCTCTACTTACAACTAATATTGGCGCTTAAGGGGCATGGGGTTCCGTGGGCTCAAACACTACATCCACACCCCTTTATTAAGCTTATCAGAGACAGAACAACCTCTAGAGGGTTTGTCTCAGATTTCTATACACTTTTAATCAAATCCACATATAAAAATATATCACTAGATATAGTCTGGCGAGGGGACATCCCAGAATTAGACCCTGAGTTTGACTGGGATGATATTTGGACTAATGTTACATTAGCTTCTCGTAACCCTAATCACCAGCAAATACATTTTAATTATATTCATAGGACGTATCTCACACCTAGGAAGCTGTTTGCTAGCCTAGACAACTAAACTTTCAAACATTATGTAACTTGACAATTCCACTGACAGTAACAACACTACTCCTAAATGATATATCACTACTATCGACCTCCATACAGCAGAAAATAATCATTCTGGCAGGCTTTACTGCGGCCAATAGACTAATAGCCATGAGGTGGAAACAACCTGAGAAAGTCACAATGATTAACTGGTCTTTGACATTATTGGATAACATTTATATGGAGATCTCTACTGCATGGGTGATTGAGCATTGAGTTGTGGGTCTCAGCAGCCAAGAAGGTTAAAGCCATGATCTAGCGGTGAAGCGGGGTTGGGATGTTGGTCCTGAGGGGTCCTGGGGGCGTGTACCACTTCCGCAACAGATTTGATTTCCGGGGTTGGCCTGATTGGCCGCGACGGCCACGTGGCACGCCCCCGCGGCAGCCGCAGCGGCAAGCGCGCTACTGCTGGAGTTCACTTCGCCTTTCACATCGCTGCTGTTTAATAATATTGTCGCGTTGGCAAAAGCAGGATGAGAGAGCGTAGATTTCGCTGTGTATCATTTAATCATTTATCATTTAACATTTGAAAGACATACATTGTTGTCATACAGAAGTACAGAATACTTTTATCCAAAATGCTTCTTACTGTTACACTGTTAGAGACTGTGCTAGAGTCAGCTAGACAAATGAATGACTAATTCGGTCAGAAATAGCGTAACTAATAACGTTAGTAAGCACTGCTTATATGCTTATTATGTCTGCGGGGTACAGTAAACGTTTCTCCCAGTACATTCTGAAGAGCACACCGCTGTATGTTGGAGAACCAGCGGTCTTCCGCTCCTCCTCACTCGAGTGAGAGCAAAGCCGTGCGAGGGGTGCGGCACCTCGGCACAGCTCAGCCCTGTGTGACGCGAGCAGGAAGGAGGAGATGGGAGTCCTTCCAATCGGAATATGTTGTTTCTTTACACATATGTTGGATTATGAATATGTCTTTATAGCTATGCTGCCAGGCTGGAATATGTTGTTTCTTTACACATATGTTGGATTATGAATATGTCTTTATAGCTATGCTGCCAGGCTGGTCCGCGACCCTCCGTGGTGCGATCACCAGCGGGGAGAATATTCTCACACGAGCGGCATCGCTGAGCTCTGGTGACGGTCTTATTGGGGCTTATGCCGAGAAGCAGTAACACAACATTGCACCTGTTGTGTTATTGCTTTCTGACCGAATTAGTCATTCATTTGTAGCTATAAAGACATATTCATAATCCAACATATGTGTAAAGAAACAACATATTCCGATTGGAAGGACTCCCATCTCCTCCTTCCTGCTCGCGTCACACAGGGCTGAGCTGTGCCGAGGTGCCGCCCCCCTCGCACGGCTTTGCTCTCACTCGAGTGAGGAGGAGCGGAAGACCGCTGGTTCTCCAACATACAGTGGTGTGCTCTTCAGAATGTACCGGGAGAAACGTTTACTGTACCCCGCAGACATAATAAGCATATAAGCAGTGCTTACTAACGTTATTAGTTACGCTATTTCTGACCGAATTAGTCATTCATTTGTCTAGCACAGTCTCTAACAGTGTAACAGTAAGAAGCATTTTGGGGGAGCTCCAGTAGCTCACCGCATATCTCGGCGCTATTTCTGCGTCCGGGAAAACCGTGCTGTGTCACGGATCTGGTGGACTCCGAGTTCGATTCCCGGACCCGCCGTCATTTGCCAGAATGTCTTCCCCTGATCTATATCCCGTTTCACCCTGTATCTGTCGGTCATGCTTGACCAGAAAAGCGATAAACGCTAAAAAATAAAGTTTAAAAAAAAAAAAAGCATGCGGCTGCCGTGGGGGCGTGCCACGGCGTGTCACGTGGCCGTCGCGGCCAATCAGGCCAACCCCGGAAATCAAATCTGTTGCGGAAGTGGTACACGCGTCCTGGGGTGGGGGGTGGGAGTGGAGGAAGAAATTTCTTTTGTGATGTCTGTGATAGTACTGTCCTGTGATGTCTTGTGTGTTATTGATTTGCCGTTACTGTATTGTGTTGTGTTTTGTTACATGTACAAATTTAAAATTTTAATTTGATACAAAAAAAAGGAAAGCAGAGACTCTTTTTCTCGATATTGCCTGCTCACTTGTCGTCTGAATTGTAATGTTTTAATGCCAAGCGAAGGTACTGGAGAAATGGAGAGAGTGTGCTGGCTGACCGGATAGGCATTTCTGTCAACTGTCTCTCAAACACACACACACACACACACACACACACACACACACACACACACACACACACACACATACATAGCACGTACACATCTCTCTCGAGTGATGTGATTAACGAGAAATGTACATTATATACAATGGTGATTAAAGACATTTGAAAACGGGGCAAATTTGCAAGTTGCACTGGTGCAACCTGTTATAGTTTTTAGTAGCACAATTTCTAAAATGGTATATGATTAGAAACTGTTGAATTAGGCTACCATACTATTGATGAGTCCTTCGGATGAGATGCTAAACCGAGGTCCTGACTGAATCTCTGTCATTAAAGAACCCAGGACGCCTATCGCAGAGAGTAGGGGGTTCCCCGACTTTCCTGGCCAAATTCCCAATCAGGTCTCTGACATCAAAGCTACCTAATCATCCCTTCCCCTAAATTGGCTGATATCAATCCTTGTCTCCTGAGCCGCTCAGCCATTGTGTAGTGTGAGGTGTGCCTGGTGCCAGTGTATGGTAGCCAATGAGCCTGCATAGCCCAAGGTTGGGTGCTACCAGTGGTGGTGAAGGAGGCAATTTCCACCCTACATTGTGGGGAGCGCTTTGAGTGTCTAGAAAAGCGCTATATAAATGTAATGAATTATTATTATTATTATTATTATTATTATTATTATTATTATTATTATTATTATTATTATTATTATTATTATTATTATTATTATTATTATTATTATTATTATTATTATTATTATGAGAATCTAGCTTCAATTGTCTTCTAAAGATGAACACAACATTGTTTATAGTTTGTAGTGCATGCCGCCATGTTGACACTACATAACATAATGGCATCTCGGGAAAGGCGGAGAACACCCGAGTTTCCTACTTGGAACTTCCTACTTGAAACTCTGACTCTGACTCACTCGCCTATCACCGCAGAGACCCGGGGTTCGATTCCCGCTGTCAGCGGTACCTCCGACTTGGTCAGTTGGATCTACGAACACATTAGCAGTGTTTGCGGATGGGAAGCCGTTTTGGGTATGAGTCTTGGTCGTTGCAATAGCGACTCCTAGTGGTCGGTTGGGGCGCCTGTTCCGCGGAGAGGGAATCTGGGGGAGATATCGTGAACCGTCGCGGTTACACTCTCCCGGTAAAACTCTCCCGGTAAAACTCCTCGCTTTCAGGTGAAAATAAGCGGCTGGTGACTCCACATGTATCAGAGGAGACATGTGGTAGTCTACACCCTCCCCAGACCAACAGTAGGACAGTGCAACAGCCACAGGGGAATTGGCATAACGACTAAATTGGGGCATCGGAGAAAAGGGTAAAAAAATAAAAATAAATACGATTTTTTATGATTTATTAGACAGATGCTTTGCCCATCAGTGTGAATACATGAAGAGAAAAAAGAAAACAAGACAGCCCATTTACCCCTAATTGGCCAGTTACAAACACATATGGAATAGTCATTTTAAACAATGTCTAAACCAAATGCCTTATGATGTATTACTTAAAATCTCCACCTGCTCAATGCCTGTACAGCAAAGAGCAGAAACCGGACAAGAGTGAGTGGAGCCATGCACTTCAGCCAGTGTATGTGTGAGAGAGAGAGAGAGAGAGATAGATAGATAGAGAGAGAGAGAGAGAGAGAGAGAGAGAGAGAGAGAGAGAGAGAGAGAGAGAGAGAGAGAGAGAGAGAGAGAGAGAGAGAGAGAGAGAGAGAAAGAGAGAGAGAGATAGAGCGAGAGAGTGTGATTGCCTACTTTGCATGATAAGAGGGAGAAAATGGAGAAGCGCGAATGAAAATTCATGAATATTAGACATAAACTTTTTCCATGAAGCAATATAGTCTTTGATGATGACAGAGAATCTCATGAATAGAAATAGCTTGGCTGTGAAACGGCTCACTATAGAGGCTGGTGACAGGCTAATGCATTCTGAGATAGCATGATAACTGCTGCTCACACACAACATGAGTCATGTGAAAGATATTATGCATTAACCCCTTAAGCCCGATCGGTTGAGATTTATTTCACGTCATGAATAGATCAATACAGTCTCAGGGCATTATGGGGTAGAACACATAGTAGCATACTACAAAAACCTAGGGGTCCACAAAGACGACTTCAAACTTGAAATTGTAACAACCGATGAGGTACTCAAAAAATTTAGCGCCCTCCAACCTAACAAGGCCACTGGCCATGACAACATCCCCTCCAAATTCCTCAGAGACGCAGCAGC
The DNA here is from genome assembly GCF_963971535.1 of Notolepis coatsorum. Classification (NCBI taxonomy): domain Eukaryota; kingdom Metazoa; phylum Chordata; class Actinopteri; order Aulopiformes; family Paralepididae; genus Notolepis; species Notolepis coatsorum. The sequence goes on along the minus strand of NC_140182.1, from coordinate 42,613,731 downwards.
CGCCATCACCCTAGTCATCACACACATAATAAACCTCTCTATAAAACAGGGACACGTCCCCAAGGACTTCAAAATTGCGAGGGTGACCCCTCTGCACAAAAAGGGCAGCAAATTAGACCCAGGCAACTACCGCCCTGTTTCTATTCTTACCTCCATCTCGAAAGTCATGGAGAAAATAGTCTACGAACAGGTCGAAAAGTACCTGGCGGAAAAAAATCTAATCTACGAATTCCAATCTGGCTTCAGAACGTCCCACTCCACTGACACATGCCTCCTCTATTTGAACGACCACATCAAACAAGAGGTGGACGCGGGCAAATACTGCGGCATGGTCATGCTGGACCTACAAAAGGCCTTCGACACTGTCAATCACTCCATTCTGATGGACAAGCTAAAAGCAATTGGTTTTGATAGCTTATCAGTGAGCTGGATGCAATCCTACCTGGAGGGGAGAGAACAGATGGTAGAGGTAAACGGTACTCTACCCCCCCCCCCCCCCTCACAGTGAGCTGTGGTGTTCCACAAGGAAGCATACTAGGACCGCTACTCTTCCTAATTTATGCAAATGACATGTCGTCAGCCTGTGACTGCAACTTGTTCCTGTTTGCGGACGACTCAGCCCTGCTGGTCTCTGACAAGAACAAGTTGCAGGTTGAAAAAACCCTCAGCTCGGAACTAGGCAAAATCTGCATATGGCTCGCTGATAACAAACTATCATTACACATGGGCAAAACAGAGTCTATTCTCTTCGGTTCAAATAACAAACTCAGCAAGACCGACGGCTTCTCAGTTACAGTGGGTGACAATATTGTCACAAGGAAAGACGAAATTACCTACCTGGGTTCCATCCTAGAGGCAAATCTTTCCTGTGACAAAATGGCATCCAATGTAATAAAAAAAGTCAACCAACGAACTAGATTCTTGTACCGGATCTCCTCTCTGGTAAACAAGAATACCCTGAAGACTCTGGCAGGAGCACTCATTCAAGGGTACTACGACTATGCGTGCACCTCATGGTACCAAAGCACCTCAAAGGCGCTTAAAACAAAATTACAAACATCACAAAACAAACTGGTCAGACTACTACTTGACCTGAACCCCAGAACCCACCTCACCCCTGCCCACTTTGACAACCTAAGATGGCTTAGAGTAGACGACAGAGTACAGCAACTTGCAATGGGCCTGGTCTACAAGATACACTATACGACTAAGGTACCCATGTACATGTCAAAATACTTCCCAAAGGTCAGTGAATACCACAACCACTACACCAGAGGAAGCTCAACAAATCATGTTAAACCCAGATTCGGCTCAAACAAGGGACTAAACACGTTTCGCAATTATGCCACAACAATGTGGAACGCCCTACCCAAAGCTGTAAAGGAATGTGAATCCCTACCCACATTCAAAACCGCTCTTAAAGAGCACCTACGGGAGGCTGCAATTCGAAACTGGCCACCATAAATGCCCAAAACCCCCACCACCTCCTAATAGACAGTCTCCCCCCAACCGCATGTATATATACCCTCCCCGCCGTATGTATATTTCTCTCCCACCCACCCCCTCCTAATGTACAGTCCCCTCCCCATCATATCTATATACTCTGTCAGGATCTAGGGGTAACAGTACTGTATATTTGAATACCGTTTATGTCACAAATGTATCAGTACTAAATACCTATATGTCCCTATGCCATAAATGTCATGTATGTTGTGTATGTCATAAATGTCTATATGAATTGAAAATGGGGGACCCTGATGGAAACAAGACAAACGTCTTTCTCAGGTCTGCATCCCCTTAACAATTGTATGTATTGAGCCGTACTGTATTGTACCCATTCTGCAATCTGTTAAATAAAGTTTTCATTCATTCATTCATTCATTCATTCATTCATTCATTCATTCATTCATTCATTCATTCATTCATTCATTCATTCATATTAATTAATGTTGGGTTTCTTTTGTATGTAGCCAAGAGTAAATACCCTAACCCTATCAAAACAGCAGTCAAAGTGTATATTTTCAGCACTACATTTGTTTACCAATGATTTTAAGTGTTATTAGCGAAATATGCATTTATAAAAACATCCGCACATTGCATCGGAAACCGGATGATTTAGACACAAGGACATGACGCCATCATGAAATCATTGTAGTCCTAAGAAAGAGGAGACCCATTTAAAAAAAGAAACGACACTACCCAGCTCACACCAGCCGCTGTCAAAGCTGCAGCCGGCTGACATGGAAAAATAATGTTGACATTGGAAAGAGGGGATTTGGCGCGATCCATACAGTAGATGTATGACTTGGTCATAACGTCATTTTTAGGCCTGATATTCTATATTCATATTTCAAATTGCAAAATTCAGTACTGTATCTACAAAAAAACCTGTAAATCATCTGCTCTTTATTAATTTGCTTAGATGTTTAGTACACCCTATTTCTGACACTGGGAATACATTCAATAGGTCCATAGATGTCCTTAGATACATAAGAACATGCAACTGGACCTTGTAGAAGTGGAGCAATCTTCCATTTACTTGGATATGTACTTTTAGGCACATTTTCTGAAAATATGGCTAGGGTTTAAGAGGTTAAGCTGATGATGTGCCCGGCAATGCAAAAATAAAGCAGACACAATGCATGTATATTCTGTGTGTACGGATGATTTATAAAGGCAGGCTGTGAGTCGAAATATCTTCTGCTGTACTAGGATATCAAAACCGTGCACACATGTAAAATAACAGAGAAGACAGACAGAAAGCCAGACGTCAACCTGGGTTTGTCCTTCGTGATTCACTCTCTTCTCTACCAGCACTGCAATATTTTAGCCTGATGAGTCATAGACATTATACAGTATCAACATTTATTTAGTTGTGACTAGCAGTGAGTGTGGGTTGTTTTATATCTCCATATAATCCCATTATACAAATCCATCAACATGGTAACACCAGCATCTTTCACTTTCTCGTTGATACAAATCAATAGATGGATTCACAACGTTACAGTTGTCTCTCATACTAGCAAGGCCTGTCGCTTCCTCTCCTATTGGTTGAAACCTGTACCTCCACCTGCTTTTGAACTGTGAGTCCTGCGCTCGCCAGCATAAAAAACAGCTGCACTACTGATCCAGTCAAATCAAAAGCATGCAGTTGATTCGGGGTGGGGGGTATATGAGGAGAGTTTAAGAGGATGGACTTCGCCAACTCTGTTACACATAAGTCATGGCTGGTACAATGCAATAAAGTGGATTTAGTCTGCCCATAATCTCACACATCCTAAAACTACAAACAGTTTTGTACACATTAATTTGGTGGAGTTATTAAGTGAAACGGTTGGAATGTGTGATGTCACATATTCCAGGAGGTATTTGGGAAATTATTATTTTAAAATCAATACAATAGTGATTAACAGTTTAGAACACTTTAGAATAACTATCATTTATAATAGATTGTTCACAAACTGTTAGTCAACGTGTTATTAATGATTTGTTGTGTGATCCAACGTGATATTAGATACAGTAAATACCTGGGTAGTTGCGAGCCAACAGGAGATTAGATAAAGTAAATACCTGGGTAGAAGTGAGCCAACGTGAGATTAGATACGGTAAATACATGGGTAGTAGCGAGCCAGTGTGAGATTAGGTACATAAAATACCTGGGTAGTAATGAGCCAACGTGAGATTTGGTACAGTACATACATGTACCTTGGCTGGGTTTCCCAGTTTTAATGTACCTTAATGTTATGCAAATGTTTCTAAGGTATAACTTTCAAAAGGAGTTTGCTTCTCTGTGAGTGTTTACCAGACTATCTCAGCAGTTGCCTAAGCGACAGCTCAGCTGCAAAGGTACATCGTAAAGGACCTGTCCTTCACTGTGGTGCTGAAAAGTGCATTGATCGATGCCATGTGAATCGATGGTCTCTCTTGTATAGGCTTGTGAATGAAGTTTTAATATAGTGTTGCCATAATCATTTTACAATCAATCTAATATTGCAGAAGAGGAAGCTATGCGTATAGATGTAGGCTACAAAAGATACAAGAGCATTCATCTGGACATATCAGCCATAGTATAATACAGATCCAGCACTGAAAAATCGAACCTCTGCTGCACTCCACCACTCCACAGGCCAAACTGATTTTGTGACTCCTATTGTTCTGGACCGGGCCAGATTTCACACCTCCACTGCCTCCCACTGGGGAGACTTTTTCATCTTAAATTTGTATTCGTCCCAAACGCCCCAGCTCCATCCGATTCCTTCGTTTTTTTCACTGTTTACTTATCATGCATTGCAACACTAATATATGGGCAGTACCCCAAGTCAGACTGCCCATATAAAAATTATCTTGGTGGTCTGAGGGCAGTAGCCCCCGACCCCCTCCCTGGGGGAGCACTTGAGTTAAGTACCCTCCCTTTGTTCACTTTGGGAGCCAGTCACCAGCCCCCGAAATATAACACCTGAGTGCTTGTTCTAAAGTGGCAGAAGGGATCTGCATTTTCAGTGCTGCATCTGTATGTTCTTATTGAAACAAAAGTCTAATGTTAACGTTTTTTTGTCATATAAGATATAGAAACTCTAGCAGGATATTCACTGATTCCCACTGACTTTTCTCTGCAGTCTAAACATCTAAAGGTAGAGTTTACGATGCACATGGGTAGCAGTGAGCAGTGTGAGATTAAGTATAGTAAAGTGGGCCAGTGTGATATTAAGTGTAAATACCAGAAGTGAGCCAGTGTGAGATTCGGTGTAAATACCAGAAGTGAGCCAGTGTGAGATTAGGTGTAAATGCCAGCAGTGAGCCACTGTGAGATTAGGTGTATATACCAGCAGTGAGCCAGTATGAGATTAGGTATAAATACCAGCAGTGAGCCAGTGTGAGATTAGGTTTAAATACCAGCAGTGAGCCGTGTGAGATTAGGTTTAAATACCAGCAGTGAGCCGTGTGAGATTAGGTGTAAATACCAGCAGTGAGTCAGAGTGAGATTAGGTGTAAATACCTGGATAGTAGCGGGCCAGTCCTGTGGCGCTACCAAACACCTGCCAACGTAGGGTGGGGTCATCTTCTCTATTCTTCTTAAAAACATCCTCCAATGCCTCTGTCCAGTTTAGCTCATTTAGAACGATGGTGGCTGCAAAAACACACATGCATGCGTACACACACACACACACACACACACACACACACACACACACACACACACACACACACACACACACACACACACACACACACACACGTCACACACACACACACACACACGCGCAAAATGAGGAAAACAATACATCCATGCACTAGTAAATTGATTGACATGTCTGGGTTGATGGATGCATTGAGCATGACTTACAGTTTCAATTATCTTCTCCATACCGTGTGTTCATGTGTGTGTGTGTGTGTGTGTGTGTGTGTGTGTGTGTGTGTGTGTGTGTGTGTGTGTGTGTGTGTGTGTGTGTGTGTGTGTGTGTGTGTGTGTGTGTGTGTGTGTGTGTGTGTGTGTGTGTGTGTGTAATATAGACAGAGATCTGAGAGTGCTGTGAGGGAACTACAGTAAATGATAAATGGTAAATGGCTGCATTTATATTGCGCTTTTATCCAAAGTGCTTTACAATTTGTTCATGACATTTTACCCATTCACTCACACGTTCACACCGATGGCAGAGGCAACCATGCAAGGTGCCAACCTGCTCATCGGGAGCAATTAGGCGTTAAGTGTCTTGCTCAAGGACACTGGAATCGAACCAGGAAGCTAACTAAGATAACCAGATGACTGCTCTACCTACCGAGCCACTGTCGCCAGCAGTAAGCAGAGTGATATGAGGGAACTAAGCAGAGTTCTGTAGGGAACTAAGCTGAGTGCTGTAGGGAACTAAGCTGAGTGCTGTAGGGAACTAAGCAGAGTGCTGTAGGGAACTAAGTAGAGTGTTATGAGGGAACTAAGCTGAGTGCTGTAGGGAACTAAGCTGAGTGATGTAGGGAACTATGCAGAGTGCTGTAGGGAACTAAGTAGAGTGTTATGAGGGAACTAAGCTGAGTGATGTAGGGAACTAAGCAGAGTGCTGTAGGGAACTAAGTAGAGTGTTATGAGGGAACTAAGCTGAGTGCTGTAGGGAACTAAGCTGAGTGATGTAGGGAACTAAGCTGAGTGCTGTAGGGAACTAAGCTGAGTGATGTAGGGAACTACGCTGAGTGATGTAGGCCAGGGAACTAAGCTGAGTGATGTAGGGAACTAAGCAGAGTGCTGTAGGGAACTAAACTGAGTGCTGTAGGGAACTAAGCTGAGTGCTGTAGGGAACTAAGTAGAGTGATGTAGGGAACTAAGCTGAGTGCTGTAGGGAACTAAGCTGAGTGATGTAGGCCAGGGAACTAAGCTGAGTGATGTAGGGAACTAAGCAGAGTGCTGTAGGGAACTAAGCTGAGTGCTGTAGGGAACTAAGCATAGTGATATGAGGGAACTAAGCTGATGGCTGTAGGGAACTAAGTAGAGTGCTGTAGGGAACTAAGCTGAGTGCTGTAGGGAACTAAGCAGAGTGCTGTAGGGAACTAAGCAGAGTGATAT
>NC_140182.1:42569678-42602178 GCF_963971535.1 Notolepis coatsorum | reverse complement strand
AAGGTGATTGCCCTGGTTAAATAAAGGATACAAAAAAGATGCATTTTCAAGTGTGTCTGCAAATCAATCATGTTATGATTTCTCAAAATGCAACTTAGTGAATGAAGCCCTGGTTACGGCGTACAAGTAGGGTAGATTTCAATAATGAAATGTGTTTACTGTTCAGTTGCCGAGAATATTTTTTAAATATAGGCACATTTATCAAACCGGAATTGTTCCAAAAGAATACGCAGAATAAGCTAATCTTGTTACATTGAAAACCTACCACTCGCAATTAAAACACAAAAATAACTAACTGGTTTAAAATCAGATTGAATCATCTACTCTGGTTACACTTATTGGCCCATCAGCCATCTGTCAGTTGTCAGTAGCCTAGTTGTAAAGGATGTCAGCTAGCTCTCAAAAACACCTCAAAGACAAACTAGAAAAAGCTCAAAATGTATTGTTCTATTAAATCATACTTAAAAGTCCATCCACTTAAAGTGTGACGAGCCTGGTGGTGTTCAGGCTCGACACGGACCAAAACAAACAAATCAAATTTCCACACAAGCTCAATTTCAATAAATAAATGGTATTTATTGATTAACAGAACAAATCCAATGGGCAATAGAGTAGTCGAATAACAGTCCAGGGTCAAAACACGTTTCAGGCTCTCGTACAAAGAAAATGTTCAATTCTCAGGGTTTGTCGTCCGGTCCAGGGTCAGTTTCACAAGGGGGTATCTCAGACAGTCCAGGGTCCAGTACCACGAACACCTTCTCGCTTTCACCTCTCCTTCCAACTACCTCTCACCTCACAAACTCAGTATAACACTCTCTCTCTACGAACTCTGCTCCTTCCTCACCTCCACTCAACCTTTCTCTGTCTCTCCGCGGGCTTTAAGCTATGTGTGTCTCTGTGTGTGTGTGTGGGATGTGGGTGATCACGTGGTGCACAGGTGTGTTCCATCAGTCCTAATCAAGTCTTTAATTAACTCTCCTCTGCCCGTGGCAGTAGTATCTCCCTTCCTCCACGTAGCCATGGGACGGGGGATGATATCTGCCACAAAAGGAACACACCAACATTTTGGGGAAATTAGCTTACCGTCTTCTCCAGAGAGAGACAAGACGATAGATAGCAGATTCCTCTCTGTGCGTTCTGTAGAAAGCTATCTGGCTGCACGTTAGCCTAGCTTAGCACAATGCATGGAAGCGGACAGAGAGGTGTTAGTTGGACAATGCCTAACCGGCACTGTCCGCGTCCATGCATTGTGCTAAGCTAGGCTAACATGCCGCCAGATAGCTTTCTACTGAACACACAGAGAAGAAACTGGTATCTATCGTCTTGTCTCTCTCCAGGAGAAGACAGTAAGCTAATTTCCCAAAATGTTGGCGTGTTGCTTTAACTGGTTGACGGTGGAAAAAATAACCTTTTGTATATGTTGTTAAAACTATGGTACCAAAGTCAAATCTGAAAGTACCATGTAGCATATTCACATTTATTTTCATGACCAAGATAGCATGATCATGTTGACATAATGTTGATTGTACCGGTGTCGCTTGCTGTCTTGCTTTTATCCTGTGGTGTGTTAAGTGTTATTCTAGAGGAGCGCAATGGACATAAGCCTTCTGGCTTTATTGTGTTTTCATCCTCTGTGATTATTTGTATGTGTGTAATGAATGACTGCAGTGCAGTGTTACATGTATCTTAATCATCACCATCATTACCATCATCATCATCATCATCATCATCATCATCATCATCAGCATCATCATCATCATCATCATCATCATCATTAGCAGCAGCTAGTCCAAAAACAATGTAATGTAAGTATTTTTGCTACAATTTAGTTTGTTCTAGAATCTAGTGGTTCAGAAACCTCCACAGCAACTGTGGCACAGGTTAATCAATGTTAATCTCCCATAGCAACTGATCACACTGTTCCCATGGCTTTGTTCAGATTAGGAAATCGTCATGTGATACTAACTTGACATCTCCTTTCAATGAACATACTGAGAGTTGGCTGTGTATCAGGGAAGGCACACTAAAACAATTATAACAAAAGAAAAGGACACTCCTGACATTAACATTCCACAATAAGCTGTTTCTGCCTGAATTAACATCATTGTACTGCTTCTTTAAATTTGAACAAATCACAATTGTAGGGAGAGAGATAGTGGAGGGGGAGAGAGAGAGATAGAGATAGAGATATAGATAGAGATAGATAGATAGAGAGAGAGAGAGAGAGAGAGAGAGAGAGAGAGAGAGAGAGAGAGAGAGAGAGAGAGAGAGAGAGAGAGAGAGAGAGAGAGAGAGAGAGAGAGAGAGAGAGAGAGAGAGAGAGAGAGAGAGAGAGAGAGAGAGAGAGAGAGAGAGAGAGAGAGAGAGAGAGAGAGAGAGAGAGAGAGAGAGAGAGAGAAGCAGTATGGCATTATTACAGAAACATTATCTTATTATCTTATTGCACTGCTCCAGACTGGACCTATCTCACTCTCTCCAGGCTATAAGGCAGTTCAGTATGATACATATGATTGTTCTTATCTTTCACTGCTCAGTGAAAAAAAGAGTTAAATCTAGAAACTATTTACTTTAATAAATGCTGTGTGGTGACAGTTCATATTTCCAAATGGTTTTGAGTAGTCCCACATTAGTGATGATATGTAATAAGCTTAGCTCCGGTGCTGCTCCGTAAGGGAGAGAGATGCTCTCGCCGCCCATATCGTCGCTGACACTAATGAATTCCCTGGCTGCAGTCAGCATGGCTTTGATGTCAGAGAGAATCTACACCTAATGATGGTTTAATCTCTGAGGGATAGCAAGGATGTGTAATTCACTAACAAATACACTGTGGACTATAGTGCTTTGCACTCAAGTACACAAAAAGATATACTACTTTTGCCTCATGCTTTAAATAAAAAATAATACTCCTAAATAGACTGACATATATACACAAGTGCCATAGATATGGGGAGTCACGTCATAGGCGGCGGGTATGTAAGGCCAGGCTGGGCTTTGCCTACCCACAATATTAAGCTGGGAATTTTTAAATGTATATATAATATATGTGCGCATGCTGCTGGCTATTGTGTGCGTCTTGTGCTGCAGCCCGCTGGCCGAGGTGTCAATGACGAAGGTGTCAGTCGGCTAGGTGGCAGCGTTTAACATTCCAGGTACAGGCAGTAACCAATCACGCATAGGCCCAGGTTAAATAATGTAGCCAATCAAATCAATCACATGATCATCCAGATCCTGCAGGCCAAGTAAAGCAAACATCTGCGTTCCGAATCTCCGCCTGCCGATCGCTTTGTAGAGAACACCAGCGCACAATTTATTTTTTGTTTTTTTTTGTTTCTGATTTCTCTGATTTTCTCCCCGTCCCAATTAGTCGTTGTGCCAATTCCCCCCCCCTCCCATACCTGGCTGCTGTATGCATGTTCTCCTACGAGTCGGTACAAGGGTGTCCCAGGTCGATCGCACGCTTCCTCCGAGATGTGCGCCGACAGCCAGTGACGTCTTTTCACTTGGCAGCAAGGACTCTCATTGGTGAAGTGTAACGCGTGGGAGGGCACACTATCTCCACCAAGTCCTGCCCCGCTGAGCAAGCGCCGAGACCTGACCTGTAGGCGTCGCTGTCCACAACGCCAGATTCCCACCCGCCAGCTTCCCCACCCCCTAATACTGCCAATTGTATTAGTATGAACGACCAGCCAAGCTGGTGGCAACGCAGAGAGCTGGGCTCGAACCCAGCGTCTCATGCATTGGTGACGAGCGCAATCTCCGCTACGCCACCTGACCGCCCCTCTAGCACACTATTTTGAGTCAAATTTCAAAAAGCAAAATGGATATACGGTATTTTTCCAAGGCATATAAACAAAGTAATTTAGAAGCTGCACCGGGCTGCCCCTGGGCATAACTACGGATCACCTGAGGCTATATGTTGCGTTATCTTGGCAAACAAGGGCTTGCTCTAAGAGGACATGATGAGAGTCCGAATTCATCAAATCGTAAAAACTTTTTAGAGCTACTGTATGTACATTGTTTTCAAAGCATGATGAGGTCTAAATTACAAAAAACGTTCCCTTCATTGCTGTCAGCACTGCAACTTGTGATTCAAGTTGTAAACGGTCTTTCTCAGCAATGAGGCACATCACATCCAAAACTGACTAAGAACAACAATGCGCCAGTCTGCTTCACATTGAAAGTGATCTCACAGACAAAGTTAAAGCAGAAAAGATCATTGATGCCAAGACGAAACGTCGCATTTTGCTGCATTAACACTATCCCGCCCAAGCACGGAGATCTCCGTGTTTCGATTCCACCCCCGTTGTGGACAGAAGCACGGATATATCCGTGGCAAGTTGTTATTGCTTTTATTCCATATTAATAACCTATTCAAGGTCGCCGAGCTGCACTGCAGATTTACCCTATTCTTTGAATTCGAGAAGGTGCAATACCGGCCAGATCCTCTTAGGGGCGCTATCGCGATAATGCAGTGTGCACTAGTGCACTGCAACCTTGTCCAGGCCCGACGGGGCCCGGCCCGGCCCGGCGGATTCGGGCTGGGTAGGGCTTTTTTTTTAATAAATAATTCGGGCTCGGCCGGGCCCGGGCACCGCCGTTTTTTAATTTTAATTTTTGTTTTTATTGCGTTTTTTTTTTGTTTTTGTTTTTTTCCATATAACTAGGGTTATAGGATAACCTTCGTTTTCCTTTAAGATTCGCTTTCTCTTTTGCGCCAAGCTGTCATCCGAGAAACATTTGGATGTAATTACCGCAGTGCGCCGGGAGAACTCAGGCCGGGGACAACTCGATTGGTTGTGTTGGAATATAGCCAGTTGGCGAACGTTTTATTTGTACTTGGATGTATGTAGCCAGTTGGAGAAGTTTTGTTAAAGTTGTTCAACGCGTTGCTGACGTCGTGGTGAGTGATGTTTATTATTTGCTGGGTCGGACTCGCTACCGTTTTGTTGTGCTTTTCATATGTTGCTCTGCTCGAAATCTGATTTCTGTTTGTATAGTAACTGAGTAGGCTATTGTGTGTCGTGTGTGTGTGTGTGTCAAAGAAGATTCTATAGCCTTCAATACATTTTACGAGGCTGCTCTATAAGCGAGCACTGGGAGGGAGGCATAAATGCTTCTTAGTTTTCAGCGTGATATGCGTTATTTAGGCAGACCTATTGGACATTTTCGTTTTTGTTTATTTATTAAGTTAATATATAAAGTGTTTAGAATATTTAAAACAAATACAAAAAATTTTATATTTTAATAATAATAATAATAATTTTTTTTCTGGTTTTCACGCGGGCTAGGGCTTAAAATATTATTTACAGTCAGGCTTATTTTCGGGCAGGGCCTGAAGTTCACGGGCTCGGGCAGGGCTCAGGCTTTATTTCAAGGCCCTTGCAGACCACTAGTGTGCACTGTGGCTGAAGGGAGTATTCTTTTTTTGGATTTTTTTTTTGAAGTTTCCAGTAGCTGGATTCTGGATGTGTAGCCTGTACCTTGGATTACGTTTTGCATCGCAGATTTCACCATGCAATAAGGGGATTTATCATCAGCCAATGGACATTTCGATCTACCAGATGGCGATCGATAACGGGGAAATGCTCAGGGGGATCCCACCGGACCACGGTAAGATCCATTTCATGTAAAGTACAACCCAATCGGGCATTATTATGATACTCAACCAGGCGTTCAGCCTATGAGGCTAATGAGGCTAACGCGGTTATTGGTAATCAATAATCAGAAATGACGTCCCCCGCCCCCCCTTTCATGCATACATGCTTGAGGATCGTGCCGATCATATGCAGTTTGAGTTATTTCTGTAGCATCTGTAAAACGGAAATGCCATTGATAAGATAAGATAAGATAATATATTCCTTTATTGATCCCCTTGGGGAAATTCAGGCATCATAGCAGCATGGGGGGGGGGGGGGGGGAGTGGGGGGGGGGGGGGTACAGGTAGTAAACAACACAGTGTACAGGTAGTAAAAACAACACAGGCAGTGTAAACAATTTGGTCAATATGGTCAATATAATTTACTATCTGACTAGCTGAAGAAATATTCACATTATTCACAGTGTCACATAAGGTGCAGTATGGATATAACGTTAGCAGCTATTAGCCCTATATCTAGCCTTCCAGAAAATATACTAGACCAAATCCTGTATAAGGCTTATATTCACGGCGCTATAAAATGAGAACGTATTGATGATTTTTTCTTCTTCTTTAAGCCATTTTGAAGGGACGGTTTATGGACTCAATTGACAATGAGAATGGACAGATAGCAATACTATAAAGTATAGATTTAGCTCTACAAACAGCCCCACGTCTGTTTACATTTCCCGGTCCTCTTGAGATTAATTAGACTCATCCCAGTGGCCGCGATTGTGTTAAGGTAAGACAATGGTTAATCTATTATTGGATGCCTTCATTTGAACACTTAATTTGCACTATATATTAAATGAGTGGGGCTCGCCTCGCATAGCCTAGTGCAGTGGTTCTCAAACTGTGGTACGCGTACCACTAGTGGTACTTGGTGGTACTGCTGGTGGTACTTGAAAACATTTCCAAAAAAGCTAAAAAAAAAAAAAAAAAAAAAGGGGTTTTATTTTAATTTTTTTGCAGTCAGGCCACTGAACTTAGAAGCAGGCCAGGCCAGTGTTTCTGGTTGCGGCAGCGCGATAGTTAGATAATCTAAGTGGGGAACAACCAGGAGATCAATGTGACAGAGAGTAATGCAGTCTAAACAGTCATAAATCTTTAATTCAACTTCAGCCCTGATCATAACCATTTATGTTTAGATTTCTTGTAATGTCAGATGAAAAAATGAAATACTCCCACTTTTCTGAAAAGAGTTGGTGTTAAATCTGACATTACAAAAAATCCATCAAAATATGTGTTGCTGCTAATCATTGACACATGCCTAGCCTGTAATAATCCCCCCCAGAAAAATGTACTTTGCATTTGATATATTGTAAATATTTTACTTTTTGTGTGTGTTTTTTTAACAATAATTTGTGATGCCATCACACAAACTGGCATTTAAAGGGTAAACATTCAAACATTTATTGAATATGTGTTTTCTTTTCTTTTTTACAATAATGTGTGATGCCCATCACAAACACTGGCATTTAAAGGGTAAAGATTCAAAAATTCCTGCACCAGAATGCAGGAAATTAAGTTTTTGTATCAAAATAATCGTGTGTGTGTGTGTGTGTGTGTGTGTGTGTGTGTGTGTGTGTGTGTGTGTGTGTGTGTGTGTGTGTGTGTGTGTGTGTGTGTGTGTGTGTGTGTGTGAGAGAGAGAATGACGGACAATTGCTTGCTGTGTGAGAGAGAGAGAGAGAGAGAGAGAGAGAGAGAGAACGAGTGAGAGAGAGAGAGAGAGAGAGAGAGAGAGAGAGAGAGAGAGAGAGAGATAGAGAGAGAATTAAGTACATTTGCTGAAATACAGTTGTTCTTAATTTTCTCACTTGCTATGTGAGAATGTTAGTTATTATGTTCTCAATGCCCCTTGCATTGTATGAGTTGTGTGGAAGCGTTTGCTAGTTCTAGTGCTATCCCTTTGTACATTGTGGCTGTGTCTGACAAAAGTTAACAATAAATAATGGTATTAGGAATACATTTGCCTCCTGCGTGAACTGTGCATAGCTGAATAGACTGTATTTTAACGCCGGTCATATGGTGGTACTTGGAGAGCCAGCTACGTTCTCAGGTGGTACTTGGTGTAAAAAGTTTGAGAACCACTGGCCTAGTGGGACGTATTGACAAAAAAGGAAACATTTTGCACGCTCAGCGCGTTATAGCCTACCCCAGTGTACGGTTCACGCGCCGCCTATGAGTCACGTGATAGTTTCAAGACCCGCCTGGTTTATAAGGACACATTTTTGCCTATGTTTTATTTTCCATAATCGCTAATAATAATAATAATAATAATAATAATAATAATAATAATAATAATAATAATAATAATAATAATAATAATAATAATAATAATAATAATAATAATAATAATAATAATAATAATAATAATAATAATAATAATAATAATAATAATAATAATAATAATAATAATAATAGTCAAGTCAAGTCAAGTCAAGTCAAGAGTTTTATTTGTCACGGCATACAAGTATACAATGAAATGCGGGTGGTTTTGCCCACAACGATGTGCAATACAGTAGTAACAACATATAATAGAATCCAATAAAACAACATTGTGCAATAAACAGTAACATAGTAGGGCATATCGGTATTTGTACATAAGTTATTTACAGAGCATGGAGGACATGCTAGGTCCTGTGGTAGTGCATACACTGTTAGCTGCAGATGAGGCACTGGGTCTTTCTGTACATTGCTATTTTATACAATCTTAGGTTATACTATACTATTTTTAAAGTGACCTTTCCTTAGTGGCCATAAGTGTGGGCGTGTGCAGCATGAGTGTGTGCTTGCTCATGTTAAAGTGGCTGCTAGTGTGTGAGCGTGTACAGTGTGTGTGTGTTGTGTGTGTGCTCATGTGTGCTTGTGTGTGGAGAGTTCAGTGTTCAAGGCTCTGGGGGAAGAAGCTGAGCCGAAGCCTCTCTGTCATAGTAGCTGGGGTTCGCAGGCATCTGCCTGACCTCAGTAGCATGAACAGGCTGTTGTTGGGGTGGTGTGGGTCTTTCATTATTCTGCAGGCTCTGGATTTGCACCTCTTGTTGTATAGAACCTGCAGGGGTGGTAGTGCAATACCCGTGGTACGCTCGGCTGAGCGCACCACTCTCTGTAGGTCCTTCTTGTCCTGTGCCGTGCTGTTTCCATACCAGGCAGTGATGTTTCCAGTCAAGATGCTCTCAACAGCTCCGGCGTAGAACGACTGGAGTATCTTCCCAGATACTCTGAACTTCCTTAACTGTCTCAGGTGGTAGAGGCGCTGCTTCGCCTTTTTTTACGACTGAGTCTATGTGTGTTGTCCATGTCAGATCCTCTGAGATGTGGACCCCCAGGTACTTAAAGCTGCTCACCCTGTCCACGGTAGCCCCGTTTATCCTCAGTGGTGTGTGTGTCTCCTGCTGTCCTCTCCTATAATCCACGATCAGCTCCTTGGTTTTACCAATGTTCAGGAGCAGGCTGTTGTCCTGGCACCAGCGTTCCAGTACCTCAACCTCCTCCCGGTAGGCCTTCTCGTCGTTGTCCGAGATCAACCCCACCACCACTGTGTCGTCCGCAAACTTCACTATGGAGTTGGAGCTGAACTTGGCCACAGTCGTGTGTGTATAGTGAGTACAGCAGGGGGCTCAGAACACAGCCCTGGGGGGACCCGATGCTCAGGGTGATGGTGTTGGAGGTCTGACCCCCCACCCTGACCACCTGGGGCCTTTCGCTCAGAAAGTCCAGTATCCAGGTGCTCAGAGCGGAGCTCAGACCCAGCTCGATCAGCTTGTCCACCAGTCTAGTGGGGACTATGGTGTTGAACGCTGAGCTATAGTCAATGAACAACAGTCTCACATAGCCCCCCTTCTGGCAGTCAAGGTGAGAGAGGGTGCTGTGCAGTACTTGGGAGACCGCATCGTCAGTGGACCTGTTTGGCCTGTATGCAAATTGCATGGGGTCCATATCACTGGGGAGGGAGGCACAAATGTGGTCCTTGACCAGCCTCTCGAAACATTTCATGGCCACAGAGGTGAGTGCCACCGGTCTGTAGTCATTGAGACATGTTGGGGAGGGTTTCTTTGGTACAGGGATGATGGTAGACATCTTGAAGCAGGCAGGGACCACTGACTCCGCCAGGGCTTGATTAAATATGTCGGTGAACACAGGGGCTAGCTGGTTGGCACAGGACTTAAGTATGATGCGTCCTGTTATACCATCTGGGCCAGCAGCTTTTCTGGTGTTCACCTGCATAAATGCTCTTCTCACACTGTGTTCCGACAATGAGAGAGCGTCCCCGCCCCCCCGCGGTTGCCCCCCCCCCCCTCCACAACAGCCGGCGCGCCAGTGACGTCACTAGCCGTTGAGCTAGCGGCGCCACTGTCTACACCAAACCGAGCGTAGAAAGAGTTGAGTTTGTCCGCGAGAGAGGCGTCCTCGCTCCCCAATGAGGGGGCGCTGACTTTGTAGTCAGTTATTGTCCTCAGTCCCCGCCATAAGCCTCTTGTGTCGTTTTGTGCCATTTGTGTCTCCAGTTTATCAGCATATGTCCGTTTTGCAAGTTTTACAGCCTTGCGCAGAACATAGAACAAAGAACAAGGTAATACTGGTGATAGTGATAATAGTGATAACAGTAGTGGATGGCAGGATTCAATCAGACAGTAGTAATAGTGATAGAAGTTTATAAAAATTCCACGGAAAATGTATGTTTTACAAAGGTTTTTGTAATGTGTGTACCGGCAAAAACTTTGCATGATTATCCAAAATGGCCGTCCGCTCCCAATCATTCAGAGACTCTTGTCAAACCAATGGACTTCTTCATCTTCTTGTGTCGCCTTCCGCCACTTTCAGCACTCGCCTGGGATCGCTTTCGGAGCAGACGCTCTTGGCTACAAAGGCGGTCAATCATTTTCACTGTCAGGGGTCATTGGTCCACAAACAGGGGGCAAACAGGACATGGTCACTTGTCCGAATGGCTTGTCAAATGATGCTCGTCGGATGTTTTGTCTTGTAACTCAAGCTGCTCAGCAGATGAGCGCTAATTGCTGCGACGTCCGATGTTTAAGAGGTTAAACTCAAACAATCAAAAATACTCATAGTCATACAGTCTCACTGTATGAAAAGATGTTGTATACCAAGACAGGTTACACCATAGGCTATACTGCAACACTACACTTAAGAGCGGTTCACTGAAAATTCATAGACTATCATCATCTATTGTTAGAGGGTGAACTCCTAATTGACCAACGTATGTCCAAGGGAAGCAACAGTTGTGATTGGAGGATCAAGAAAAGAGTGCATAGTTTGAGATGTTAGTTACACAGAGATATGCTACAGACTGGTATAAGATGTAATCTGGCCCCAGCACCATGCAAGAAAGACTAAAGTATATTCACATAGTCCTAGAGAAGCCTATTTTTCAGCTAGTGCATTGGAGATCAAAGAGTTGTACTGAAGTCTATGACAGAATTTCTGGGGGAAGAGCTGTAATATTCAAATTGCTTCTTAACACTTTGAGTGCCAACGACGAGATTTCTCGTTAGTTCATGCCAACCGATGAGTGCCAGAGAGACGAGAGATCTTGTTTTTGATAGTTTTTTTTTTATTAGCGATTTCCATTCATATTTCATCAATCTAGCCTCACGTTACCACTGGAACTCTCTCTGAGCTCCATTGGGAAAATACCGCCCCCTATCGCCTCTCCGGATGGTACTGCACCCCTTTGGATTGGATTGAATGAAACGCATGGAGAAAAAAAAGTCCTGCTTCCACATTTTACTTGTCAGACAAGTAACCCGAGACGATCGAAGTCATCGCCGACCACAAGAACAGCGGATAATGTGTGTTTCCAGTACCCAGCGTTGGATCAATAAACGCGATCGATATTTGTAATGGCGATCAGGAATTGGAATAATCTTTTTGGAGAACATCTGATCTGAGGTAAGGAATCTATTTGACCAGTCTTGGGATAATCAGAGCTTTTTTCACAGATATATCAACGTGGGCCCTATGTGTGTGTGTGTGTGTGTGTGTGCTGATCAGGAAATAAGATAATAGATTTTTCAGCCCGCTTCCCTAGCGTGCATAAGTACACATATACTATCGATAATCTAGCGTATATTTGAAAACGATTTATAAATAGGCCAAAAAATTACAACGTTTTTTGTGTATTCCAGTATATTCCAGTAAAGGGCGATTATCACAGAATCTTCTGAAATTTTCGGAAACTTTCAAGAAAACAAGCGTTTTTCAAAATGGTATAAAACGGAAATTAACCGATTAAAAAACAATCCGTTTCGACTATGTTGACTGCAAACAAGTCATTGATAAGCGACGGCCATATTATACACATAGCCATAATTTAAGATATAGTTTATGCGTTCGCAAATATGAGAGCTCTATCATTGAAGTGGGTGGTGGCACGCAACAGGGTTCCGGGCAGGGGCGGAGCTAGGGGGTGGCTACCTGGGCTCAAGCCCCGGATGTATTCTGAAAAGCCCCGAATCTATTTAAAAAAAAATAAAAAAAAAATAAAGAAATTTTTTTTTTATTTTTTTTTTACAATTCATCATTGTTACATGAAAATATGTTTGCACCAGATTTAGCAGAAGCTAATTTCCATCTGTGGTCTATCCAGCTGCTAACTGTATTTGAGTGAGTTAAGTCTTGGTGTTATGGTAGACTCAGACCTAAGCTTTAAATCACAATCAACAAGTTGACAAAAACTTAATTCTTCCACCTTAGAAACATAGCTAAAGTACGGCCATTTATAAATCAAAAGGACGCTGAAAACCAGATCCATGCCTTTATCTCAAGCCAACTCGACTACTGTAATGCACTCCTTACCGGCCTCCCGAAAAAATACGATGATAACTATTTTATTGCAATGCACTATTGCATTATTTTATTCTATTTTACTAACTATTTTATTGCACTGCACTATTTTACTTTGTATGAGTGAATCATAGACGCCTGGCCATAAGAGCATTCGGAGCATCTCTGCTCTCCCACTATTGAACTTGGGGGAGCAAAGGTATGATCTTGCTCCACCACTTTTTGATTATATGAAAAATATGATATATCCCCCCCCAATATATAAATCTAACCATAACTACGTTATGGTTAACTGAGTTTTATAGTGAAAAGAGCAGCTTTATTGGTCAAGATTAAAGGCTCTATATTGCAGGAAATTGCACGTACAGGTTTATTAAATTAAAAAAAAAGTCTGTCCCTTGCCTGCCCAAAAAAAAAAATTATAAAAAAAAATTATAAAAAAAAAAAAAAAAAAAGGGGGGGGGCCCATCTGGGCTAATCCCCGGATCTCCTACAATCCTAAATCCGCCCCTGGTTCCGGGGCACCGGACCCTTGGCACTCAAAGTGTTAAACATGCCCTCCCTCCGCAGCCTATCAGCCTCCATTCATGTGTAAACAGCCAATGATGTCGTCTTACCTTTCTCCCATCTTCCAATTGTATTATTCCTCCCACGTTTTAAGCAGTGTCTTGACAATAGTTCAGATACGCTGCTTCATTTACATATGCATTTAGTCATTTAGCTGACACTTTTATACAAAGCAACTTAAAAATTGTGAACAACAAGTCAGTAGGAGGAGTACATCAATGGCAGCTAAGCATAAGGGGTATTGTTTGTCAAATAGCGTTGAACTTATTAGCATGGAAGGTAGTAGTATAGGGATAGTAACATAGTATAGTAGATAGTGGAATGTACATAATAGTAAAAGACAGTAAGAAGGTTAGTTTTCTTCAGATATTGATTGAAGAGGTTTGTTTTTATTTGACGGCGAACATTTTGTGGGTTTCTGCTGTCCTGACTGTGGTGGGTTCGCTCCATCATGGAGTGAGGACAGAGAATAGCCTGCTTCGCTTTGATGACCCCCCTGGGTGCCGGAATAGGAGTGGGTCTCAGGCAGCCAGAAGATGCAGAGTGCAGGGGTCTCGCCTTGTCATCACATCAGAAGATACCGGTCCTTCACAGGACCCGCATGTTAAGTTTTCCTATGTTTTTTTTCCCATTCAATCCTTCACCACCTGGTTGCTCACAATTCCACACTTTCTCTCTCTCCTCTAGCCTCAGTGGCCCACGCCTCCTCTGAATTTATACTCTCTACTACTCTCTCTCCTCTAGCCTCAGCGGCCCACGCCTCCTCTGCATTTATACTCTGTGTTTCCTCTTCTTAACCACTTCAGCTAGAACCGCTATAGCATCCGCTCCGCAGCGTCTGTTCGATAAGCCTTCACAGGCTTTCGCCGATTCTCTGATGTGCTTCATGTCTCTTTCCCATAGCAGCGTACAGCTAATGGTAGCATTGTAGCTCTAGTGCACAGCCAAGCTGCATAGCATGTTAGTCACTAATTAGCTATGTTACCACTTGATTCCGATTCCATGTCATTGTATTAATAACCTCAGGCACAGATAATAGGGTCTTGTTAACCTCTTTGCCCGCCAAACGCGAGAAAAGTCGGGTTATCTCGCCATGCGTTGAGCGCCAGAAACCCGAGATTTCCTTTGATCCCCGTTATATGCGGTCAGCCGGAGCCCTCTAAGTGTCTCTGATTCATCTGCCTACGTTGGAATTGCAATGATGATCGAATCTCACCAGGTGGCAGTATCGCCTACCTTTTGAACTCTGATTGTCTGAACTAAACTGTCTCTGTCCTTCTCCCTTTCTTTCCTGACTATCTCTGAGGGGGAGGAGCTCTTGCAGAGCAATCGCTAGGAGATCTCCTCACCTCAAAACCTATAGTTTCCCGTATACGAGTAATTACATATAAATGAGTAATCGCGATAGCCGATGGGATTCTTTTTGGAGTACCTTCTGGCTAAGGTAAGGTATATTCTATGTCTATTTTACCGAACCTGAAACATGTTTCTGTAACAATCACAGTGTTTTATCTTACCGGACCTAAACCAAGCTCTTAGTAACGATCGCATTTTCGGGGTAAGACTACCCCCCCCCCCCCTTGATGATTTTGTGAAGGCACATATGTGAACAGAGTATTCCGTGTGATTAATATCCTACCAGGGTCCGGGATCCAACGGCACTGGTTAAAGAGAATCCACGCTAACGCTGGCTTATGACGGAACGGGTTGACGAGGAATCCACGTTAGTGCCGGCTAGCGACAGAGCTAATGTCGGCATATCTACGGGACAATTACACAGAGAGATGGCTGGGATCATCGGGCATATCGTGGCTTTTGATGAATGGACGGAGCAGTGGGCGACTTATGTGGAACGGTTTGAACATTTTGTGGCTGCAAATTACATTTCCAATGAGAAGAGGCTCCCTGTGTTTTTGAGTCTAATAGGATCAACAACATACGGATTACTGCACAGATTAATTGCTCCGGATAAACCAGGGGATATAAATTATGCTCAGACTGTGCGAGTATTGCAATCCCTTTTTCCCCCAAGCCCATTGTGATTGCGGAAAGATGATTCCGTTTCCATAAAATACATCAATCAGAGGGGGAGACAATCGCCCAGTATATTGCAGATTTGAAAAAGCTGTCGGAGCACTGCGAGTTTGGCATGTACCTATCGGAGGCTTTGCTGGACCGTTTCGTGTGTGGTCTCATCAGCGAGTCCATACAGAAGAGACTATTAACCGAGAATGCCCTCACCTATCACAAAGCAGTGGAAATCGCCGTTGCTATGGAAACGGTGGCGAGGGAGGCCCAACAACTCAGCAGCTCCGTAAAGGTGAATGCAATGTCTCTTTTGTCTACACCTGGGAGAAAATGCACCCGGTGTGGAAGGACCAACCAGAGTGAGAGAGTGACTGCTTTTACAAGGACCACACCTGTCACCGCTGCGGTAAGAGGGGCCACATTGCACGTACATGCAGAGAGAGCAAGCAGGAAAACAAAGCAGCAAGTAACACAAGGTGGGAGCAAAAAGACAGAGGGGGAAGTAACACAAGGTGGGAGCAAAGAGACAGAGGGGGAGAAAGGTCAAAAAGGCGGATAAATAAGATGAACACCAGGGCGAAGCAGAGCGATACAGAGTCTGATTCAGATGTGGAATTAACCCTGCACAGGGTGGATGCAGCAGATGATATGTCTCAGCAGGGCAGTTCAGCCCCATCAGTAATCTGGGTCAGGCCAAAAGTGGAGGGGCAAATGATTGACATGGAGCTAGACACGGGGGCAGCCGTTTCACTTATGTCAGAGAAAATGTATAGTGAAAAATTCAGTCATATTCGCCTGCGCCACACCCACACCCTGCTGAAAACATATACAGGTGAAGTGATCGCACCAGTGGGGGTGGTAAAGGTGAAGGTTCAAATGAACAGAGAAAAAGCACGGCTCCCACTATATGTGGTGAAAGGCGATGCACCCCCCTTATTCGGCCGTGAGTGGCTGAGAAGAGTGAGACTGGACTGGAGAGCCATAAAAACAGTTAGATCTGGACAACGCATGCAGGGGAACACACTGGAAGCAGTGTTAAAGGGGCATGCCAATGTATTTAAGGACGAACTGGGGACATTGAAGGGCTTTGAAGTAGCTCTGACACTCAAGCCAGAACATCAGCCGAAGTTCTGTCAGGCCCGGGTGGTTCCCTATGCCAAAGGTGGATGCCGAGCTAGAGCGCCTGCAACAGCTAAATGTGATTTTGCCTGTGCAGTTCAGTGAATGGGCGCCCCCATTGTGCCTATCACTAAGAAGAATGGGAGTGTGCACATCTGCAGGGATGTGCACAAACCCGGCCCTCTGTGCTGAACATTATCCAATACCTCGGATATGTTTGCTTCCCTAGCGGGGGGGGGGGGGGGGGGGGGGCAGCGGTTCAGCAAACTAGATCTTGCTCATGCATACTTGCAGGTGCCGGTGCAGGAGAGTTCCCGCAAATATCACAACGCACAAACGGATGTTCTGCTCTAACCGACTGCCTTTCGGCATAACGTCAGCGCCCTCTATCTTTCAGCGTATTATGGATCAAGTCCTTCAGGGGTTTCCCAATGTGCACTGTTTTTTGGATGACATCTTAGTAACGGGATGTAATGATGCAGAGCACCTGAAGAATCTGGAAGTGGTGCTGTGTCGATTGGAGAAGTTTGGTCTCAGGCAGCAGCGAGGAAAATGTGAGTTTTTCAAGGACTCACTGGAATACCTGGGACATTATATTGATGCCACGGGCCTTCATAAATCCCCAGAAAAGCTCAGGGTGATTGCTGAGGCCCCAGCCCCAACAAATGTTGGCCAGCTGTGCTCCTTCCTGGGATTAATTAATTATTATGGCCGGTTTGTTCAAAACATGGCGACAACACTCAGCCCCCTTCACGCATTACTACACAAGGGGACACCATGGAAATGGTCACAGGAGTGTGGGAAGGCATTCTGCTCAGCTAAGGATCAACTGCTCTCGGATAGGGTATTGACACATTACAATCCCCAACTGCCAATCATACTGGCATGTGACGCCTCGCCCTATGGCGTGGGCGTGGTGATTTTGCATGTGATGCCGGGGGGTCAAGAGAGGCCCATAACATTTGCCTCCAGGACATTGAATAAAGCGGAGCAAAATTATGCTCAGATTGAGAGGGAGGCCCTGGGGATCATATTTGGCGTGCGCAAGTTCCACGCCTATTTGTACAGGCGCCATTTTACCCTGCTCATAGACCACAGGCCCCTGACTACAATATTGAGCCGCAGTAAAGCTATCCCATCGATGGTGGCTGCAAGACTATAGCGATGGGCCCTAATATTATGCTGCTCACAACTACACAATTCAGTACAGGGGGGCGGAGGAACATGGCAATGCAGACGGCATCTCACGCCTACCACTGCCGGTTGATCATAAGGACAAACCAGGTTCAGTGGATACCGTACTGATACATCACCTTGAATCGCTGCCAGTATGCAGCACTGACATTCGTAAAGAAACAAGGTATGATCCAGATCCAGTGCTCGCTCAGGTGATGGACATGAGTTTGTCAGGTCACTTTCTTGTGGCGCAAGGGCAGGACAGTGCGCTGACTCCCTATTACACAAGAAGAGATGAGCTCTCAGTGGTACAGGGGTGTTTGTTGTGGGGAAATTGGGTGATTGTGCCTCCAAAATTAAGACCCCAATTGCTACAGGAGCTGCATGCAGGCCACCCGGGAGTAGTTCAAATGAAAGCTGTGGCTCGTAGTTACATCTGGTGGCCGGGGATTGACGCTCAAATAGAACAACAGGCCAGAGTGTGTCAGTCATGTCAGCGCAACCAGAAATCTCCCGGTCTCTCCCCACTTCACTCCTGGCCATGGCCAAGCACTCCGTGGCAGAGGATACATGTGGACTTTGCAGGGCCCTTTGAGGGTCATATGTTTATGGTGGTGGTGGATTCCCACTCCAAGTGGCCAGAAGTGAAGCTGATGGGCTCCACCACAACCACTAAGACTATTCAAGTGCTGCAGGGGTTGTTCAGTCACCATGGACTGCCATAAGTTCAAATGAGTTTGCGTTTTTTTCTCAAAGGAAATGGAGTGAAGCACATGCGCTCTCCTTTTCACCCGGCCACGAACGGTCAAGCGGAGCGTTTTGTACAGACGCTAAAACGCTCATTGAAAGCGTCCCGAGGATCAACGACAGTGCAGCACAGACTGGATTTGTTTCTGCTCAGCTACAGAAATGCTCCCCATGCCACGACTAATGAATCTCCTGCGGTGCTTTTCCTTCGCCGCCGACTCCGCTCCCGCCTTGACCTCCTCAAACCCAGTGTGGCGGGGGTGGTGGATCAGGCTCAGACAGTCCAGCAGAGTCGCAGAGCCCTGTTCGCCAGAGACAAGGACTTTGCATCGGGAGACCCGATGCTGGTCGGTGATTATAGACGGGGGGATGATAAGTGGATGCCAGGGGTGGTGGTCTCCCAGGAGGGGCCAGTGTCCTACACAGTCAGGGTCGGCTAGGGGCATTGGAAACGCCACACAGAACAGATGCGGACCTGTGACCCGATGCTACTCACATCAGGGGAGCCAATACCACCAGCCCCACTGGCTCAAACTGCTACAGTCCTTATGCCAGATTCAGTGACCGTTTTCCCAGTGGGCGGACAAGAGTCCTCCCTAACCGGTCACTCAGTCACGCACACTGAGGCAACTGACTCAGAGCCAACCAGAACATCCACAGAGACTAGTAGGAGGTACCCGTTGAGGGTAACTAGGCCCCCTGATCGCCTCACATTGTGAGCGGGACGTTCTGACAGACTCAGTTGGTCTATGGGGGTTATTGCACTATTCTGTGTTATATTGTGAGGGGTCATTCCGGGGCACTTTATCACTTTATTAGGTACCGGGTTTGGGGGTGGGGACAGCAATACAATTAAGTGGGGAGGAGTGTGATGTATGTGGCTGTGGGTGTTTGGACTACCTCACCATTCCTACTCTTGCCCTCTAGGGGGAGGGTGAGCACTTCTTAAGGTGACAGCTCAGGCCGCTTTGGGGGTTGTTGTTATGACAATAAAGCTAGCTACAGCCATGGTCTGTGGTACCTGTGTACAGAGTATTCTGTGTGATTAATATGCTACCAGGGTCCGGTATCACATATATAATAACATGGTATATACCTTTGATTTGGGACTATTTGGGGCTTCAGGCGATCAACCAGAACGATTTTGGCTTAGCGCATAAAACGCGTCATATCTCGCAATCTATGAAAAAAGACTAGATTATTTTGGAAATGGGGCGATGTTTAGCGTGTAGTGTGTAACAAACTACAGTTTGTAGAAATTAACTGATTAGTCAGTAATGGACTATGAACAATGCCTGTAAAATTAGCCATACTATTGTCTCCATAGCTATAATATAGAACACACGATGGGTCTGCAAACATCGCTAAAAATGGTCAATAACGCTGGCGCCATTTAGTAAAGATGGCGAATGCTGGTGGCAGTCAAAGAGTTAAGCCTGAGCAGTCCGGTAGCGGACAGACAATGACATCACGCCATAAATCCATCACTACAGACTGTATGAATTAATGTTGCATTTTCTTTTCCAAATGTAGCCAATAGTAAAAACCCAAACCCTGTCAAAACAGTAGTCAAGGTGTATATTTTCAGCACTATGTTTGTTTTAACCTCTTTAGCCCTAGCCCTATTTTCTGAAAAGTACAGACGCAGCGCTCAAAAATCAAACCAATTCTGCTGCTTGTCTGCTGCTTGTTGCTGCTTGTGTGCCACTTAAGTCTACTCAGGTGTTAATTTTCCGGGGGTGTTGGCTGGGGGAACAAAGGGAGGGTAGTTAACTTAAGTGCTTCCCCAGGGAGGGGGTCGGGGGCTACTGCCCTCAGACCCCCAAAATAATTTTTATATGGGCAGTCTGACTTGGGGTACTGACCATATATTAGTGTTGCAATGCATGATAAGTAAACAGTGAAAAAAGCTAAGAAATCTGATGGGGCTGGGACGTTTGGGACGAATAAAAATTTAAGATGAAAATCTGCCCAGCCTGTGGGAGGAAGTGGAGGTGTGAAATCTGGCCCGGTCAAGAACAATAGAGGAGTGGTAGAGAGTGGTAGAGAGGCATGAGAGGTTTGAGTTTTGAGTGCTGTATCTGTAAGTCTGTTACTAGGCTTGAATAAATTGTAATGAACCAAAGGAGAATATCAAATACATTTTTTTTTAATTTTTGACGGTGAATAACACCATGCTAACATTGACCAGACGTGAACAAGTTAATAAAGAGAGGGCGGCTACGTGGCATAGTGGGCAAGGCACTCGCCACGAAATGCTGGAGACGCTGGGCTCGTCAGTTCGAGCCCAGCGCTCCACATTTGCTTTCAGTTTAGCTGGTCGTCCGTACTAATACACATTGGCCGTATTAGGGGGTGGGAAACTGATGGGTGGGGATCGGGCATTGTGGACAGCGACTCCTACAGGTCGGTTGGTGCGCCTGCGCAGTAGAATCAGGAAGTGTCGGGGGCAGCGTGAGCCTCCCACGCGTTACTCCTCGACACTGAGAGATCGAGCTGCGCAGGTGAAAAGATGCGACTGCTGTTACCTCAAGTACCGGAGGGGACTTGTGCTATGTATGACTTAGTCCACATTGCAGCCGGCTTGTGGGAGGCAAGAAACAGCGTCCGTGACAGGGGAGGGTTGAATTGGACGATACGAAATTGGGATGGGAGAAAATATAGAAAATGGGAGAAAAAGTGGATAAAAATAAAAATAAAAAATAAAATTAATAAAGAGTAGATGATTAACAGGAGGTTTTGTAGATACAGTACTGAATTATGCCATCCGGACACATGCAATTTGAAATATGATTATAGAATATAGAATATCAGGCCTATTAATTACCTTATTATGGCCAATTCACACATCTATGGAGCGGGCCAAATCTCCCCTTTCCAATGTCAGAGTTCAATCTGGATTTAGTACCACCAGGTGCCCCTGACAGTGCAGCAAAAACTGTGAATGAAATCTACAGTACAGTTACTTTTTTATAATGTAAATTTATCATTTTTCATCAGATTGCAACGACATTTTTTGCTAGACGTTCACAGAAAGGTAGATAAACTAACTGCGTTCTATTTTATGCCAATAACATTCAGGTTTGTTCCACCAGTGAGATATGATCCAGAAAAGAAATAGCTTCACGCTACAAGTCAGATGATTGACAGCATGAGCTGGGAAGTGTCGTTTTATTTATTTATTTATTTGAAAGCCCATCGAAAGCCCTGGGTCTCTTCTCTCAAAAGACTACACTCATGTTAGGTTGCACCAAATCCTCACGCCAATAAGCGCCTTTTTCCGACTTGTGCGCTGAGATTTCTATAAACTCATATTTCACTAATAATAACACTTAAAATCATTGGTAAATCATTGGTGCTTAAAATAATACACGTCGACTGCTGTTTTTACAGGGTTAGGGTCTTTACTCTTGGCTACATTTGAAAAAGAAACGCAACATAAATTCATACATTCTGTAGACATGGATTTATGGTGTGATTTCAATCGTGTACCTGTACCGGAGCCCTCAGGCTTAAGAGGTTAAGCCTGAATGGTCCTGTACCGGTACAAGATTGATATCATACCATAAATCCATCAATACAGAACATATTAATTAATGTTGCATTTCGCTGTGTGAAAAAAAGTGGCTAAGTACTTTCTGTCTCAGGTGTCAGAGAGAAGATGCATAGAAATGAGAGGGGAGGATACGCACCAAAATCCATTCCGAGACAACGTACCGTGTTGGCAGTGTGAAAATATGCAGAGAAACATTAATATCTTTGGAACCGTTTGTGTTAAATGTTATCTGAATTGGGAGATGATCTTCTCTCCGTCACAATTGAAAGTGTATTTCTTCGTTGCATAAAAGCTAGCTGCCAGTCGCATAGAACAATCTACTCCAGTACGCACTCCGCAATTCTGTAAACTTGCGCATAGCGGAGTATAGAGAGAAGGCTCTATAGCAGAGGTCCCCAACCATCGGGTCACAGACCGGTACCTGCCGTGGATCATTTGGTACCGGGCTGCAAAGAAAGAATAAAGTTGTTTAAAAGGAAATGTATTTTATTTTCATTAGTCTTCCAGGTATTTAAAATGGCCACTTCCGCCCACGCCTCACTCTTTTTCGTAAAATAAGTCTCCTTCGTGTAATTCACTCACAACTTGGGCTGTGGTTGTGGTAGAGACATGATCATAATCAGGTTTTTATGCAGCCAAGTCTCCCGAACACGTTGAGGTATGGTAACTTTCGTGTGAGGTCCCTTTGGAAGACTGGTCATCAATCAATACGTAGACAGAAAACTTGTTGAAAAGGAAAAGGTCATCGGTTTTCTGAGGTTCAATTCAGTTTATTACAAAATATTCACTTTGTACAAAGAGATCAAGTGTCTCCAGAAAGTACATCACTTCTGTCCTTGGCTCTCAAAGTCTGACCTTGCATACACAAATAAGACACGCCTTTGCTGTCTTCTAATTTGTCTAGTCCTTTTAAATGAGAGTGACCTTTCACACAGATTAACCAATAGACTCATCTAGAGAAGGTTACCTCCCCTTCTCCACTCTACTGCTCTATACTGGCAATCTTTTCAGTAGGTTCAAATAACTGACTTTTACTGAAAGATGAAAGATTTTCTCAAACAAAGGTTCCAACTTCTCAACTCATTGCTGTCTGGTTTGAGGACAAAAGCCTCCCTTAGGTGAGACTGTAAACTTTAAATTAGAATGGAACATCTGTCCGGGCCTTAACAAAAGGCTTTAGAATATCCTGTTTACACTCCGTATGGGTCCAGGCTGGGAGTGGGAACCCTCACAGATTAGCTTCTCGGGAGAATTGACTGGCCTCCGTTCTCAAAACAGATGGCCTTTTGTTAAAAAATTTCACCTTAGTTAATAAGACAGATTTAAATGTTTCCGCCCAATTTGTAAAATCAAAAAAAAATTAAGACTACTCTAAAATACCCTATTTGCTGTGCCTGCTCACATTTATTTATTCTTACCGTATATATATATATATATCCACATCTGTCTGCACATACCTGCATATAATGTTACAATCACGGCCAGGGCCTCTCTCTCTCCTGCTACGTCCACGCCCTTATATGGGCAGCTTCCTACCCCAGCTTCCTCACGCTGTCAGCTGGGATAAATCAACACACCTGAGACTTGTCAGGTCATCACCAGCCCCGACAAGAGGCCTGGGTTTCCTGCCACTCCCTGTCTGAGTGTTGCTAGACCTACCTAGGTACGAGGACGTAACCTACCTGCTGCTCTGTCTTTTTTTCTGCCTTGTCCTAACCCTGTCTTCCTGTGCCCAGGGTCGCCTGCCGCTCGGTCTACGCTGTCTCCCAAGACACCACCCGCCTGGACATTCCTGTAATCACGAGGAGTGCTCCTGCTCGCTTCTGTCGCACAATCCTGTACATTCATAACCCTGTCTGCATGGTACCTTTTTGGATTAAACAACCTAAACCACTCCATTCTCCTTTCCCTGTGTTCTGCTCTTGGGCTCAAGTTAAACGCTACCCTAACACAACACTCGGACCAATGACGAGCCCAGCACCACAGGACGCTGGAGAATTGGACTGGCTCCGGACCATCCTCAACAGCCACACTGGATTGGTAAATCAACACACACTCACGCTCGCTGCGGAAACGGAGCTCTCACTGTCAGCTCTGCTGAGCAAGACATACAATTAGGTCAGATCGCCGTACACCTCTCTGCACTGCGAACCCCACCCCAGCCTCTACACAGAGAGCCTCATGTCCCGGCACCAGAACGTTATGACGGAGATGTCACAAAATGTCTCTCTTTTTTATTCCAATGTTCGCTCGTGTTTGGACAGCAGCCCCACACCTACCAGTCTGATCAATCTAAAATCGCTTACCTAAAGAAGAAGGGTTGGCATGGGCAACGGGGCACCACTCCAACGATTCTCCTCACCTGTCTTGTTTTGTCGATGTCATCGCAGAGTTTTGAAAAGTGTTCGATCACCCCCTCGGAGGCCTCGATAGTTCAGCCGGTCTGCTAGCCGTCCATCAGGGAAACCGCAGTGTTAGCGAATACTCCATCGAATTCCGAAATCCTAGCTGCCGGCTCCGGTTGGAACAACGTCTCGTTAAAAGGCTTATTCCGCCAGGGCCTCAATGACGTCCTCAAGGACAGGTTGGCAACCCAAGAAACACCGAACTCCCTGGACGAGTTAATTAACCTAGCCAGGAGCATGGAAACACGCCTCCGTGAACGCCGCCGTGAGAGGGCTAGCGTTACCCGCTCTCCGTTATCCGAATCATCTCGCTCTTCTGGTGCGTGTATGTACTGCTGTCAGCTCGGTCACTTCCGGGATACATGCCCCCTTCGCCCAAACGACGGGGCTCGTCGGGGATGCTGGGCACCTGTTCGAGCCAAAAATGTGCAAACATTTCCTAATATGCAATTCGATGCCACCCTGTGTTGGGGTGACTAGTCACTCCCCCTGTCCGCTCTGGTTGATTCGGGTGCTGATGAAAACTTCATAGACGCCGGCATAGTCTCCCGTTTCTTGCCATCCCCCTCAATGCCAATGGCCTGAATGGGAGACTGCTCGTGCATGTTACTCGTCACACCCAGCCGCTCCGTCTATTACTTTCGGGTAATCACGACGAGGTTATCCAATTCCATGTCATTCGTTCCCTCCATGCACCTATAGTGCTCAGCCAGCCCTGGTTAAAACTACACAACCCTGTCATTAACTGGCCCACTGGGTCAGTCACTGGTTGGAGCGCCCACTGTCACGCCACCTGCCTGCAGTCTGCTCGTTATCCACTAGTGGCCGATTCTCATGTTGAGAATGAACCCATTGACCTCTCCGCTATTCCACCTGTTTATCATGACCTGGAGGCTGTTTTGCCCTCTCCCTGCCGCACCATCGTCTGTACGACTGTGCCATTGACCTGCTCCCCGGGGCTTTGCTCCCCTCTAGTTGTCTGTTCAATCTCTCGCACCCGGAGTGGGAGTCCATGGAGAAGTACGTCCATGAGTCCCTAGCCTCTGGCATTATCACCCCCTCCTCCTCTCCTGTCGGTGCTGGTTTCTTTTTTGTTTCTAAAAAAGATGGTTCGCTTCGCCCCTCTATTGACTACCGTGGTCTCAACAACATCATGGTCAAGAACAAATACCCCCTGCTATTGATAAACTTTGCTTTTGAACCCCTGCAAGGTGCCACCATTTTTATGAAGCTGTACCTCAGGAATGCCTATCACCTGGTCCGTATCCGGGAGGGGGACGAATGGAAGACAGCCTTCAACACGCCCCTCGGTCACTTCGAGTACAAGATAATGCTTCGGGTTGACCAACACCCATGAACGACACAAGAGGTTTATGGCGAGGACTACGGACAATAACTGACTACAAAGTCAGCGCCCCCTCAATAGGGAGTGCCAACGCCTCTCTCGCGGACCAACTCAACTCCTTTTACCGGCTAACAACATCACTGACACACCGGTCGTCATGGAGGGGGGGGGGGGGGGGGGGCATCCGCGCTGGGGGGGGCACTCTCTCATTGACGGAACACAGTGTGAGAAGAGCATTTATGCGGGTGAACACCAGAAAAGCAGCTGGCCCAGATGGGATAACAGGACGGATACTTAAGTCCTGTGCTAACCAGCTAGCCCCAGTGTTCACCACCATATTTAATCTATCCCTGGCTGAGTCCGTAATCCCTGCCTGCTTCAAGGTGTCCACTATAATCCCGGTACCAAAGAAATCCTCCCCAGCAGGTCTTAATGACTACAGACCGGTGGCACTCACCTCTGTGGTCATGAAATGTTTTGAGAGGCTGGTTAAGGATTACATTTGTGCCTCCCTCCGCAGTGATATGGATCCTTTGCAATTTGCATACAGGTCAGACAGGTCCACTGACGATGCAGTCTCTCAGGTACTACACAACACCCTCTCTCACCTAGACAGCCAGAAGGGGGGCTATGTGAGACTGTTGTTCATTGACTATAGCTCAGCGTTCAACACCATAGTCCCCACCAGACTGGTGGACAAGCTGATTGAGCTGGGTCTGAGCTCCGCTCTGAGTGCCTGGATACTGGACATTCTGAGTGAAAGGCATCAAGTGGCCAGGGTGAGGGGTCAGACCTCCAACACCATCACCCTGAGTATCGGGTCCCCCCAGGGCTGTGTTCTGAGCCCCCTGCTGTATTCACTCTACACACATGACTGTGTGGCCAAGTTCAGCTCCAACTCCATAGTGAAGTTTGCGGACGACACAGGGGTGGTGGGGCTGATCTCTGACAACGACGAGAAGGCCTACCGGGAGGAGGTTGATGCACTGGCACGCTGGTGTCAGGACAACAGCCTGCTCCTGAACATTGGTAAAACCAAGGATCTGATCAGGGATTTTAGGAGAACACAGCAGGGGACACACACACCACTGTGGATAAACAGGGCTACCGTGGACAGGGTGAGCAGCTTTAAGTACCTGGGGGTCCACATCTCAGAAGACTTGACATGACACACCTGACACCACACATAGACTCAGTCGTAAAGAAGGCGAAGCAGCGCCTCTACCACCTGAGACAGTTAAGGAAGTTCAGAGTATCGGGGAAGATACTCCAGTCCTTCTACTCCGGAGCTATAGAGAGCATCTTGACTGGAAACATCACAGCCTGGTATGGAAACAGCAAGGCACAGGACAAGAAGGCCCTACAGAGAGTGGTGCGCTCAGCTGATTGCACTACCACCCCTGCAGGTCGTATATAAAAAGAGGTGCAAATCCAGAGCCTGCAGAATAATGAAAGATCCTCACCACCCCAACAACAGCCTGTTCAAGATGCTGCGGTCAGGCAAACGCCTGTGCACACCAGCAACTAGGACAGAGAGACTTCGGCTCAGCTTCTTCCCCCAGGCCATCAGAGTCTTGAACACTGAACTCTCCACACACAAGCACACATGAGCACACACATCATATATTATATGATGAATTGAAAATGGAGGACCCTGATGGAAACAAGACGAAAGTCTTTCTCAGGTCTGCATCCTCTTAACAATTGTATGTATTGAGCTGTACTGTACTGTACCCATTCTGCAATCTGTTAATAAACTTTTCAATCAATTAAATCAATCAATCAACACACAACACACATGCTGCACACGCTCACACTCAACGGTCACTTTACACAATGAAAAGGTAAACAAAACAAAAAAAAGAACGGGAGTGGTTCTTGTATAGTAAATAGATGGATATAGCAAGATAGCATAAGGATATATAGTATAACTGTAGATTGTATAGTATAGTATTGTATAGTAGTGTACATAAGACCCAGTGCCTCATCCGTAGCTAACATTGTATTGCACTATCGCAGGACCTTAGCATGTCTTTACCATGCTTTTTGTAAAGTGTATGTACATTATACCTGTTATGTCTTATTCTTATTACTTGTATTATTGCACAAATGTTTTATTCGTATTACTTGTATTATTGCACAATCGCTGCGGGCATGACCACCCGCATTTCACTGTATGCTTGTATGCCGTGACAAATAAAACTCTTGACTTGAACTTGACTTGATGCTGTCTTCCAGGCTCTTGTCAATGACGTACTCTGTGATATCCTGAACCGCTCTGTTTCTGTTTAACTGGATGACATCCTTATTTTGTCCCGCTCTGTCAATGAGCATGTCCAGCATGTCCGCTGCGTCCTCCAACGCCTGCTGGAGAACAAATTGTTTGTCAAGGCTGAGAAGTGCGAGTTCCATGTTCCATGGGATTTGCGAACTTCTACAGACGTTTCATCCGGGACTACAGCCGGGTAGCCTCACCCCTCACCCAACTCACTTCGCCCTCCGTGCCCTTCGTCTGGTCCGCTAGAGTGGACTCAGTCGACTATGGTCAAATTTTGGCCAATAAAAGTCGACTATACAAATCCTAGGACAGGCCTACTAACTACTATAGGGTCTTTATACCTGTATCTTCTATCGGTGCTGTGGTTGCATGCCTTATAAGGAGCTAACGTGGCATTTATGTATGCAATTCAGGTGTACGAGAACACACTTTCAAATTAAGAATGAGTGACATTCTTCATTCGGGGGAGCGCAGCTGAGAACACTTAGGCTATTTATGAACACCTTTTCACGAGTTCAGGAATCCGGAGGAGATCTTTCGTAAGTTTGTTCTTACTATGTTCTTATGAAGATATTTACGAAGATACTTATGAACATGTTCGATCATGATGTCCATTGTGTTTTGTTTGGATATTGTTCTGGCCGCTTTTTAGCAGTCAATATGAAAATACATACATTTTGGTGTTGTCTTCACACACACACGCACGCATGCACGCGCACACACCCCTCGCGGATTAATGAAAATATCATATTACAATATTGAAAACGCAGCCGGGCCTGTTGGGAAACACCCTGTCACATGTGTGGAGGACGTACCCGGTTTGGATTATTTCTTCTCTGTCAATATTTTAATCACTTGGCATGGATGACTATGATGACTCTAGTTAGAACCCCCATCTGTCCCTCCTCCTCTCCGTCCCTTATCTCTCTCTTTCCGCCTGCCCCCCTCTCTATCTCTCTCTCTCTCTCTCTCTCTCTCTCTCTCTCTCTCTCTCTCTCTCTCTCTCTCACTCTCTCTCTCTCTCTTTCTATCTCTCTATCGGTCTCTGTATCTCTCTCTCTCGCTCCCCCTCTTTCTCTCTCTCTCACCTCTTGTCTGTAGCAGAGACGGGAGGTTGAGTAACATCTGCTCTAGGGACCGGAATATCTCTGATCGCATCATAGCCTCTGCTCATTACTGCACCACACTGACACGCACGCACACACACACACACACACACACACACACACACACACACACACACACACACACACACACACACACACACACACACACACACACACACACACACACACACACACACACACACACACACACACACACACACACACACACACACACACACACACACACACACACACACACACACACACACACACACACACACACACACACACACACACACACACACACACACACACACACACACACACACACTCTCTTCCTTTTCTGTTGTGGGCTTCTATCAATGTCCCTCTCTGCATCTTATCTAAATAGCATAGTTACACACATGAATCATCAACAGGATATTTTCATTCAAGCTGCATAAATTATATAGTTGTCAGACCACTTCAAACCATAGCTTCAAACGCATCAAATCCTTCACTATGATTGTCATCATCACTCTCCCAGCAATCTGGCTCAAGAGTCCTTTTCATTTATATTATCTGGATCATCCAATGCTTGTTGAACATTATACCTCATTGACTTTTGGGCATTTTATTATAAAACCAGGGACAAGCGCCTCTCTCTATCCTCCGTCATGCGCAAGCAGCACGTGTCTGTATGGCGGCCCAATCTGCAGAGTACACTGGAGTATAGCGAAACAATAGGAATTTTCCATTGGTTCTCCCAGCCCACAGGACATTTCCATTGGATATAGGGTAAAAGCTCTGTGACATATATAAATAGATACAGCGGATTAGATCCAGAGCCAGTAAATTGAGTCATTAACAGTTTCATGTTATCCACAGGTGTCTGACATTAGTAACTATAGATAGAGATGTAAATGCATGCTGGGTGAGCGCCAGCGGAGTGTACGTCGAATACAGGGAGTTTTCCTGCGGGAGCTCTCTGAGGGAGAAAACCGACCGACCCATCAGAGTGCTAAGTAGATCACTATCCTATGAATTACTCTATTCTGGGATTTTTTCCTTTCCCTTCCTGTTTGGCAATTTTCTGCCTTTCTTCCTCCCCTCTTCACCTGAGAACCTCACCTTTCCTCCAACTACTTACACCTATCCCCCTCAGCAATGTGCTTCCTACCCTACCCTACCCTCCTCCAGACCATGTCCGGTTGTAAACGCTCCTGAACTGAACAGTCACCACTAGGGGTGTAAAGGTGGGATGTCGGGAATTCATCACCCAGTGTTCACTCGTGTTTCAGCTGCAGCCACGCTCATTCCCCTCCGCCATTTTCCCGGGTCGCATACATCATTACTCTCCTCACTGGTCAAGCGCTCTCCTGGGCTACGGCAGAATGGGAAAGTGGGTCGGTGATCTGCCGCAAAGGTGGACGCCTTTACCGGGGAGTTGAGAAGGATCTTCAATACTTCCCGGGTAATCTCGATTTACGAGGCCGGGGCGCGGCTTCTCGCCTGCCAGCAGGGCCTCCGCACTGTGGCAGATTACGCCATTGATTTCGGAATCGTGGCCCGGGAGGCAGCTTGGCCTGAGGTCCCCTGTTGTGTCTTGTTTGTCCAGGGGCTCTCCGTTCGGATGAGGGACGAGCTCTCCGTTCGTGAGTTGCCGGAGCAGTTGGATGGCATTGTCAACATGGCCATCCGCATGGACAATCGGCACCGGGAGAGGGAACGCGAGCGAGGAACATCGGCTCAGGTACGTGTCCCTTCTTCTTCCGGTGTCGATATCTTCCCGCAATACACGAGTGAGCCACTGGGTGATGAACCCATGCAGCTTGGGGCGCTGTCGTTCTCGGACGAGGAGCGGCGGCGCTTGATAGAGGAACAACGCTGCTTCCGCTGTGGATGCACCGGCCATCGGTTCGGCAGCTGTCGGGCGTCGCCGGGAAAAGGAGGAGCCCGCTAGGTCTTGGGGAGGCGCTGGCAGGTGGGCTCATTTCCTCTGTTGCTCATGATACTCAAACTTGTTTTAATGTCTCTGTGGGGTGTGGGAGAGACGTCAGGAGGACCAGGGCATTAGTAGACTCGGGTACCTCTGGACTCGGACATTCCTGTTGCTGTTTGTCTCATTTATATTCTCTCTGTATGTTCTACTAGACGCTCGGCGTCAGTGTGTATATACTCGCTATTGCTCTAGGTGTATCGTTCCTATATTAAAAGGGACCACTGTTTACGAGCAATCTCTCTCTGCCTCTGCTTATTCCTCCACAACTGGGACCTTACCTGCTAATACAGTACGTAACACTTTTGGATAATCACGCTGAATTATTGCGGTACACACATTAAAAAACCTTTGTAAAACACACATTTTTCGTGCCATTTTTATAAATGTTGGACCTGTATGACTATACGACTTCAGGCTATGGAACCATTATGTTTTCCAGCTCCTACCTAAACCCAAAAACAGGCATCTGGCAACAAGTCAGCACAAAAGTAAGGAGCAAATATTTTATTTCAGTGTGTTCAAACCTCTGTTTCTCTATTACATTAGCACTCAAAGTGATTTTTCTTTATGGTGTAAGGAGCTTCAGAATTTTACCTTTCAAAAGAGGCCAGACTCATGCATGTGCTATAAGTATAAAGTATAATAAATAGCTAATTACTTGGGTATGCAATCTACGTTTTATGCAAAATGTGCCCGACTGTTAAGGGGTTAATGAGACCTGGATAAAACCAGATAACGAAAGGTTATCCTATAACCTAGTTATATGAATACTGGCTGAGCGTCTTGCTCTTCGCCATAATGAGATAACTCTTATCTCCTAGCACCTACTGTGCTCATGAACAAACAATTTTCACCCATGCACGTGACCAGGCCACGCCCCAGTGGCCTTCTATAAGACGCCGGACATGGTCACACTCTACCTTCCTCGGGAAAAAAAAGTTTCCAACATTGAAAACCCAACCAAGGGACCTCAGGGCGCTAGGAGCGAGACGCTCAGCCAGTATTCATATAACTAGGTTATAGGATAACCTTTCGTTATATTATCATACTGGCCAATCGCGTCTCGCTCTTCGCCATAATGAGATATGGGGCAGAGCAGACGCGTGGCCCGACAAGTGTACCCCCTGAGGGACCGCAAGCCCTACTACCAGGGGGGAGGGGAGTCCCGTTCACCCACCCGTCCTAGCGAAGGGGGGGAGGCAGTCAACTCCACCAAAGTGCGAAAAAAAGGGAACCAGAAACCCCTAAAAGCGCACAGTACAGGCGGGACCACGTGTGACACATCACCCCGTGGCACACACCCACACACCCCTGCTAACCCACCGACAGGCTGGACGCAGGGGAGGTCCCAGACCTCAGAACCGCCTGGGAGACAGAACCCCCAGTCATGTCCATGAGGTAAAACTTAACGAAGGGACCCGGGGAGGACCAGGAGGCCGCAGCACAGATGTCCTCTACCGAGGCCCCCCCTAACAAGGCGGCAGAGGCCGCCACTCCACGAGTGGAGTGCGCCCTGACACCTCCAGGGGGGACTTGTCCAGCCAACATGTAGCAAAGGGCAATGCCCTCGCACAACCAATGTGACAGGAGCTGCTTGGACAATGCCTTACCAGCGCGAGGGCCACCGTAACAAACAAAAAGTTGAGCGGCAGCCCTGAGATCCCGAGTCCGACTGAGGTAAACCCCCAAAGCACGGACAGGACATGACAGATGAAGGCTCACCTCTAACCCACTAGCGTGAGGAGGCG
>NC_140182.1:42540199-42569478 GCF_963971535.1 Notolepis coatsorum | reverse complement strand
CGTGAGGAGGCAGATGAAACGCCTGAATCACAATATCCCTGGAGCAAAAAGAGCTCCGGATATTCTTTGGCACGAAGACTGGATTAGGCCTCAGAGTCGCTCCGCTATTGGCCCGAATAGACAGGCACTCAGGCCGCTGGTCCGCCAGGAACCGTAGATAGGCGGCCCGGTCCCACCCGCTGTGCGTTGCCAACCCTGGACCCGCCAACCGCGCAAGCAGGGTGTCTCGCGGAGTCGGGATATCGGACCCTGACACTACCAATGAGGCAATCGCACCCAAGGGGGGACCCTGACAGAAAGGGCCGGTTTGATACGGGGGAAGCAGACATCACACTGGGTGACAAAAGCTCCCCCACTGAACACCTCCCCAGCATGGATTGCTGAGGAACTGTTCTACAGCTGGACATGCAAGGCGTGAGGTCCCCACACTGCCCGATAGGGTGGGTTCCTACACACCGTAGCCCTGCAGTGATATTACTACCACCCAAATCACGCACGCCTGCCTGATACCCGACCTGGCGAGGGCGGGTTGGGGGAACTCATGCTGCGACCCCAATGGCCTCGAGCTCCCCCGCTGACAACCTTTGTTGTTGACAGACACAACACCAGGATCACCAGACGCAGAACGTGTGGCGTGGGAGCCGCTTGACAGCACAACATTCTCAGACAGACCCAGGCCTAGCCAGCAACTGGGTGTCAGCCCTTGTCCCCAAGAGAAGCGAAACGTGGGGCCACTTGCGCTTCATTGAAGGCACGCGGCCCGCAGCCAAAGGAAACAAATCAGAGCCCTTATCCCGCTGGTGTTGGGGGGGGAGTGACCGGAGAGCGAGCTAGACACAGCTAGACGGCGACGGTTTTTTAGGGCGTGCTCATCTAATGTAGCCGATCCCTCGGCCGCCAAGGCTGTCGGCCTGTTTTCTTTGTATCCAGGGTACCTCAGGCGGGGGAAACACGGCCGCTGGTTGAGGGCCTCGCCACAGCCGCTGGCGAGGCCGCGCCCTCACATCTGGCTGCGCGGTGTGAGGCGGTGTGGGGCCTAGGTCAAATACCGCCCACGCTCCTGCGGAAAGACCAAAGTCCCTCTGCGGAGAGGGGAGCCCTGAGGAGGGAAAACACTTCTCTCCTCCTCTCCAAGATGTCTGTAAACAACCGTTGACAGCATCATAGCCCTCCCTGCGGTTATAGCTTGCGGCTAGGTCAAAAGCTAATAACCTCAAAACCTTGCGCGATGTTTCGACGTCGGCTGGCCCTAAGGCCCCACCACCCGACACCATTTTTTACAGAAAAAACAGCAATTCGAACAATGTTGCTAGTCGCTGCTAATTCTACACCGCGGCGGTATAGGCTTTAACAGCCCACCA
This sequence comes from Notolepis coatsorum, assembly GCF_963971535.1. Lineage (NCBI taxonomy): Eukaryota > Metazoa > Chordata > Actinopteri > Aulopiformes > Paralepididae > Notolepis > Notolepis coatsorum. The sequence goes on along the minus strand of NC_140182.1, from coordinate 42,568,117 downwards.
GCCACCTGCCGGGCCGACTCGCCTCATGGCGTCGGCCGGGCGGGACACCGTTCCACCATGTCAGAGGCAAAGGACTGATGCCACCTGCTTCACAAGCACGGAGCACCAGTGGTGGCTGCAGACAAAAGACTACTACTAGTGAAGCACTGCCTCACTAGTAGGCATGCAGCAACCTTGACTGTGGTGTGCACCCATGAAGGGGTAAATGAATAAATCAACGAAAACTCCACTAACACACTGCAGAATGGGCTAGCCCATACACACAAATGTTAAGGGGATGCAGACCAGAGCAAAACACCAGTCCCGCCCACAATTCATAGATTCACAAAAAGCACACCAGCCCTAGGCCTCAGCCCATCCACCCATGAAAATGGTAAACAAGCCCCCATCAAAACTCCCAACATTAGACACCGATTGACCGTCAGCATGAATGGTTAAGAGGAGGGAAGACCTTTTAGTAAAGACAGCCCTCGGCGGGGAACAAGAACGGAGACCCAGCATTGTAGCATTAGCATTAGCCGCGCGCACTAGGATAGCAGGGAAAACACCCAAAACAGAGTCATGACGACCATGTTTTCCCAAATATCCTGCCCCTCGCGCCAATACACGACTCGGCTGTCTCACGGGACAACGAGCAGTATCACAAATGCTAGCATTAATGCCTGGCAGCGCAGGCCCTACCTGTGCTCGACCTAGCCTGACAGCTAGCCGCCGCCGCGCGACGTCCCTCGATCCGCTGTCATGAGACGAGGAAACCCCAGGACAGGCCCGATGCGCTGTTAGGATGTGCCGAGAAGATTCCAGGGGCTGATGAATCTCTGGCGAAAACCCAACATTGTGTAATTTATCTCTGCATTTCATAACAACTAGTTCATGGAGTGCACTGCAGCGTCCATGTTGGAAACAATAGACGCTGCAGTGCACTCCATGAACTAGTTGCATGCTTATCATCTGCTTCAGTAGAGAGCAGCTTTAAATATCATGCTTATCAGCTGCTTCAGTAGAGAGCAGCTTTAAATATCATGCTTATCAGCTGCTTCAGTAGAGAGCAGCTTTAAATATCATGCTTATCATCTGCTTCAGTAGAGAGCAGCTTGAAAATATCATGCTTATCAATCTGCTTCAGTAGAGAGCAGCTTTAAATATCATGCTTATCAATCTGCTTCAGTAGAGAGCAGCTTTAAATATCACAAGTCACAGGGTTGACTGAAACTCGATGTGACTGGACACAGAGCGGATTTCATTCTGCACGTGTCAGTCCCTGTCAGAAAGCATGTGTGTAGAATGGGGAAAAGCTACAAGCGAGCGTGCGGGCACGCAAGAGAGAGAGAGAGAAAATCCACAGATGAAAATCTGTTTAGATATAACTAATATACTGTTATTTATTTATGAGGAAATGTAATTATTTAAGTTTAATTTATTTACTGTAAGTTTCAGAGGAAATGGTTGAGAAACATTTGCTATGATACCCTACAGGGTGAGGCATATCATATGGGTTTCTCAAAACAAATTCTCCTTTCCAGTGAGTCTGTTGCCCTGGGCAACATATTGCATAAGAGCAGAAGCCGAGTTAACAAATAAACACAATTTAATTCACCCAGTTCCCTTTGCCCCATCGTCTCCATCTCGCTTTTCTATTGGACTAAATTATGTGTTTTTCTCTCAGTCTTTCTGTCATCTGAATGTCACCGTTCCGTTTCCCATCCTAGAGCAGTATCACACACAGACAGGGTTTTATGCTAGCTTTTTTCCCAAGGAGCCTAAATGAGCACACAAATAAATTTAGGAGCACACAAAGACATTTAGGAGCACAGTGAAAATTTTTCAAGTAACGAGTTTATTAACAAACTATTTATTACATGCATATTATACTGTGCGTTCATGTGTGTGTGTGTGTGTGTGTGTGTGTGTGTGTGTGTGTGTGTGTGTGTGTGTGTGTGTGTGTGTGTGTGTGTGTGCATACACATCTGTGCAATAGCACATACCACCAAAATCACACATTGGCCCATGCCTACTAGACGCAAAGGATATATCACCGGCGATGATGAGGATGAGTACAGAGCCCTGGTGGAGAGCTTCGTGGGGTGGAGCGACAGCAACCACCTCCAACTCAACACCAGTAAGACCAAGGAGCTGGTGGACTTCCGGAGGTGCAAGAAGAGGCCCCCCCCGATTCCCATTACCATCCGAGGGGTGGAGGTGGAGGTGGTGGACTCATATAAGTTCCTTGGGGTACACCTGAACAATAAACTGGACTGGTCGGATAACACAGAGGCCCTCTACAGGAAGGGACAGTGCAGGCTGTTCTTCCTGAGGAGACTCAGGTCCTTCAACGTGTGCAATAGACTGCTGCAGTCATTTTACCAGTCTGTAGTGGCCAGCGTCCTCTTCTATGCTGTGGCATGCTGGGGAGGCTACATCAACTCAAGGGACACCAACAAGCTCAACAAGCTGGTGAGGAAGGCTAGCTCCGTGGTGGGAGTCGAGCTACCTAGACTAGAGGTGATGGCAGAGGGGGGGATGATAAGGAAGCTGGCTGCCATCATGAAGAACCCCTACCACCCCCTCTACGACGAGCTAGTCAAGATGAGAAGCTCATTCAGCCACAGACTCATACCCCCCCGACACTCAAATAACCGCCTCGGACAGTCCTTCATACCAGCGGCCATCAGGCTCCACAACAGTGGGCAGCGACTAGCGGCCTCCAGGCTCCACAACAGGGGGCATCGACTGCTGCCAGAAATTGACCTGGGACTAATAGGAACCCAAGGAGGACAATTTACACTATCTTAGGCATACTGCACCTTATGTGGATACTGTGATACTGTGAATAATGTACATTTCAGCGGATACTCTGATACTGTGAATAATGTATATTCAGTAGATAGTAAATTATAACACTACCTCATGCATACTGCACCTCATGTGACTCTGTGAATACTGTGAATATATTTTTCAGCTAGTTAGATAGTAAATTATATTGACCTATTTGTTTACACTGCTTGTGTTGTTTACTACCCCCCCCCCCCCCTTCCCCCATGCTGCTATGATGCCTGCATTTCCCCAAGGGGATCAATAAAGGAATATCTTATCTTATCTTATCTTATCTTATCTTATATAGGCTGTCCAGCTGCTTTTGTATGTTGTAGTGGTGTCACGATACCAACATGTTGACTTTGATACCGATAAGAAAGGTAATGGAATATATTATTAGATGACAAAACATGGACAATTCTTTATACAATTCTTTAATTAATTATAATTTTAATTAATATGTTGACGTACATAATCAAACATAATAGAATTATTCATTTACAGCTGCTGAGCTATATACTATAGCTAATGTCCATCAATATCTTCCTTTTGGTTCAGGAATCAGGATTGTTAGCAGAGAGAGAGAGAGAGAGAGAGAGAGAGAGAGAGAGAGAGAGAGAGAGAGAGAGAGAGAGAGAGAGAGAGAGAGAGAGAGAGAGAGAGAGAGAGAGAGAGAGAGAGAGAGAAAGAGAGAGAGAGAGAAAGAGAGAGAGAGAGAAAGAGAGCGAGAGAGAATTAGGAGAAAGGGGTTTCTTCTGGAGAGACTCCGCCCCCTCTTCCCTCACTATTGGATGCCTCTGAGCGTTCCCAGGGATAGCTTAGTTGGCGTTAGCAGGTTAGCTTAACATACAGTAATGGTGAGGATGCTGTTGCTCATGGAGTTTTCATTACACATAAACAGCGTGACTCGTGAGAGAAGTTGTCACAGCTGTCGAACGCAGGGCTGAATAGCTAGATGTCATAGCTTCTAAAATGTAAGGTCCGCGCTGCTCTGTGTCTATTATGAAATGACAATTGCGCGTTGACGCGCCCACTACACAAAGCTATTACTCACACACTGTGTTCCTAAATGATTTTTCCAGTTCGAACAAATCTATTTTTAGGGGCAAATGTGAGTGAAATGCTCGCACTGTAGAGCCGTGACCAGGGCTTGACTTAACACCCGCCACCCGCCAAATGCGGGTAGAATTCGGCAGTGGCGTGTAACTCCATCACTCTTACCAGCCACTTTGGCGGGTTACCTTTTGGTAGCATTTTCTATGAAAAAATATCTCATGGGATCGTCACCCCACTCAAGTTACAAGACGAAACATCTGACGAGTGTCATTTGACAAGCCATTCGGTTTGGCCGGGTCCTGAATGGACTAGTCACTGATGGTGAAAATGATTGACCACCTTTGTAGCCAATTCGATTCTGGAGCCAACGGTATATTACATGAGGGCTGATTCCTACAGTAAACAGAGAGAAGAAGACGAAGAGGTTGTTTGTTTGGTGGATTTCTCATTCGCCGTCCAAATCAATAAGCGGTCCGCCATTTTGGACGAATTATTACAAGGATTACAAAAACATCTGTAAAACACTCATTTTCCGTGGGATTGTTATGCACTTTGGACCTGTGTTGTAGATGGAACTGTTATGTTTTCCAGCTCCTACCTCTCAGCTGGAACTCAAAAACAAGTAAACAAAACGTGAGTGACCTTTATTTTTATTTCAGTGTGTTCAAAACCTAACTCTATTTCATTAGCACTCAGCGTGATTCTTCTCCTGTTGTGGAAGAAAGTTCCAAATGTTTCCTTCCAAAGAAGACCAGACTCATGCATAAGTGGTTCGAGTAATAAATCATACTCAATTACTTTGGGTATGCAATCGTCAGGGGTTTTATGCTAAATGTGCCCTCAGCATTAGAGGTTATAGCCTGTTCCCAAACCATCAGTCCAAGGTTATATCATAGCCTGTTCCCAAACCCTCAGTCCAAGGTTTTAACATAGCCTGTTCCCAAACCCTCAGTCCAAGGTTTTAACATAGCCTGTTCCCAAACCCTCAGTCCAAGGTTTTAATTACCCGTACATTGTATATTACTATTGCACTTTTCGGTTACATGTGCACTCTGGTTGGAAGCCAGACTCCGTTTTGTTGTACTGTACTTGTGCTGCATGATGACAATACATTTTAATCTAATCTAAACAGAATTAGTTTTTCCCTGGTGAAAATGCTGAGTGGCTAGTGACTTTGGAAAACCACTAGCCACAGTGGCTGGTGAGCCAAAAAGTTAATGTCAAGCCCTGGCCGTGACAGAGCACCGGCCAGGACGGAAGGTTCTGTTTCCCATCCTAGTGTGACGTTTGGGGTTTTTGTCCAAACCTGGGAGCAAAAGCCCTGGCGTCGCCCTGGAGTATTTCACCTATTCCTCTGTCCTTATTGTCCTGATTGCTCTGATTAACGCCTGCTGTGTTTTGTTTGCCCTCCTTCATAATGTTCTCCTGGTATGCTGTTACTTTGTCAGTTGTTCACTGATCACCAATTGTTCATCCTCCCGTTTGGAGGATAATTGTGATACCGTGGTCGGTGTCATGCTTTGCTTAAATTGTATTTGTGTTATTATAGAGTGTATTTACCTTGTTGATGTGTGCCCTGCAAACATCATCCAGTACCGGATTAGACTGCTTATCTCGTTTTTGGAGACTGTCATAATCACGGCAAGAGCCTTCTTCACTCCTCCTCATCCTCCCTCCACATTCTCCACACACCTTCTTCACTCCTCCTCATCATCTCCCTGTCATGGTCCCAACCAGGGACCCTACCTGAACAATATGAACAGTGGTTTTCTGCCGCCCTCTGGTGGCCAAACGCAGCAACTCCAGATACTGAACCTCCTAGGTTTGCTGGATACTATTAATACTATGATTAATGCTGTGCTGCCTCTATTCATGTTGTGTTTCCTCGGTTTAGCTTGTGTTTAAAAGGTTTATCTTTTCATGTTTCCATTAAGGTTTATCATTTACATATGTTTCCTGAAAGGTTAATCCTTTACATATGTTTCCAGAAATGGTTATCTCTTTATATGTATGTTTCCAGTAAGATAATTCCTTTACACATGCTTTTGTTTATAGGGTGATATTTCTTTTGACTAATATTTTGTGTTCACCTGTCTTGGCCATGCCTGGCCTTAAGCCAGCTGGCACTCATTAGTAATCACGGGCAGTATTTATTCCTGCCCGTTTCTCACATTCTTTGTCGCGCCATTGTCATTGTTTTGTTTTGTCTCAAGTTGTGTTCGGTCACGTACTCACATTTGTCACCTGTATTTTCCAGTGAGTCCGTTCATTATTCTTGTCCACTTTTTCCAGCTCTGCTGAGTTTTATTTCCGGGTTTTACAGTTCGCTTTTGTTTGTAACCGTTTCAACGTTTATCCTTGTTTGCAACTGTTATAGTAAAAGCCTGTTCATTTTCATCCCGTCGTCTTTGCCTCTACTCTCTGCTCGTGTTCTGCATTTGGGGTCTCCTCACCTATTCTCACACAGAACCCTTACACTCCCACACTCACAACGGAAGCCTCACTTCCTTATATGGGCAGCATCCGTTCCCCGGGTTCACACGCTGCCAGCTCTTCACTCAACACAGCTGTCACTCATCCCCTCATCAACCAGATGGTACTTCAGCTAGCAGATCCTGTCCCATCTTCGTGGGAGAGTTAAACTACATTCCTAGGACCTCCGCTCCAGTATACCTCCCTCCTGGACATTCCGTGCTGGTGCTGCACAAGGAGTGCTCCTGCTCTCACCCACGACACAGCTCTGTGTCTACCTGCCTCGTGCTGCACAAGGAGTGCACCTGTCCTAACCTCAAGAACATTCTCCCGTACTGCACAAGGAGTGCACCTGTCCTAACCTCAAGAACATTCTCCTGTACTGCACAAGGAGTGCACCCGTACTAACCCCAAGAACATTCCTATACCTGTCTGTCGCACATTCCAATTGTCAAACTGTCTGCTTGGGGAAACTATATTAAAACACCCTAAAACGCTCCATTCTCTCTCCTCCTGTGTTCTGCTACACAGGAAAAACTGGGGAGTCATTTTCCCAGAGTAATTATTACGGAGTTATTATTTTCCTCTCAAGTAGTCATATTTACTCCATTTGGGGCATAATCATTGCCTGTGGCCAATAGAGTGAGAGTAAAGTTCCAGAAGAGTTTCTATTGGAGTAATACAGCATTGGTCACGCCTACTATCCATATAATTCCCAAAGGTGCCGACGCCATCTTTCTCTCTCGCCAAGTCCTCGCTTCAAGCTCAGGTGCAGCAAGAGCGCAATACAGCGATATTTTCCTTCTCTTGGATGCCAAATACAAGGTAAGATTATTATTATTATTTGTTAATTTATTAAACAGCAATGTGTGTAACTAATTTGCAACATTACAGCTAAGCCACAGAGCCATCTATCACGATGTTCGCATGTTAGCTGCTATACGTTTGCACGCACGCTATTAAATAAACGTTTTACAGTTGTATGGACAAGTATTCAATTATCAACAGTATTGCTATCAGGGACAGTGCACATTAATCAACATGTCGGTTTTCATGTAAAATGTATATGAGCTAGTGTATAGCCAGAAGCTAATTTCCACCTGTATAGGCCTGAGACCATACCTGTAGACCATGCCTGTAGGCTGTTGTTAAAAGTAGTGATATAACTATATCCATACAAAAACTGACTTATTAAGAACATACAAGACAAGTAGACATAGTACAGGAGATGGAACAATTATATGTTACATGTTGGCGGTTTTTGCTGAAACGGTGGCAGAGACAACGTGTGTTTTACTCTAAATAGAGTCACCGTACATTACAGCTAAGCCACAGAGCCATCTATCACGATGTTAGCATGTTAGCTGCTAGCACGCACGCTATTAAATAAACGTTTTACAGTTTTATGGACAATAACTTAAGAACAGGTACGTCGGTGCAACACGAGTATTCAATTATCAACAGTATTGCTATCAGGGACAGTGCACATTAATCAACATGTCGGTTTTCATGTAAAATGTATATGAGCTAGTGTTAGCCAGAAGCTAATTTTCACCTGCATGCGGCTATACCTGTATAGGCCTGAGACCATACCTGTAGACCATGCCTGTAGGCTGTTGTTAAAAGTAGTGATATAACTATATCCATACAAAAACTGACGTATTAAGAACATACAAGACAAGTAGACATAGTACAGGAGATGGAACAATTATATGTTACATGTTGGCGGATTTTGCTGAAGAGACAACGTGTGTTTTACTCTAAATAGAGTCACGTAAATTTGCCGCAATGTGCTGTAGGTTGACTGTTTTACTAGTGGTAAATGGACATAACAAGTTAATTTGACGCACTGTTCGGTTCAACAAGTGTTTATTTGAACCATTGTACTGGGTTGACTAATTTGTGTGTTCTGCCTCCATGTATAATATAATGGAAACTTGTGGAACTATCCTCACAGTAAATTTCACAGAGTAAATTTTACTCAAACTGAGTCAATTTGAGCCCAAGACGTGAGTAAAGTTTTACTCAGTTTGAGTAAAATGTACTCAGCGAAATTTACTGTATGGTGCTTTTGTAATATTTTCTAATTGTAACACTCCTCATAATGCATGAGTTGTTGTGCCCTATATGTATCATCTTAGTAACTGTTATTATTTATTTGCCATCAGATGCAGGCTGTACGTGTTAAACACGTTGACCGGCAGAAATTCATCTGTTTTGAGGGCCAATTGACCTTCACAACTTTTTTGGAGTGTGGTGAGTGAAACATTTTGCACAGCGTGCCGTTGGTTCTCAAAATGGCGTCCGCCTTGATAGTTAGGAACCAAATGGACCCTTATTGGTCTGTAACTCTGACTGTGTACAAATGGACCCCAACGTCCATTGTACACCGTCAAGAGTTAAATTAACATTGATTTTACAATATAAATCGGGGTCCCAAAGATACAAATGCCATTAAATGGGTGCCCTTGGAATTAAAATGGTTGAGAATCACTGCTAGAGCCGTACAAATATTGTCTTATGGGGGTCCATGGCACATCTTTTCAAATGGGGGGTCTGTGGGCTAATTGTCAATTTGGGGGGTCCTTGACATGAAATGTTTGAGAACCACTTCCCTATGCAACAACATACTGGGTATCAGTTTAGGCTTTCCCTGCATGTTAATTTAAGCTGTAGGCCTACAGTACAAAGCACAATCCATTTTATTTAGGATAGAGTGAACCAATCAATGTCTTACACCCCTTCCTGACAGGCAGTGACGCGAGCGAGCGTGATTGCGAAAATGATTAAAATGTATTCGTTTCAATCAGACTATCCTGACCTGCCGCGAGCGACAGCAAACTGAGCGGCGATGTCGTTCCCCCCTCAAATATTCGCTCGCTGTGTCTCTAGTTGAGCGATTACGCGGCCGAGTCACGCCCCTAAACACTTTTTATTGGTCAAGAATCGCAGGCTGCTTTGCCCCTGTGTGCTTCCAGGTAACACACACACAGACACACCCGGACACGCGCCGCCTCATATCAGGACAGTGTCGCGCACGATTTCGTCTCCAGTTCGCACGCTCGCTGCCTGTCAGGAACCGGTGTTAAGTATGTCAATTAAGGCTGTCAATCTTCCTCATATGATCACATTTTCAGTGGCTATTTTAATATCCCATTTTATGACATTTTAATTAATACAAATTAAATAAATTGCACAACAGATTTATCAATAAGCTTGTGCAATCTTGTTTTGTCTATAGTTGCCAAGAAATTTGAAATTCCTAGTACCTTGGACTTAAAGGTCTATGATGACTCAAACACTGAAGTCGACGACGAGGCGTTTCAATTTCTTCTAAAAAAACCAGACCTGGGTGTGTTGGAGATTTGTTCACCCCAAGACTCAAATCCTGGCTGCTTGAAGCCTTTTTACAACATTTCCGGGTTCCCGTTTTTTTCGCTCTGATTGGCCAGGTTATGTGACATGAGCGGCAATCGTGGGACGGCAAGTTTCTACACTGGTTAAGGGCACTCTTCGAAGTTGGTTAAGGTTAGAGTTTGTCTTAGAGCATGGCGATAGAACGCCAGGTAGTTTGCAGGCTGTTCGACGCGGAAATGGGCAAACACGCTATTGGGCGCACATGTCACATGACCTGACCAATCAGAGCGCCGGAAACGCGGATGCGTTGTAAAAAGGCTACACGTGTCCTGGCTAACCTAAAATGTCACACAGGTACTGTGTATTTTTGTACTTTGAAATGATCTTTGTATATATGCCCAATGTAACGTGTGGATCCTTCCTAATCTAATGTGGTCTTTTTACATTACACTTGTCACAAACATTCCTATCTAATCACACTTATATGTCTACATGATTGTTAGATTCAGTGAGGACCTCTGCAAGCAACTCCAGCAGCCAAAGCTCCGTTCTCAGCTCTGGTGCAGACAATGAGGGGGAGTCTGATGACACCATCATTTTGCAGTCTAGTCCTGCTCCAAGAAACGGTGCTGACCTGACTCGTATCACTCTGGTAAGCTTTGCATATGACTGTTTGAAATGGAGATGGTGACTCTGATAAAGGGGTAGCATGGGCATTGGGGATGGCCAAGTACAATTGGGGAGAAAATGGGGGTGGGGGGGGGGTCATGGTTTACATTTGTCACCTTAACCCTTTCACTGCCGCACAACAGCAGGTTAACCCTTTCACTGCCGCACTACAGAAGGTTAACCCTTTCACTGCCGCACTACAGAAGGTTAACCCTTTACTATCACATACTGTATACCACATACTGGTACTAGTGTGGCAGTGAAAGGGTTAAATATACTTGGCCACCAAATGACTGTCTATCCATGTGTGTCCTCCCCCCCCCCCCTTTTTACTCCCGCTTAGATGACTGAAAAGATTCTGAGGGACACAGCTGGAGGAGAGAGGATCATTGCCGATTATGCTCGGACGAAAACCCTAACGGATACCAGAAGACGCGACATGGTGAAGATATTGGTTGCGCACATGGCAAAAGAGCATGGGTAATTATGTTATCTAAACATTACGCACCCAATACACATTTTTGGTTTTTACTAAGATCCTCCTTTTTGCAGAATTGGTAAATGATAAATGGTTATCCAAAGCGCTTTACATAGATTGTGCAGAAGGCATTGGCACAGCAATACTTTTGTTTGGATCTCATACTTGTGTATGTGTGCACTGTAGGACGAGTCCTTCAAGGCGTGTTAAAGAAGACTACGCAAAGGGCATCACTGCCTTATTCCCATACCTGGCCGATCCCCAGGGCAATTTGGGATATGTAAGTACATCAGGGAAAAGTGCAGAGAGACATTTCATCGGCGACTCAGTGCATGTGTGTTCCTGTGGGTCGCCCATCTTGCGTGTGTGTTAAAACTGCATGACAAATAAAGACTTCTAGTCTAACAATTATTATGTTTATAGGTCATTCTTGTTATATAATTTCTAGGGATGTTCGATATTGGCTTTTTTTTACCGATATCCGATATACCGATATTGTCCAACTCTTTAATTTCCAATACCGATATCAACCGATACCGATATATGCAGGGTTTCTCCCCCCCCCCCCCCCCCCCCCCAAAAGGAATAATTTCAGGTAATTAACATTAGGCTACATATCTCTTGTCGTGGAATTAACACAACATTATGCATAACATTATCCAATCACATGCATGGTACATAAAACACCAACCCCATTACTCCTCACTTCTCTGGAATTGCTTAAAAGGGCTGTGCGGAGTACGATTTCAACTAAATATTTGTTAACATTTCTGTATGCTGACCATTTCTCCTAACCTCAACAATTTAAGAACCACAGATGTCCTACCTGTTGACCTTGATTTTAGCAATTCTTCAGAGAAGGGCATGTGTTAAGTTTTAAGGAGAGAAATAAACACATTTACACATGCCCATTTAAACCAAATAACTTTTTTTTTTCCTCTTTACTTCTTGTGTTTTAGGAGCAGTATTACAATCCAGTAGATGGGAGTGGGTTTCTGGCATGGAGGGTGAAATCACTTCAAAAGATAGCATCAGAGGGACAAAAGAAGAGCCGTAATGTTCAGCCACTGATCGGTATGTCATTTTGATTGTCCCAGTCCACTGTTTATCTAGCAACTGTGAAGATGGATCATTATAGTAAATGCATATCACTGGAAAGTATTGCAGCAGTATGTGTGGTTTCTACACTGTTACAGGTGGTCCAAGTTCTGGCGACAGAGCCCCCTTCTCTGAGGAAAACCAGCTAACCACAGACACCCAGTTTCGTGAGGCCAGTGCACTGATGAAGCATACAACTGATGAAGCAATCATCAAGGAGAAGATGAAACAGACCTTCACCCATCGCCAAGAAATGATGCACGACCCAATCAAGTCCTCTGAAATATTCACCACCTTTCCAAGATTCCTAGACATCACAGGAATGGTATGTGGCTTGCATTAAAGTCTAACTGAAATAAAAAATGACCTTTTTAAACAATTTAGATCACATCCCTGGTCATAGGGTGAACCTATTTAATAGGGCTGTCCCTGACTAAGGATTTGGATGGTTGACTAGGATTGTTAAAAAAAAAAAAAAAAAAAAAAATGTATCATTCCATTTGGGCTGTGGGGGGTGCTTAATGTCTGAAGGAGTCAACTGAAGGCTTCTTGTCCTCTGCAAAAGCATACAATTGGTCCACTGATGAAATCCTCTTTCAGTGCCTCTGTGCCTGTTTTCGTAGGCAGTTAGCCTCTGGTATGCCTGCCATTAGCGTTAGCCACGCTTCTATGCCTCTTTTCTTTTGAAAAAAATTATAATATATATATATATTTTTTTTTTTTTTTTTTTATAATATTATATTCGACTAAGAGGTTGGCCAGTCGACTACGGCCCCTTTCGACCGATTAGTCGACTAATCGATTAATAGGGGTCAGCCCTACTATTTAACAATGTATGACAAAAAAATTTCAACCATGTTTTATTCCATCTTGTCTGCAGATTGAGCAGGATTTCAGTCTGATGTTTGGTGATGACATCTCTGCAAAGTTCCTGGAGAAGTGGCCTACTTTCTGCAGGCAGAAAGTCCTTGAACAAAGCCGTGGCCTCACCCAGACCGGCGACCTTCAAGACCTGCTTCAGAATGCTGAATCCACAACAGACACAATAGAACTGAACAATGGTATGCTTGAATTAAAGGAATATAATAATGGAAGGGTGAATTGTTTTTTAAACAAATGGAAACACAGCTTTTAGTCAAATGTATTTCTGATTTTTTTTATTTAATTTTTTGTATTTTTAGCATGGGACAGTGAAATGTCCTCCCTCTTGCTTCTTGTCCACCTCCTGCCACCATCACCTCAGGGACGCAACAAGAGACCGGGAAAGCTCTCAGCCAGAGAAGCCATTGACTCCCTTGTGAAGTTCATAAAGGTAAGGTTACAGTTGCCTATATTATCGGCCGATATTGGCATTCAAATGTGATATAGGAAAATATCGGTAAAAAAAAAATGAATTATTCTTTTTACATTTCTATAACCAACTTTTATTTACCCAGGCAAGTAAGAACAAATTCTGATTTTATTTATTGTCAAAAGTATGCATAATGTTATGTTAATTCCACAACAAGACATATGTAATGTTAATTACCTGAAATTATTCAGTTTTTTGGGGGGGAAACCCTGCATATATCGGTATCGGTTGATATTGGTATTGGAAATTAAGAGTTGGACAATATCGGTATATCGGTAAAAAAGCCAATATCGAGCATCCCTAGTTACAGTTGAATTAAAGTATAAGAAGGATCACTGTTCTGTCTAGGGGTGCACGATATTGATTTGTTGACCCCGATATCGATACCAATAACTTTCTGCTCCTCAAGGTCGATACCGATAACCGATATATATATTTATTGTACTATAATTATAAATTTTTTTATGTATATTCCTGTAGTTTTGACCTAACCAGATTTATCATGACATGAGCGTTACTATATGAACAAAACAAAGCCAAGAGAACAGTTTTGACTCTTCAAATAAAGTGACTATTTATTTTTCCAAATAAATATAATTTGAGTCGATCACAAAATTCACAATCCGTCAATGTCATTAACAATGTGTTTCCCTGAACAACTAAAAACCAACAGGTATTGTGCTTTGTCAGTAGGGATGCTGTTCACATTTGAACCGATACGGTACCGGTACCTGTGAATCGATACCGGTACCCAACGGTACCTTTTTCGGTACTTTAGTCTTAAAAATGTAATCTACCTACCTCAGTTGTGAGAAGAAAAAAATCCAAACTTCAAATAACCACATTTTCGACCGTTTTTGGCTTGCCTTTGCCCCGACTGCTTTGTTGTTGAATCAAGTCAAATCCTAAATAAGCATATATAGTGCGTGTGAATGTTGACATGAAAAGAAAAAAGTAAAAAAAATATATATATTTTTTTTATTATCAGAGCTGTCAATACTTTTATCGGGATGACGTCATAATTGCTGATATCGGCCTGATAATTATCGTGCATCCCTGATATTGACCTGCATGATTGAAATCATGCAAAGACCACGGTTTGCAAACCGTGACTAATTTTAATAGCAAGACTAATGAAGTTCTCTTGTCACAGACTGGGACCAGTATCCAGGGGCATTTGGACAGCATCACGGAGAGCCTTCAACCCTATCTGCTTGCTGTGGGGACCCAGAGGAGTGTGATTCACAAGTACTTCATTGTGATTGACAAACATGCAATCCCTTGTAAGTCACCAGACTCTCTTGCCTCTTTTGATGAGCTTTTCAAAGCTCATTTTGTCTTTGGTACCTCATACAACCGGGATCTGGCCAATATGTACAACTTCTTGCAAACCGCCATTTACAAGATCGATGCTGCTACAACTAATGTCAACCCCAGGGTTAAAGAGATGAGGGCTCGGATGCTGCACTGATTTCTTTTTTATACTGAGAGGATATTTTATCTCGGGCCTCTGATGCTGCACAGACTTTTGATACTGAGAAGATATTTTATCTTGAGGCCTCTGATGCTGCACAGACTTTTGATACTGAGAAGATATTTTATCTTGAGGCCTCTGATGCTCCAGTGTTTTTTGATAAGATGTTGTGTTTCATTTGCAAAAACTCTCAGGCAAATGCCAATTCACTGATGAGGCACTTAAGGATGATCCACGGACTTTGTTCAGGAAGGACACTTCGTCTTAAATGTGGTCAGCCTGGTTGTTTACATGTCTTTTGCACTTTTTCTGGGTTTCGAAAGCATCTTAAAGCACGTCATCAACCATGTGATGATCCTGGTGAAGGCCGCTCTACAGCTGAACATTTAGCTGAAAGTTATGTTGATGACTTTCCATCAGGCAGTGCCCCTTCTGACCCAGTCCTTCCAGTCCTTCTTAATAATAGTCTTGTAGACAGCTGTGCTGCAACAGTAGCTGAACTTAAAGTGGCAGGTGTAGGTGAAACAATAATCAACTCTTTGGTAACTTCAATGGAAGTGATTGTTGATGATATCCATAATCAAGCAAAACAATATGTGAAGCAGTGTCTATCTTTACAGGAACCTATCAAAAGTGAGGTTGAGTGTAAAATTGATCAGTGTTATGAAGAAATTGAAAATCCCTTTTGTATCTTAAATTCTGAAACTAAGAGAAGGCAATATTTTACAGAGAAGTGGGGAAGGGTAGACCCAGTTGAATATGTCCTTGGTACAAGATTTGATACCCTGCGCAATCGGACTACTGGAACTTATGATCAGGCTGTTGTTACTGATAAATGTGTTTATATCCCAATTTTGAAAACATTAGACTTTATTTACAAACACCCTAATATAAAAGAGATGATGCAGAGTGATTCCAGTTTAAGAGAAGATCTTCTTAATGACTTGTGTGATGGAGAGTATTTCAAGAGTCATCCTCTATTTTCAAAACAGAAGCATGCAATTCAGGTGCAGCTTTTCTATGATGATTTTGAATGCGCGAATCCGTTGGGGAGTAAAAAGGGAATACATAAATTAGGAGCAATCTATTTCACCTTGCGTAATTTTTCTCCAAAGTACAACTCAATTCTGCTTAATATTCATTTGGTCGCTTTATTCCATGCCCAAGACATTAAAACACATGGCTTTTCTAAAATACTTGCTCCACTTGTGGAAGATATTAAAATACTGGAGAAGGATGGAATTAAGGTCCCATTGTATGATCAGCCAGTGTATGGAACTATTGTCCAAGTTACAGGTGACAACCTTGGTATTCACGGTTTGTTTGGTTTCGTAGAATCATTCAGTGCCAGATATTGTTGCCGCTTTTGTCTTGCTGAGAAAGAGGACTTTCAGACGGAATTCAAAGAAGATTCACCCAAGATAGTTATGCGAACTCGAGCACTTCATGCAGAACACTGCCACACAATGGAGACTACTATTGGTCTTCCCTATGTGATGGGAGTTAAACGTTCTTGCATTCTAAATTCCTTGCAGTACTTCAATACATGTGACAATTTCTCTGTCGATATTATGCATGATATCTTGGAGGGCGTGGCACAATATGAAATGAAACTGCTAATACTACACTTGATTAAAAACTACACAACATCAAAGGAAATAGACTTGAGAATTAAGAGCTTTAACTATGGTTACCTGGAACAAAACAACAAGCCACCTGCATTGAAGTTAGTAGAGACCTCAAATGACTTGGGGTTAAATGCAATCCAATCTTGGTGTTTACTTCGCAATCTACCACTTATCTTTGGAGACTTGGTTTGTCCAAATGATCAACACTGGTATTTGCTTCTGCTGTTGCTTCAAATAGCAGATATTGTATTTTCTCCCAGGTTATCAACTGGCATTACTATTTATTTAAAACACTTGATTGCAGAGCACCACGGGTTATTCAAGCATTTGTTTCCCAACAGGAGGCTACTACCAAAGCATCATTTTATGGTGCACTATCCTACATGTATTCGTAAAATTGGACCACTTTTGCATGTCTGGTGCATGCGCTATGAAGCGAAGCATAATTTCTTTAAAAAACAACTAAAAAGCTTCAAAAATATAACTAAAACGTTGGCAAAGAAACACCAAAGTCAAGTAGCATACAATTGGCAGACATTTGATCCCAACAGACTGGTGCTTGGTCCAAGTAAAATGGTAGCATTAAATGTGATGGACAGAGGCTGTGAGATAGCGGAGACTCTTCAGGTACCAAGTGACACCAAGGTGTTAAATGTTAGATGGGCCAAACACCATGGAAATATGTATCGTCCAGGTTTAGTTGTTTGCCTTAAAGTTCTTAGTGAGGTTCCAGTTTTTCACAAAATCCACCGTGTTGTTCTTAAAGATGAGAGGTTACTGTTGTTTACATTTGCACTACAAACTGTGTCTCTGGATGACCATTTTTATGCATTTAAAGTTGTGTGTACTACAGATGGACCTCATGTAGTTGATGTCAAAGAGCTTTTGTTTTACAAAGCATTCGATATACAGATGTCATACAGTGATGACGATTCAAGCTCATTTATTGTTCCATACTGTTTCCTGTGATTTAAAAAAGGAAAAGAGAAAATCACTAAGCTCTTGAACTATTGCACTGGGGATGAACACTATTAGTTTTCTTTTATTTCTTTGGGGTGAACAGATGCTGCTGTCACTTTATATAGAGGCCAAAATGTAATTGATCGATTACTCTCCCCATGAAGCCTTAATTGAAGTCATGGTGATTTCTTTTTGTTGCATTCCTGAGCCAATAATTTGATGACTGGCTTGAATTATTGGCTCAGGAATGCGACAAACAAACAAATCTCCATGAATTCAAGGATTCATGGGGTGTGTAATTGGTAGATTTCTTTTTTTGGGTGAGCTATCCCTTTTTAAAAGGGTGTACAGATGCTGCTGTCACTTTACAGAGGCCAAAATGTAATTGATCGATTACTCTCCCCATGAAGCCTTAATTGAAGTCATGGTGATTTCTTTTTGTTGCATTCCTGAGCCAATAATTTGATGACTGGCTTGAATTATTGGCTCAGGAATGCGACAAACAAACAAATCTCCATGAATTCAAGGATTCATGGGGTGTGTAATTGGTAGATTTCTTTTTTTGGGTGAGCTATCCCTTTTTAAAAGGGTGTACAGATGCTGCTGTCACTTTACAGAGGCCAAAATGTAATTGATCGATTACTCTCCCCATGAAGCCTTAATTGAAGTCATGGTGATTTCTTTTTGTTGCATTCCTGAGCCAATAATTTGATGACTGGCTTGAATTATTGGCTCAGGAATGCGACAAACAAACAAATCTCCATGAATTCAAGGATTCATGGGGTGTGTAATTGGTAGATTTCTTTTTTTGGGTGAGCTATCCCTTTTTAAAAGGGTGCAGATGCTGCTGTCACTTTACAGAGGCCAAAATGTAATTGTCTTTTATTTATGACCTTTTTTCTATCGATTACTCTCCCCATGAAGCCTTGAAGTCATGGTGATTTTTGTATATAATGGAGTTGTTTGCAGAGGGGCTCACTGAATCTAACAATCACGTAGACATATACCAAGTGTGATTAGCAAGAGAGGAATGTTTGACAAGTGTAATGTAAAAAGATTAGGAAGGATCCACACCAAGCAAGTTCTTCCTCAGACGTGTTTTTTTTTTTTTTTTTACTATGTTACATTACATTGGGCGTATAGAAACAAAGATCATTTCAAAGTACAAACATATACAGTACCTGTGTGACATTTTGGATGAGGCTAGGCTCCATGTTAATAAGCAACTTGGGGTGAACAAATCTCCAACACACCCATGTCTGGTTTCTTTAACTGAAACGCCTCCTTGTCGACTTCAGTGTTTTAAGTCATCATAGACCTTTAAGTCCAAGGTACTAGGAATTTCAAATTTCTTGGCAACTGAAAACAAAGATTGCACAAGCTTATTGATGAATCTTATTTTATTAATGACCTTTTTTTCTTTCTATCGATCGCCCCTTGAAGTCATGATTCTCACACGCTGTTGTAAAACTGTTTGCATCCCAACTGAAACGCCTCCTTGTCGACTTCAGTGTTTTAAGTCATCATAGACCTTTAAGTCCAAGGTACTAGGAATTTCAAATTTCTTGGCAACTGAAAACAAAGATTGCACAAGCTTATTGATGAATCTTATTTTATTAATTTTTTTTTCTATCGATTGCCCCTTGAAGTCATGATTCTCACACGCTGTTGTAAAACTGTTTGCATCCCAAAGGATATGCCTGCATGTTGCAAATAAAAGTGCATTGTTAAATACTGATTTCTGCTTTGCCCCCGTTTATTTTAAATGTATTATTCCAGAGTAAATTATTATTTAATTCTATATTGAGTGAAATATGATATTCTATATCGAGTGAAATCTATTCTATATTGAGTGAACTACAACTCCATATTGAGGGAATTACAACTCTATATTGATTAAAATACCACTCTATATTGAGTGAAATATGATATTCTATATCGAGTGAAATCTATTCTATATTGAGTGAACTACAACTCCATATTGAGGGAATTACAACTCTATATTGATTAAAATACCACTCTATATTGAGTGAAATATAACTTTAAGTATCTCTATATTGAGTGAAATATAACTTAAAATATCTCTATATTGAGTGAAATATAACTCTATTGAGTGAAAATATAACTCTATATTGATTAAAATACCACTCTATATTGAGTGAAATATAACTTAAAATATCTCTATATTGAGTGAAAAATAACTCTATAGATGTTAGAGTTGTTTTTACTTTATGCTAAATGGAGTAAGTTGGTATTTTGTAGAGTTAAATGTTAACACTAAATGGAGTAGAAATAACTCTGAAGATTTAACTCTGTGACAAGAGTCATTTTCACTCTATCTGGAGTCGGAGCCAATACTGTCTTTTTGGGAGTAAAATTTTACTCAATTTGAGTAAATTTGACTCTGCGAATTTTCCTGTGTATTGGGCTCCGCTAAATCCCATCATCACAGAGACTGACTGTCTCCCATTTCCTTTCCCCTGTTCAAAGTATTTGTTTTCGTATTTAGACTTTTGCTGAGTTTGTTTTGTCTCGCCTACTCTTCGTTTCATTATACCAGGTTGTGGAGACTGCGCATCTCACCTGTATCATTTTGCTACGTGCCTTCCTATGCTCCGTTGTTTCACAATAAAGAACATTGTTAATTGTGAAAGAGCAACCATCGTTTCCGACTCTTCCATTCAACTCTGCACATGGGTCCAGCACACTTACCCCAACTCTAACACCTAGAGCAATTTCACACACAGAGCACTGGCCCAGAGGGAAGGTTCTGTCTCCCATCCTAGAGCAGTATCACACACAGAGCACCGGCCCAGCCGGAAGGTGATTCCATAAACGTGCCTCCTTCCTGCCTGGCAAATCAAATGTCCTACCCCAGACCTGGTTCTATAGGCTCTTCCTGGAACCTTTAAAGGGGTTGGGATCAAATTGGAGACTTGAAACCCCAATAACCCAATAACCTGTCTCTTCTTCACAAGGCATACACAAATACACACTATTGCACATACGCACACAAGCACAGTCAAACATGCACACATTATCCGCACACACAGGGGCACACACACAGGGGCACACACACACACACACACACACACACACACACACACACACACACACACACACACACACACACACACACACACACACACACACACACACACACACACACACACACACACACACACACACACACACACACACACACACACACACACACACACACACACACACACACACACACACACCTATATCCTGTTTTCTCTTTCAGGTCAGAGAGCCAGCCCTGGCCAGCTCCCAGCAGCTCATGGAGTGGACCAATGCATTCACATTACAGCCTACCAATCATGGCAACCAGCCCAGATTATGGCCAGAGAGGTATGTGTCACAAAGTCACAATGAATACAAATGCTCACTGATAAACAGGGACTTGCGGACTTTGTCGTGCATTGTTTCCCTCACAACCCTGTGCCCTCACTACTACTGTATGGCAACCCCCGTGCCCCCCCTCTCAGGGGTCAGTGGAAAGGTGGTGGTGGGGGGGTAACCTTGGGTCCAGACGGTGTCTCAGCAGGCTGAAGGCCATGCTGGAGGAGTCACTCCATCCTACCATCTGACGCACCGCACCACATGCTATTCACTGCATAGGCTGCTACCTAAACACACACAGAGAGAGAGAGAGATAGAGAGAGAGAGAACTATACAATTTTTTTTATAAAAACAGACAAATATATATAGAGAAATAAAAAAATATATATAAATGCTAAATATACACACACACACACATGCACACTCCAAATCAAACTAGAAACCAGCAAAAACACAAACAAATAAATAACCCCAAGACCTCACAAACCAGCAAAAACACAAACAAATAACCTCACAAACCCCATGTATAATTCAAACTGGGGCAAACCATGACTTATTCAACAAGGCCCCCTTAAGTCAATGTCATTCAGCAACAGCTACTGAAAACTAATGTCAGCAGGACTCAAGCAGAATCAAATTATTCCAAACAACAGCAGGTACATATCACCTGGAAGATGATGAAATCATCAGAAATTCATTGTTTATGACAGATGAAAATATTAGGGTTAATCTGAAACACACTGACTGTACAGCCGGTGTCATTCTGAAACACATTGACTGTACAGCCAGAGTCATTCTGAAACACAGTAACTGTACAGCCAGAGTCATTCTGAAACACAGTAACTGTACAGCCAGAGTCATTCTGAAACACAGTAACTGTACAGCCAGAGTCATTCTGAAACACAGTAACTGTACAGCCAGAGTCATTCTGTAACACAGTAACTGTACAGCCAGAGTCATTCTGAAACACAGTAACTGTACAGCCAGAGTCATTCTGAAATCACAGTAACTGTACAGCCAGAGTCATTCTGAAACACAGTAACTGTACAGCCAGAGTCATTCTGAAACACAGTAACTGTACAGCCAGAGTCATTCTGAAACACAGTAACTGTACAGCCAGAGTCATTCTGAAACACAGTAACTGTACAGCCAGAGTCATTCTGAAACACAGTAACTGTACAGCCAGAGTCATTCTGAAATCACAGGGTAATTTTGAAAGAATATATGGGAATAATAATTTACAGTCTTTCTAACTCTTAGCACTACAGCACAATGAAATAATGTCCACTTGATGGACAAGCTCTACCTAAATGCTCTAGAGTCCAATCAATTCAGTTGTTCAACTAAATGCAGCCTGGGTTCTCCCTCGGGAGAGAGTTGTTTGTGTTCACAAATGTGTCTTGAGCCGTCTACTATCACTGGAATGTAATGAGAATTCTGCCCAAGGCCTTTCACTTGAATAGGATAAAATGCTCTTCTATATCAACAGCCTGCCTGCTGCAAGTCAGAAATACTGAACATGGTTATCTTTTCCATTCCATGTTCCGAGGCCATCAATCCATTTAATGTGTAGCTGTCATTGCATAGCCATGTTCCAAGGACCCATCACCAGACAATGGCACACACACACACACACACACACACACACACACACACACACACACACACACACACACACACACACACACACACACACACACACACACACACACACACACACACACACACACACACACACACACACACACACACACACATACACACACTGTAGAGGAGCACATCTTGTTCCATCAAGATCGATTAAGGATGTGGAACTGACCTATTGCTTCTCCTGTGTCATACTCATACGCAAATTGGTTTGAAAGAAAATGCGGCCATCACATTTAATTGCATGTCTAAACAGTATCACAAATGGCCAAATGTTAAGCTTGTCTGAACATTTAGGAGTTATGCAGTGATGTGCAAAATTAAATTGACTATCTTTTAGATGGAAGGAAACTATACCTTATTTCCATGGTAACAAGTGGCCGAACACGGTATGGACACAGTGACATGAAATATTTTAGCTTTTTCACCTCTTTTTCTAAAGTAGAAATTAGGGAACATAAAGTAACATAGAGGGAACAGTTATGTGATGTATTCCATGTGCTGAGGGAACATAAAGTAACAAAGAGGGAACATTTATATGATGTATTCAATGTGGCGAGGGGAAATACAATTAGTGTACGTAAGTAACCTCTGGTTCGTTTACTTCCTCTTGGGGCACAGTGAGTGCAATCCTCTGCATATGAGAGAGAGAGAGAGGAGAGAGAGAGAGAGATAGAGAGAGAGAGAGAGAGAGAGAGAGAGAGAGAGAGAGAGAGAGAGAGAGAGAGAGAGAGAGAGAGAGAGAGAGAGAACCCACAGAGGAGCCAGAAAAGAAGAAGAGCCTCCTGCTGTTTGCTTCAGAGGATGAATAAGGGGCTAACAGTCAAGTTAGCCAGGTCAAGGTCCTGGCGGGATGGTGCCAGGAAAACAGCCTCTCCCTGAACGTCAGCAAAACAAAGGAGATGATTGTGGACTTCAGGAGGTCGGGGGTCAAGGACTACAGCCCCCTCAGCATCGACGGGGCACCGGTTGAGAGAGTCAACAGCTTTAAGTACCTCGGAGCCTACATATCCGAGGACTTGACATGGACCACACACATTGACAGTGTTGTGAAGAAGGCACGACAACGCCTCTACTTCCTCAGGCGCCTAAGGAAGTTCCAAGTCAGTCAGAAGATCCTTAAGAACTTCTACTCATGTACAATAGAGAGCATCTTGACCGGCAACATCACCTCCTGGTTTGGGAATAGCACTGCACAAGACCGAAGCAGACTACAAAGAGTGACACGTTCAGCCGAACGCACAATTGGAGGGGGGCTCCCCACCCTCCAGAACATTTACAACAAGCGTTGCAAGGGCAAGGCTAAGAGAATCATTAAAGACTCCAGTCACCCGAACAACTGCCTCTTTGAACTGCTGCGGTCAGGCAAGCGATACCGGAGTCTCAAGGCGAGCACAGAAAGACTCAGAAGAAGCTTCTATCCCCAGGCCATCAGGCTGCTAAACGAACAATGAACACTACACAACAACAACCACCAAACGCACATAGCACACACATCCACACGCACACACTCACTTTAAACAAACACACTGTAGCACCCACTCCACACACTTTATAGCACACACCCACTTTAAACAAACACACTGTAGCACCCACTCCCCACACTTTATATTTATTGATGAAGGATTGCACTACAACTCGTACACCTTACTGTAAATTGTACCTAAATTGTACCTCATCCCATTTCTGCTTTGCACTATATAGTACTGTACATTAGTACACTGCATAGTATTGTATATTATATGGTAACTCAGAACATTGTACATATGTCTATACCGAACACTGTGACCTCATTTTCTTCTTCTAAATTACATGCTATACTATGTTATTTGATACTATCTTCTCTAGCACAGTCTCTGGAGCGTAACAGTAAGAAGCATTTTGTATGAAAGTATTCTGTACTTCTGTATGACAACTATTAAAGAAACTAAACTAGAAACTAGAAACTAGAAACTAAACTCTGGTCCTCTATCTACAGAGCAGAGCCAGCCATTTCTTAGTTTTAACTCGAAAGTGCTTGAGTTTACAAAAGGTCCTTTGCGAGAGAGAGAGAGAGAGAGAGAGAGAGAGAGAGAGAGAGAGAGAGAGAGAGAGAGAGAGAGAGAGAGATGCATGTATACGTCTTTTCTGCTATGACTTATATTAAAGGATACATCTTTCCATATGTGGGTGTAAATGTGTGTGTGTGGTTGTGTGTGCGTGTGGTTGTTTGTGTGTGGGTGTGTATGTGTGTGTGTGTGTGTGTGTGTGTGTGTGTGTGTGTGTGTGTGTGTGTGTGTGTGTGTGTGTGTGTGTGTGTGTGTGTGTGTGTGTGTGTGTGTGTGTGTGTGTGTGTGTGTGTGTGTATGTGTGTGTGTGTGTGTGTGTGTGTATTCCAAAACTCTGCTGCTAGACTTTTAACAAAAACAAGAAAGAGAGAGCATATTACACCTGGGCCCTGTTTCTTGTACCTGGATAACTGAGTTAGCCGGATAACTTTAACTGGATAA
This sequence comes from Notolepis coatsorum, assembly GCF_963971535.1. Classification (NCBI taxonomy): domain Eukaryota; kingdom Metazoa; phylum Chordata; class Actinopteri; order Aulopiformes; family Paralepididae; genus Notolepis; species Notolepis coatsorum. Next base: position 42,543,258 of record NC_140182.1, on the reverse strand, counting down.
CTGAGTTAGCCGGACTTTCCGGTTCCCTGTACGTGGATTTTCCAAATCACCATGACAACAGATCCAAAAGTTTGAGCCTGGTCGAAAGCAGAGTTTAAGTTCAAGTTAGCTTGAACCATCGCCACGCCCCCGCAAAGAAGTGACAGCCCGTTTCCTGAAACTATTCCCACAGTCTACGATCTGCATTATACCATTCTGAATTACGTTTTTGTGCTCCATTCTTCCAGAGGGGGCTTTTGAAATGTAAAATAGACCCAAAATGCTGATACTAAATTCACTTTGTCCTAAATAATGCACGTTATATATACCGTGGCGACGGTGGCGCTCGCTCGTGCGATGTACACATTATGTGGTTATTTTAATTGTAACTGGGATTAAGATGTCTGATGAGATGCGCTGTTTGACGGATTTGAGAAATTGAATGAGCCGTTGACGTCACATTAATGAATGAGGATAAAGAGATAAACTTCATTCAAAACAAAGGATATTCTAAACACGGGTCTCTCGTTCATTAATGTATAAACAATGAATTTATCCCATCTGGCACAGTGGTGCAGCGGTAGTGCTCAAGCCTGCCAACCCAGCGACCGGGGTTCAAAACCCGGTGTTTCCAATATGATTTTTTTGAATATAATATTAATGATTATACGCCAAAGTAGCCTGGTTTTAAGTTAAAATATTATAAATCTACATGCATTGAGGATGTCATTCTTTATATAGCTCTCAACGTGCACCAAATTGAATTATTCCTATATTGCAAAAAGAAGGAGACGACTAGGGTCTCGAACCCCGGTCGTCTGTGTGAAAGTCAAAAGAACAACCCGTTAGACCACATTGGAGATAAGTTAAAGATTGACTATACATCAATCAATGGGTAAGAGAGCCGTATCGTAATTCTGTATAACAGTTAACTAATTATTTTCGCTAGCAAGATCTCATTTGATTATTCAATCCAGCAGGCAAGTTTAAAGAAATATAATCTGATTGATTGAGGTAATGAGGGACTTAAAATTAGCCTATAGATAACGCATTTAACTTGTCGGCGAGGCGATTGAGCCGTATTGCAATCTGTCAATAAAGTCTTAAATCAATTAATCAATCAATGCCGTTAGAGAATCAGGATCTCTGCCATCGATACGTGCTGGCTTTTCACCTAAAGCGGCCGCGCGCATTTAGCCTGAGTCGCAAGTCTGGCTTGAGTTAACGAGACTGAATCCACCTTCGTGGAACAGGAAAATCCCGGCTTCAAACATCGGGTTAACTGAAGCTGGATAATGACATCTTGATCGACTTAGTTGAACCACGTACAAGAAACAGGGCCCTGTTTTAGCTACATTGTACTGGCTTCCTGTATCCTTTAGAATTGATTTAAAAGTTATTTTACTTATATACAAAATCCCTAAATGGTTTAGCACCTTCATACATTACTGACTTCCTGTCATTTTATTATTATTATTATTATTATTATTATTATTATTATTATTATTATTATTATTATTATTATTATTATTATTATTATTATTATTATTATTATTATTATTATTATTATTATTATTATTATTATTATTATATATAATTTTGATGAAGATATAGGCTGTTTTGTGAAATGGGCTCTTTCGGTTTCACTGTAAAAGTCCAAGAGGAAATGAACACAGCGATTATCCGTGCGCGGCTCGAATGTGCTTGCGTGCACGTATAATATTGATCATCTAGCGTTTATTTGAAAACGATTCATAAATAGGCAGACGAATATCAACGTTCTGGAATATTCCAGTAAAAGACGATTATCATAGAATGGTCTAGAATGAACTGTTTTTTACCTCAAAACGAGTGCTTTTAAAAATGCTCTCAAGCGGAAATGAAGCGATAAAAAAACAATCTGCCTTGACAGCACTGACTGGAAAAGGATTCTTTGATAAGCGACGGGCAGATTAGACACATAATTTAAAACATAGATTAGGCGATATTAAGCGTAACATTGGCGCCGATGGTGGCATTGAAGCGATACCTCTGGCGCCACCTCGTGGCATTCAAAGTGTTAAAGAGGTATTGTAGAAAGAATAAATAAGCCACAAAGGCAAATCCTAAAAACAGAGTTTATATTGAAAACATAAAACAATAAACCTCCACCAAGGGAGTTTATGTGAAAAGGACTGTTCCAAAAGAACAAAAGAAAACACTACCATAAAGGACTCAGCCTCTATAAAGTAAAGTGTAAACTAAGCTAGTAGCCGAAAACAAGATGGCTACAAAAGAAGGCTAAATGCTGAATAGGGCAGCACTACACTTAAATATAATGAGCCTGACCAAACGTATAGCCAGCAGAAGGAAATTAATTAGCAGTTGACACTGCGAGATCCAAACTTAAATAGACTCAACATGGCCATAGGCACAGCTGCACTGCATCAGGTGCAATCAAGCCCACACACCTGCCGACCCATGAGGCAATTAACCACAGGGACCAGGGATTGACAGCTGTCCCTCACAGAGAAGTGAACTAAAGCAAAAATAGACAGCTGTCCCTCACAGAAAGGTGAAATAAGGCAAAAACCATGACAACTACGCCCCAAGACTGTGGAACACTCTCCCACACCTCATTAGGACAGCAGACTCGGTTAAAAACTTTAAAAAAAAACAGCTCAAAACTTACCTTTTGAAACTAGCTTTTAAATGAATTATTATCTTTATTTTTCTTTATTTCTATTATTTTTACTTAAATATTGTATTATTGTTTTTATCATTTGAATTGTTTTTTTCCCGTCTTATAAGTGTTATGGTTTGTAACCGACCCCAATCGCACAACACAAGACAGGTATGAGAGTAAGCCAAGAACGGGCATTTATTGAATAACAACAGAAAAGCGGCACTGTCCCTTTAAGGGAGAACACAAAATACTGGAAAACAAGAACTTGGGAAAAATAGGCACTGTGCCTTTAAGGGGGAACACAAAACACTGGAAAACAAGAACTAGGGAAAAGGGGCAATGTGCCTTTAAGAGGCGAGCTGGCTAAGGGGAAGGCTAAGGGAAAGGCTAACGGACAGGGCCAGGGCAAGGGACA
>NC_140182.1:42522776-42537499 GCF_963971535.1 Notolepis coatsorum | reverse complement strand
TTCAAAACAGGGTGATGCACAAAATAACTTAAAAGAAAATAATAATTTAAAACAATGAATAAAGTGTGCATGAAATAATAGGGGAAAGAAAACGTTAGGAACTTGTTACATTCACCCATACAAGGGCTGAGTAATCACACCCCCCCCCTCTCTCTCTCACACACACTCTCCCAGCTCTCTTTCTCTCTTGCTTCTTCCTCATCTCTCTCACCCCCCTCTCTCTCTATATCACACACACACACACACACACACACACACACACACACACACACACACACACACACACACACACACACACACACACACACACACACACACACACACACACACACACACACACACACACACACACACACACACACACACACACTTCAGAAAAAAACATAGTATCAATGAGAGCATCAATAATACACCTGAGTGAAGTCTAGTTAAAAATTTTATAAAAAAGTAAAAAATAAATGAAAATAAAAATAAAGATTTCGTAAAAGTTAATCGTGAGTTAAAAAAAAATAGTGGTGTTAATAGAATTGGGCGATAACGCGTTAATACAGTGTTCACTTTAATACACACACACACACACCACATAACATGCAAACACATGTATGCACACAAACACACACACATCACATCATGTTCTATGCTCATTACTGTAACATACTGACAGCAGGCTACAGATCGGAAGCTGCAATAAAACAGAAAAGCCAACAGCTGGGGTACACACACAGACACGCACGCACGCACACACACACACACACACACACACACACACACACACACACACACACACACACACACACACACACACACACACACACACACACACACACACACACACACACACACACACACACACACACACACACACACACACACACACACACACACACACACACACACACACACTCACACACACACACCATACATTTAAAAAATAAGAAACGTAATACATTTGAGACTCTGTCCAAGACCAAGACCAAGACCCCATCTTTCTTGGTCATGCAAGAAATCAACATTTTCTAGAATAGAATATTATTATAGCTTATAGCTATAGTGGTTAATAAGTAACCTGTCAGATACCCACAGACTGGCAGCAGGTCCAGTATAGTCACTTTCTGTCTTTGAAATATACTACAGTGAATTTTAGGCATACCACATGGTTTTCATTTGATATCATTTATGATTTATTTTGCATGTAATCGTTTACTCAAATGTCAAATGCAAGTGTGCACCCCTATAGTAGCACCAAGGCCCGGCCTGAGGCCTCTGGGACTGACCTCTCTCTCACTCTCTGTCCCTTCTATCTTTTGGTTGCAGCTTAGGGGGGGTCAATGTGCTCCTTATTTCCGTTTAAAACATCTCATGGCGAATGTAGTCGGAAAAATGATAAGGACAGCGGGGGTGTTTATTTTCCATACACAAGACTGACACTTGGAAGGAACGTGTGTTTATGAACTACCCATAAATAGTTCCTCTTCCATCACTAATAAGACGTAACAGTGGCCGTGCCTTATACAGGCACGATACAGAACCCTGCGGTCCCTTTCAACATACTGTCTGGAAACAGTTCAAACTACTGCTATACATGAGCGTGTCGCCGTGTCCTGACCCAGAGAGAGAGAGAGAGGGAGAGAGAGAGAGAGAGAGAGAGAGAGAGAGAGAGAGAGAGAGGAGAGAGAGAGAGAGAGAGAGAGAGAGAGAGAGAGAGAGATAGAGAGAGAGAGAGAGAGAGAGAGAGAGAGAGAGACATACAGACAGACAGACAGACAGACAGACAGACAGACAGACAGACAGACAGACAGACAGACAGACAAACAGACAGACAGACAGACAGACAGACAGACAGACAGACAGACATACAGACAGACAGACAGACAGACAGACAGACAGACAGACAGACAGACAGACAGACAGACAGACAGACAGACAGACAGACAGACAGACAGACAGACAGACAGACAGACAGACAGACAGACAGACAGACAGACAGACAGACAGACAGACAGACAGACAGACACAATATCCACAGGAATCAAAGCTCATTATCACATGGAACAGTCTAGAAAGTGAGATTTAAGTCCCCATTATACCCTCCGTCTTCTACATATTCCACCCACCATTCCTACAGTATCGTCTCCTATACATTATCCTACATGCACTGTCGGCTATATTCCAAACGCATAACATCACTGCGGAGAGATGAGCATGGTAGTGCTATGACCACTAACTTTGCACACACAATTGTGTTTAATCGCAGTGTCTATTTGATTCTGTAAGAGTGCATTTGACACCAGCTCAGTGTGTGTTATGTGGGTCCAAAGTTTCAAATGTAATGTCCCTATTCACACAGGAATATTACCTGGGGACCTCTAGTCATTAAGTAATAGTTGCGGAACTTGCGGTCTGTGATCTTAAACCATGCGATTCTGCCATGTCTGTAAAGTACAAATTCCTGTGCAAATTACCCACCATATTTCGGCAAACACAGAGGTAATCTGATAACATCAGTCTCATTCTAATCGGCACGTCAGTAATTTGGGGTTGTAATTAAAAAACATTTTGTGTCTTACATACAGATGTAGGCTATGCTACCGCCTTTGCTAAAAACACCCTCTCAGTCAGGGCTGTTTAATCTGGAATTATCTACCACTGACCATACAAGATTGTATTTCCATCTTTTAAATTCAATCTAAAAAAAATTGTTACTCGACAACCAAACCTGTGACCATGTAATGTATAGTCAAATAGTATTGTAGTGCACCCTTTATACCTTGTACTTTTTTCTGTATGTATGTTTTTATGCCTTGCCTATGCTTTATGCTTTGTGTGGGGACTGCGGATGAAAATGTGCATCCTTGCTAGATACGGTGTATTTACACTGCATTTATTTGTAGTGTCCAGTAATATGCTCTGTCCCGTCTAAATAAACAAATTAATTAATTAATAAATGCCTAGCCCATAATGGGCTTTTGATCAATGTTTGCTCTGATGTTTGTTTCCAGTTCTTCCAGTCGTTTCCTGACAGCCGACATGTCTTCCTTCTCCGCTTCCGTCTCTTTCTTCTTCAGAGGCATCTCACTCGAGCTCAACTTCCAACTCAATTTGTACAATACAAGTACAAATTATTGTCAGCCGCCAGCCTTTGTCGTTTGTTATGAATCGCGGGGTCTTTTTTTTATCTTTTTATCTTTCCTCCTTCACCCTCAACACGCGGCCCTAGTAAACAAACGCCTCACGCTGCAGGAAAAACCTTTATTTTGTGTAAACACCTAATTAATCTGCTTCACCACAGCATGGAGATCAATTGGCATTTCCATCCATAGTGCGTGTACATACCGCACCAGGGCCCCGTTCCATGTACCGGGATAACCGAGTTAGCCGGATAACTTTATCTGGATAACTGTGTTAGCCTGACTTTCCGATTTCATGTACGTGGATTTCCCAAATCACCATGACAACATATCCAAAAGTTTGAGCCTGCTCGAAAGCAGAGTTCAAGTTCAAGTTAGCCCGATCACGCAGAGCCACGCCCCCGCAAAGAAGTGACAGCTCGTTTCCTGAAACTATTCCCACAGTCTACGATCTGCATTATACCATTCTGAATTACGTTTTTGTGCTCCATTCTTCCAGAGGGGGCTTTTGAAATGTAAAATAGACCCAAAATGCTGATATTAAATTCACTTTGTCCTAAATAATGCACGTTATATATACCGTGGCGACGGTGGCGCTCGCTTGTGCGATGTACACAAAAATGTGGTTATCTTAATTGTAACTGGGATTAAGATGTCTGATGAGATGCGCTGTTTGACGGATTTGAGAAATTGAATGAGCCGTTGACGTCACATGAATGAATGAGGATAGAGAAATAAAACGTCATTCAAAATAAGGAATATTCTAAACACGGGTCTCTCGTTCATTAATGTATAAACAATGAATTTATCCCATCTGGCACAGTGGCCCAGCGGTAGTGCTCAAGACTCCCAATCTTGCGACCCGGGTTCTAATCCCGGAGTTTCCAATATGATTTTTTTGAATATAATATTAATGATTATACGCCAAAGTAGCCTGGTTTTAAGTTAAAATATTATAAATCTACATGCATTGAGGATGTCATTCTTTATATAGCTCTCAACGTGCACCAAATTGAATTATTCCTATATTGCAAAAAGAAGGACCCCGGTCTTGAACCCCGGTCGTCCGTGTGGAAGTCAAAAGAACAACCCGTTACACCACAGAGTAGATAAGTAAAAGATTGACTATACATCAATCAATGGGCAAGAAAGCCGTCTCGTAATTCTGTATAACAGTTAACTAGTTATTTTCGCTAGCAAGATCTCATTTGATTATTCAATCCAGCAGGCAAGTTTAAAGAAATATAATCTGATTGATTGAGGTAATGATGGACTTAGAATTAGCCTATAGATAACGCATTTAACTTGTCGGCGAGGCGATTGAGCCTATTGCAATCTGTCAATAAAGTCTTAAATCAATTAATCAATCAATGCCGTTGAGAATCAGGGTCTCTGCCATCGATACGTGCTGGCTTTCCACCTAAAACGGGAGCGCGCATCTAGCCTGACTCTCAAGTCTGGCTTGAGTTAACGAGACTGAATCCAGGTTTGTGAAACAGGAAAATCCCGGCTTCGAACATCGGGTTAACTGAAGCTGGATAATGGACATGTTGATCGACTTAGTTGAACCACGTACATGGAACGGGGCCCTGTTATCCAGTTCATTCAGTTTCCCCTGCTGGATTTTCATAGATTTGATTTGTCATTGAAAATATATTGAAGTATTCCATTTTGGCATTGATACCTCGTATCCCATGCAAATGCACATCTGTCAATGGCCGAGGTCATGAGGTAATTTTCTATTACCATGGGTCCCCAGGCCCATGTAATACTAGTCCTGTGCGAATAGGGATATGTGATAGTAATGACATCTCTTTGTAGAGAACTAATATATTCACATCCTCTATAGAATATCTCTAGAGTATTTCTGTTCCATTATCTTGTAATATTAACAATGTAATTAGACAGAGGGGGTGTGTCAATTTGATGAAAGGATTCAATTACATTATGATTGTATAGGCACAATGATGCAATCTTGCATTTTGACTACGAGGCAATTAAAATTATGATTCAATAAACAATGCCATCGTGTGATACTGTAGGTATACCAATAATATGGTGCTGCTGATTCAGTCAGCATTAACTGAATACATGTAATTAAAGCCTTACACCAAGGTATTACTTAACAGCATTAAGTTCACAAATAAATTATATAAATACATAATTGATTACTATTTTGACTAACAATCTTACCCAGAGTTAGATTTCCACAATCACATTCATTCTGTTTGCAGGAATGCCACTGCACACACTACACTTGTATTGTAACCAAACACTTTTTTTTGTCATCGTTACAGTATGCAAAAAAAGAAAAAAATAGATATACTGTTTTCATTGCTTCCCTTGTACTAGCTTGCGTCGATGCTGCTGCTAAGCTGAGGAGCCAAGAAACGAATGATTCCACTCTATACTGTAAATGGAGAGGCATGAGACTATACAGTGTCTGATTCTGATGCACTGCTCTGACCACCTAGTGCGTTATCCTAGATGCAGGTGCCCATTTTATATATGTCACACTCAGAATATCTCCCTCTCTTCATAAAATTGTCACATTTACATGAACCATTTCACTACCACACTACCAACGGGTTAACCCTTTCACTGCGACAATACAGAAGGTTAACCATTTCACTACCACACGACAAAGTGTTAACCCTTTCACAACCACACTACAGAAGGTTAACCTTCTGTAGTGTGGCAGTGAAAGGGTTAATGCATCGCAAAGCACTGTGTTTTTTTACACCTCTATTCAACAACAATACAGACTGTGACCAGCCACGCTATTATGTCCATCTACATTTTACACATTATACACTTGAATTACTCTTCAATGAGGAGTGTGTTTGGTGGACAGGGCTGATGATGCATCCATTTCTGCCAGATCTGTGGTTGTTTTGACAGACAGAAAAGCTTGGAAAATCTTGTTTAAACTGACGGATACATCACCATCCGTTTTGTTAGCAAAGCTGTTGTTTCGGCAAGCAAGCGATTACGTTAGTTAGGTTCAAATTTCAAAACAAACCAGACAGTAATTGCCTTCTGTCGGTTTTGTCTGTCTTATGATGGATCAATGTGTCTGCTCCCTTAATTGTACTATACGGGCAGGGACGTCCGTAGAGTTTTAACTTCAGGCGGGGCTCAGCTCCCTCTGCGGGAATCCGGGCCCCCAAAGATAATTTATTTAAAAAAATATAAAGATAAATGTTCATTTCCCATGAGTTTTGACAGGGAAATGAAGACATGTTTTCAATAACAATTTGCCATTATGTCTAGTAAATTGCTGTTGCAATTGTTGTGGTTGATACCATTTGTTGATGCACAGAGTTATTGCAAAATCACTTTCAAATTGATAAACATGGTCATAAATCCCTCCAAATATCCCAATAACACACCAAGACCTTGAAGAACGCTAGCTTAAGAAATTATCACTAAAGTTCCGGGGTGCCACTGTCTGGGTACGGTTGTTCCACTCCAGGTGTGAGTTACTGTAGCTACTTACCTCCAGAGCAACAGATCTCTTCCGGAGCAGCTGCTCTATGTTCCAGGCTGCCCTGGCCACAAGCTCCGCTGCATCATTTGACCCCACTGTGTACAAGTTCCGGTTATCTAGAAAAATCTACAGACCGAGAAAAATGAGAGAGAGAGAGAGAGAGAGAGAGAGAGAGAGAGAGAGAGAGAGAGAGAGAGAGAGAGAGAGAGAGAGAGAGAGAGAGAGAGAGAGAGAGAGAGAGAGATGTACAGTAGCCTACACATCAAAACTTAATGAGTAAATCTGTAAGTTATGTAAACGTATGTTACGTGTACTTCGGTTGGATGGGGACTTGCTCAAAAGGGTCTGGCAGAAATAAATAGACCTTTTTCATAGCAGACATTGAGGTGCGTAAACACAGCTCTAACATTAACCGTTGTGTGGGGTTCACGTTTTTGTCACTCACCCAATGGTCTAGTGGACCCACAACATCATTGGGATTATAAAACAATAAAGACATAACAATTCAACTCAACAATGTATCTCAATTGCAAGGCATCTAGGCATATTTGCCTTTACCTCTACTAGATCGCATTTAGCATTTATTGTTTTTTTTTGTGAAACATGTGATATCCATTATGTGATGTCCAAGGAATCAATTCAATCAATCAATTATCTTTAATGACCACCCAGCCAGGCTGGTGGAATTAGATTTCAGTGCAGCATGTTACAGCATTGTTCCAACATAGAACATAGAACTATAACATCACTTACATTACGTACATACTACATGCAGTTAAATACATAAATACACAATTACAAGACCTCAATATCAAAGTTCAGAGTTTATGTCCATGTCCATAGCAACAGAGGTAGGGGGGGTTGCGGGGGGGTTGCTACAGGGAGTTCAGTGTCCATATGGCAGTGGGGAAGAAGCTGTTTTTAAAGTGGGATGTTTTGGTGGTCAGGGATCTGTAGCGCCTCCCGGAGGGAAGCAGCTGGAAGATGTGGTGTGCTGGGTGAGTGGGGTCAGAGATAATTTTTCTAGCTCTTCTAATTGTGCTTTGGCGGTGGAGTGATTCGAGAGATGGGAGGGGGGTGCGGATTATTTTGGAGGATTTATTGATTATTTTTTGGAGTTTGTTTTTCGAGTGAGTGTCCAGACTGCTGTACCAAACTGTTATGGAGAAGGTGAGGATGCTTTGAATGATAGCCTGGTAGAAGCGGAGCAGGAGATGTTTTCTGACTCTGTATTTTTTGAGCTGGCGGAGGAAGAAGATGTAGAAAGAACGAGAGGTAGGCAGGTGGGCGTAGATGGGTATTTAATACAAGTATCTTACAGGGACGATACGTTACAGTCTAGTGCTATATGACCAGTGTTTACTTCCTGAGTGACGTCAGAGTAGTACGGGGGCCGTCACGTCTCAAGCTTGTGTATCAGACTAGCACAATGATCTACATCCTTCCTCTTAAGTTGTGCTCTAATGTAAATACTGACAATGCTCTACAGGCTAGTAGGCTATAACAAATTACGCCATGAAGTGATTACTATTAATATCTAGCATGTGGCTATTTGAACAAAACCACAGGTTAACTGTACTTCAAGTGGTAATACACAACAGGTGTATAGTATGAACATCATTACTCCTTTTTTTTATTTATTTTTTATTTTAACAGTCCTTGTGACAAACACTACATATATCTGCTGTTTGGCCTGCAGACGCGGCCTGCCCGTGAGATGTACGGAGACTGAGTGTGCGGGTTAGTCTTTTGAACAGTCTCTTGTATCTGGGCGTGTTGTTGAGCGTCTGCCTTCTCGGTGACAGGGTGACTGTTGCCTTCGGGTTGGCCAGTCGGAGGTTGGAGAGTGATATCGGGGTCGCAGGGGTCGCTGAGGTCACCCTGTGGCGGTTCCGGTTCCGAGACGGGAAGAAGGTGTCTCCGATTCCTTCTGTACTCTCCTCCTTCTGACTCCACGACGTAGGACCTTGGTTCCTTACAGATGCTCTTGATTGTGCCCATCCGGTCGAATCCACGTGGAGTCTGTAACCTCACTACATGTCCCTGGGCCAGTGGCTGGAGGGGCCTGCTTGATCTGTCATAGCACGACTTCTGAATGTTGCGTTTCTTCTCGAGCTGTGCTTTGATCATCTTGTTGTCCTTCGCCTTAGGAACCAGTAGTGTCTTGCAGATGGGTAGGGTGGTACGTGTCTGTCTTGACATGAGCCGCTCAGCCGGTGACCCAAGTGACTGGTCACGTGGAACGTTACGGAGGTTGAGCAGATTTAGGAAAACGTCTGTTCCGTCCCGTCTGGACCTCTCCATGAGTTGCTTTGCGCTGCGCACAGCTCTCTCTGCTAGTCCATTCGCCTGCGGGAACTCCGGGCTACTGGTCACATGGTCGAAGTCCCAGGCCGAGGCGAACTCCTTGAAGCGCTGGCTTGTGTACTGGGCCCCGTTGTCCGATATTACTTTGTGTGGGGCTCCATGCACAGCGAAGTGTCTTTTCAGTTTTGTTATCACTGTGTTGGATGTGATGTCACGCAGCAGGTCCACCTCGAACCAACCTGAGTATGAGTCGACCAGCACTAGGTGGTGACGTCCATTCCACTCGAAGATGTCGGTCGCCACGGTTGACCACGGTAAGTCTGGAATGGGATGCAGCTTGAGTGGCTCCCTTTGTTGGTGTTGTTTTGTGCTGTTGCAGACGTGGCATGATGCCGTTTTCTCCTCGATATCCTTCGCCATGGCAGGCCAAAACACAATGTCCCTCGCCCTGCGCTTGGTCGACTCTGTGCCAGGGTGGCCTCTGTGCAGGATCGTGATGTAGTCCATTTGCAGTGATTTGGGAATGACGGCTCTTGAGCCCTTCATGATGACGCCATCGTCGATTGTGAGCTCATCTCTGAATGCAAAGTATTGGCGAGCCCCTGCCGGCAGTGTCGACTCCCTCGCAGGCCATCCGTGGTTGATGATGTTGCATATTTTCTGCAGGGTTGGGTCCCTTTCTGTGTGTTCCTTGAGCTCGTTCAGGCGTGATGAGGAAATGTGTCTCACTGCCATGACCTCAAAGTCTGTCTTTTCACCACTAAGCCGGTCTGTGGTTTGTCTGGGAGCACGTGACAACGTGTCCGCGAGATACATGTCCTTCCCCTTCTTGTACCTCAGCTCAAAATCGTACCTTTGGAGTCTAAGCATCATACGCTGCAGTCTGGCTGGAGCCGTGTGTAGGGGCTTTGACAGGATGGTGACCAGCGGTTGATGATCTGTTTCGATTAGGATGTGCTTTCCGTATACGTAGTCATTAAACTTGGAGCACGCGAACACTACTGCGAGAAGCTCCTTCTCGATCTGTGCGTATCGCCTCTCCGTCTCCGTCAAGGTGCGGGATGCATAAGCGACTGGGACACCGTCCTGTAGACACGCCGCGCCTAGGCCATACTGGGAAGCGTCGCACGTGAGTGTGACAGGCTTGCGGACGTCGTAGTACATCAGCGTGGGTGGGTTTGAGAGACATTGTTTCAGCGCATCAAATGCGTCTTGGTGCTGCTTGTACCAACACCATTCCGTGTCATGGTGCGTTAGGTGTCGCAAGGGGGCTGAGATTTCACTGAAGTTTGGGACAAACCTGGCCAAGTAGTTTACCATGCCGAGGAATCGCTGCAGAGCCGTTACATCTTCTGGTGCAGGCAGCTCGCTGATCGCTTGCGTCTTTGATGGGTCTGGCTTAAGACCCTGACTTGTGAACAGGTGTCCAACGTAGCCAACTTCTTTCAGTCTGAACCTGCATTTCTTGGAGTTGAGCCGTAAGTTGACTTCACATGCTCTGTCGAGGACTTTCTTGAGATTTTCATCATGCTCTTTCTCGCTGCTTCCTCCAACGATAATGTCATCGACTATCACTGCACAGGGGTATCCTGCGAAAATTTGCTCCATTGTGTGTTGGAAGACTTCACTGGCGCTGCTTATGCCAAAGGGCATTCTGAGGAAACGGAATCGTCCGAATGGCGAGCTGAATGTAGTCAGTAGCGATGATTTGTGATCCAGCGGTATTTGCCAAAAAGAGTTCTTGGCGTCCAGTGTTGAGAACACGGTTGAGTTTGGCATGTGCGCTGCTACTTCCTCCACAGTGCGCATTGGGTGATGTGGGCGTTTGAGCGCCTTGTTTAGGTCTCGTGGATCAATGCAGAGGCGTATGTCGTCTGAGTTCTTCTTGTGGGTTGCTACCATTGAAGATACCCACTCAGTGGGTTCTGAGACTGGTGTTATGATGCCTGTGCTTGCCATTCTGTCCAGTTCCATCTTAACCTTCTCTCGCATAGCGACTGGGATCCGGCGTGCTGGCCTGACGACAGGCGTGGCCTCTCGGTCGATTTTCATGGAGTAGGTGTAGGGGAGCCTACCCACCTCATCCTTGAAGAGGTCTGAATATTCCGAGAACATCTTGTGTGAAAAGTTTTCCTCGTCTGTCAGATGTAGCTGGTGTATCTCCTTACTGAGTGTGACCAGTCCCATGCTAAGGCTGTCTTGTAAACCCAGCAGCGTCTGGACGTCTTGTTGCACCACATGTAACTGTAGGGAGTGGGACTTATCTGTTATGTAGCATGCTAGGGTTGCTGTCCCCAATGTGTGTATTTCATTTCCTCCGTAGGCAACCAGCCTCGCTGTCCTGGAGCGATCCACTCTCTCTTTGTATTTCACTTGGTTGAACGTTTTGCGAGATATCACGTTGCACTTGGCTCCAGTGTCCACTTTGAGCTCGACGGGGATTCCGTGGACCTGGACTCTGCAGAATATTTCACTCTTTTGTGTCGCTGGTGATCCCACAGTATTGACTGTGTTTGTCACTACTGTGACTCCATCACAGTAGAACGAATCGTCGCTGTCGCCTGACGATATTGTTCTGTCAACCTGGTTCACAGCGTGCTTTTTTCTGTATTGGTGCTGTGGATTGTCTCTGTGACTCCCTGGAGTGGATTTGCAGTACTGCTTGAAATGATTCATTTTCTCACATCCGTGACACTGTTTGCCGAATGCAGGGCACCTTTCTCGTCTGGGCTCATGGCTGCCTCCACAGTTGCTGCAGCTGGCTATGGACCGAGTTGAGTGTTCTGTATTTGGCTTCTTCTTGTAAACACGTTCTTTTATTCTGTGCCGTAGGCTATCTACATTGGTTGTGCTTTGCTTTGGTGCAGCCAGTGTCCTAGTGTGTTGTTCTGTCATTTCGTGGATCTGACATGTCTCCACTGCCTTGGTTAAAGTTAGTTTGCTGTCACGGAGTAGTAGCTTCCTCATGCCATCATTTATTATGCCACACACAAGTCTATCTTTGATTAGCTCTTAGCGCAAATCTCCAAATTGACAGCTCTTTGCTTTGATTTTTAAATCACTGACATAAGCTTCAATAGTCTCATCTTGTTTCTGGCTCCTTGTATTAAACTTGTGCCTTTCCATAGTGACGTTTGTTTGTGGATTGCATAACTCACGGAATTTCCTCTTCAAACACTCCGGGTCTTCTCTTGATTGGGCGGGGACTATTTCTTCTCCCTGCTCGTCATCTCCATCGTACAGGGCTGGTCCATATACGAATGCCCGTTCCCGTTCTATGGCTTCAGAGCCAGCCAGGTTTAGCAAGATGAAAGCTTGAGAGCGAGGCGGCTTGTCATAGTGTGCGGCAGCAATGAATATATCATACTCTTGCTCGAATATTCTCCAATTCTCCGCGACGTGGCTGTCAAACACGAGTGGGCCTGGTTTGCGGAATCCTTCCGCCATGCTGAACGTGAGTCCTCGCGCGTTATTCCTCGCACGTTATATATACTAGTTATAGGCTACCTCCTAAACCTTCGCTTTTCACTTTCGGACGCGGGTTGACTACTGTGTCCACAACGTCTGACACCATGTAGAAAGAACGAGAGGTAGGCAGGTGGGCGTAGATGGGTATTTAATACAAGTATCTTACAGGGACGATACGTTACAGTCTAGTGCTATATGACCAGTGTTTACTTCCTGAGTGACGTCAGAGTAGTACGGGGGCCGTCACGTCTCAAGCTTGTGTATCAGACTAGCACAATGATCTACAGAAGATTCTTTGATTGGCTTTTTTGGGATGTGGTCTGTGTCGGTTTTCCATTTGAGGTTATTGCTTATGTGGGTGCCGAGAAATTTGAAGGAGTCTGTGGTGATTATGGGTTTGCCGGAGATGGATATGGGGGTTTTGGGGTTTGGCTGGTGTCTGAAGTCGATGATGAGTTCTTGGGTTTTTGATGAGTTGACGAGGAGGTTATTGTCTGTGCACCAGGTGATTGTGTGGTTGATTTGTGTACGGTATTCTGTTTCATTATTGTCTGAATTGAATTGAGATTGAATCCATTATAATCAAGACATGAATGGAATAAATCACGTTTATCTTGAAGACTATGGATGAAAAAAGGTGGAGGCAGACAGTGAAGGTACACAGTGAACCTTTTTGTTTCAGTTTGACCATATTTCCATACTAATGGTTCCAATGGGCCCGAACACCATGTATGTAATATAAATATGTAGGGGGAGTGCACAGTGTGTGCTCAATGAAAATGTGTTATTTTATATGTTCTATACATAAAATTAACCAAGAACAACGAGCCATGCCAGTGAGCTGTCCCTGGTACTGGTAGTCAAGTCAAGTCAAGTCAAGAGTTTTAATTGTCACGGCATACAAGTATACAATGAAATGCGGGTGGTCTTGCCCGCAACGATGTGCAATACAGTGGTACAACATATAATAGAATCCAATAAAAAAAAAACATTGTGCAATAAACAGGTAACAGGTAACATGGTGTGACATCTCGGTATCTGTACATAGTTATTTACAGAGCATATAGGACATGCTAGGTAGCTTTGGTAGTGCAATACACTGTTCCTGTTATTCTAATTTAAAGTGGCCTTTCCTTTTGGCCATAAGTGTGCGTGTGTGCGGCATGAGTGTGTGCCCGCTCATGTTAAAGTGTTAAGTGGCTGCTAGTGTGTGAGCGTGCACAGCGTGCGTGTCGTGTGTGTGTTCATGTGTGCTTGTGTGTGGATAGTTCAGTGTTCTGTGGCACTCAATGTTCATTGTTCAGGGCTCTGATGGCCTGGGGGTAAACCTGCGACGGGCGACAGTGGCTCAGGAGGTAGAGCGGTCAACTGGTAATTGGAAAAGGATCCGTCGGTGTGTGAATGTGTGAGTGAATGGGTGAATGTGAGGCGTATGTTGTAATGTGGTCATATAACGTGACCATACTGATGTGTGGCAAGCTGTCCAGCAGGTGATATATCTTGCATGAAATATATATAACGTTGTTTAAAATTGTTGTTTATCTGTTAGACATATAATGAATTTTATTTATAAAGTAGATACATTAAAACGTGAGTAAAACACATCGGCACCCTAGAGAAAAGCACTGTGCAAGAGATGTGTCTTAAGTAGTTGTTTCCTGGAGCTCATGGGCCCAGTGCTGAAAAGGCACTGGGAGACAGCCAGGAGAGTCTGGGGTGAGGTTTTGGGGGCTGAGAAGCTCCTGAAGGCAGGTTGGACATGAGTGTGCTAGATGAGGTCTGGGGTGTGAGAAGCTCCTGAAGGTGATGTGTCTGGGTCTTGGTGAAAACCTGGGGGTAACGTGATGTGATGTGTCTTAGTGAGAACCTGCTGTAATGTGATGTGTCTTAGTGAGAACCTGGGGGTAATGTGATGTGATGTGTCTTAGTGAGAACCTGCTGTAATGTGATGTGATGTGTCTTAGTGAGAACCTGCTGTAATGTGATGTGTCTTAGTGAGAACCTGCTGTAATGTGATGTGATGTGTCTTAGTGAGAACCTGCTGTAATGTGATGTGTCTTAGTGAGAACCTGGGGGTAATGTGATGTGTCTTAGTGAGAACCTGGGGGTAATGTGATGTGATGTGTCTTAGTGAGAACCTGCTGTAATGTGATGTGTCTTAGTGAGAACCTGCTGTAATGTGATGTGTCTTAGTGAGAACCTGCTGTAATGTGATGTGATGTGTCTTAGTGAGAACCTGCTGTAATGTGACGTGTCTTAGTGAGAACCTGCTGTAATGTGATGTGATGTGTCTTAGTGAGAACCTGCTGTAATGTGATGTGATGTGTCTT
>NC_140182.1:42387776-42517776 GCF_963971535.1 Notolepis coatsorum | reverse complement strand
GCGTCTCGAATTCAGCACTGAGCATGCGCAGGGAGGTAGTTACCTGCGCACAAATCCTGAGAGCGCATACCCGCCTCACACGTCCACAGGTAAACAACACAGCTATCGACCACAATATGTAGTACAATGCCAAAGCAGTAGGTGGCAGTAGGTGGCGAACATGAAGGCAATTTTCAACCAATCAGAAGTTGGATGTGCCAATACACTTCCTGCAAAAAAATCAACAAGCCACCATCTTTAAATGCCTCCGTGAGCCATTTAGCCAATGTAGCATTTATTTTTCAGCAAAGAAGATGCAATAAACAAAACGGATACATTCACTGTGTGTTCTGCCTCTCATTTGTTGATGAAACAAAACTAACATCAACACAATTGACCACCAAGAGCGGATAGTTTAGTCTCACAAAAATATCGCAGATTTTGTTAGTTTACATGCTAACGCGATAGGGATATGCCATTATAACAGTATAGCATTGTGGCTAGCAGCTAACGTTAGTTCACGTTAGCCAGCCAGCACCAAACTGATGATATCAGGATCTATCAGTAGCTAGATAACATTAGACAACGCCTCATGTATTAAACAAAGGTGAATAGATGACTGGGCCATTTTGTTTAATGCTTGTTAAGATTGAAAGAGGAGCTCTGAGCTAACAGGGTCTGGTAGCTAACGTTAGCTCACGTTAGCCAGCTGCTCATGCAATCGTTAATGCTAGCAGAATGAATGGATGTAAACTTTATTTAACAGATTTCAGAATGGGTACAATACAATACGGCTCAATACAAACAATTGTTAAGGGAATGCAGACTGTTGTAGCTTGGACTGGGGTCCTTATAACAATAACTTGACAACACATGGTAGCTGCAGCTATTTGGGACAGAATAACTTGACAACACATGGTAGCTGCAGCTATTTGGGACAGCTCTGTCGTCACCGGACGTTGGTGAGGCAGGGCACGCAGATGTCAGTATCTACTGCACATGGGCGTTGAGCAACAACGGCTCCGCGCAGATTACATGACACGTTGTCGGCGAGTTTTGGCGAGTATCCAAAACGGAAACACAATTTCAGCATTGTCAGTAGGGCAACGTGTTTTCCTGCCAAAACGGCATTTCTATTTAACTAGGACAGCAAACGTAATCATTCAGCAACAAAACAAAAACAAAAACACCTAGTCTAACCATGGCCTCTATCTCCCAGACCAGATGGCTGAGGGTCTGTGGACAGCCCCTGCTGCTGACAGTACGGCTCTGCGCTGTGTGAGTCTGAGGGAAAACCCAGACAGATGTAGCCGTAGAAGGCTCACTTTTTACTGCATACCCCGCAGGCCACAGTCAATTAAATCCATAACCATATAAGGGAGCGGCTGCACTGATCCATCACAAAACAGAAAGGGAACAGACCGTATTGATGTCCATTGGTTTGTTTTTAAATGAGAAGCTACGCAAATTGCGTGTTCAGTTCTAATAACTTTTGTTCCGTTCATGGTAAAGCCCAGTTCCATAAAAGTATAATAATATAATTTCATAATAAAAGCACCTCTCAATTTGCACATTCCATGAGCGAAAAGGAGCAGGGAGAAAACATCGTATTACCCCCTTACTCAAAACAATAAATAGATGGTCTGTCAATTACACATATTTAACAATCAATACTTACAATAACATGAGGAAAAAAAGAATAGGCATAGGGAAACCTGTTACCCCTCAACTTCATAGTCTAATTGTTCTTTCTTTATACATTTTATACAAATGTTTTCCATTTCAATTTCCATGGTTATGCATTCCATTAATAAAATCATCAATTACGGTTGTCATATCCAATTGTGCACGAGCAGACATTCATTTTGCACTCATTTGAATGTAAATACAGTTTTTTGAGCTACACAGTATAACCAGCCTGTGTGGCTGGTTGCGCCAACCCCAATGCTTCGAAGCTTCAATCACGGCCCTGGATGTTGACAGAATCCGGCTATAGGGCGACAATAATGTGATCAAGAGGCATGGTTTCTATCTTTAGCCTTTAAGCGGCGTGGTTTATTCATTCACATGGTATGAGCAGCAGTACACGAGGTCTCCTCTCACTGAGAGGCTGGGGGGAAAGAAGTAGAGTAGGAGGAGACACCTGGTGGTGTCTTGAGTGGCTCCGCCTAGAGCGCCCTCTAGTGGAAACAGTTATATATGCAGTTAGACATTTACTAACAATCCTACATAGAACCTCTGACTTCAACACTGGTAATCAAAGTTCAAGATTCAAATGCTTTCTCTTTCATGTTGTTGCTTTTTTACCCCCCTACCTCAGCATAAGAAAGAGCTCATGGGAAGAATGAAGCTTTGATTAATCGCTAATAATTACTACAGAATCTTTGAAGCCCAAGCAATGGCAATTGGGATACAGCCCCCTAGTGGCTGCCTGGCCTCTAAGCCTGACATTTACACTTCAACAATGCTTTCAAACCTAACTACTGTATCTAAAATCTACTATCTACTATCTACTATGATCTAATTCTACCATGTCTACCAACTATCTATAGTTTCAGACAGTAGAGGTTCAGTGCTTCCAGATGATGTATCACATTCACAACAACAACAACAACAACAACAGCAGGTGAAGAAGGAGGTGTGTGTGTGTGTGTGTGTGTGTGTGTGTGTGTGTGTGTGTGTGTGTGTGTGTGTGTGTGTGTGTGTGTGTGTGTGTGTGTGTGTGTGTGTGTGTGTGTGTGTGCGTGCGTGCGTGCGACCCGTGCGTGCGTGCGTGCGTGCGTGCGTGCGTGCGTGCGTGTGTATGTGGGAGTAGGGATATATTACAGTGGAGGCAGGTTGATGGGGGGGGTGAAGATTATTGGATTGTCTAGTATTATGAATCTGGGAGTTAGTATCTGTTGAAGGGGGCGACAGTGGCTCAGGAGGTAGAGTAAGGTTCCCGGTTCAATTCCTGCTCCTCCCGGGCAATACAATTAATTGAGGAGGATATGTGCAAGACACAGTAGATGCACGTTTGGGGAATTCGAAAAAAGACGACCATTGTATTCATAGTATTCCATCGGAGACATCTCGGTCTCATCAGCTAGCAGGTAGCCTAAATATCATTAAACGACAACCATGGCCAATGAACTGTGGCATTGTGCCATGTTGGCCTGCAGGAAATGTCATAAGATTGAAGATTGTGAACATGATGTCCCTCTCATACAGTACTTTGAAGAGATAAAGGCCTGCCTTGTACCTAAGATAAAATATTGGCAGAATAATGTTATTTGGGAAGAGCAGACCAGCTGGGATAACATGCAGCACACCTCACCCAACCTCCACCTCTCTATTTGGCTTTTCTCCTCCTCTTGGCTCTCTCTCTCTTTATCTCCCCCTGCTCTCCTCTCCTCATCTCTCCCCAGACAGACAAAACAGAACACTGAATGCAGGGCATCGCAGTGGACCTTGAGCTGCCAAAGCTCTGAAGCCCTCAAGCATTCAGCAACTCTGTGTGTGTGTGTGTGTGTGTGCGTGTGTGTGTGTGTGTGTGTGTGTGTGTGTGTGTGTGTGTGTGTGTGTGTGCACCAAAACCTGCACATACTATAATATATAGTATGCCATTTAGGGTACAGACCCTCACCTGCACCTTGTGTATACTGTTTACAAACAATGCTTTGTTTATTTTTATATTTGTATTATATTTCTACATTCATATCTAATTGTATTGCCTATGTTTATGTATTTCTTCTATTACCCTGCCCCATGCTGGTATGACGCCACATTTTCCCAAGGGGATCAATAAAGGAGTATGTTATCTTATCTTGTGTGCGTGTGCCCAAATTCTCAATCCACCGTTTGAACCTCTTAACTGGCAACGGCCCGTGTACGGGCCCTCTTGAGGACGATTTGCCCACTGGCACGACGCGCCACTTTGCCAACCTCTAGTGGCTTGGTGTGCATATTTTTTAATACAATATATATATAGAATTAAAGCCCTATTTGTTGCCTGTCGATTGCGATAAGATACGTTCAGCGGTTCTCAAGTTACATGCCGATATGTGAGGCGTGCACCGAAGTACACGGCAGACTTTTATTTTTTTCGAATACCACCACGACTCCCGAGGCTCTACCTCCGTCAATCATTTGGCAATCTCGAAGATTATTGGACAGGGTTGTAACCAATGAGTCTGGCTTTCCAATGATATCCCACGTGGGAATGAGCAAATCAAGGATCTAGGTGAAAAGGCACGAGCACAAACAGGAAGAGAAATTTCTGCGGAATGCATTGGAGTCAATGAGGAAATAGTTTTCTGCAGCCTTTTTTTCTCACTTTTTACCAAAATCGCTCCTAATCACTGGTTTCAGCCATACCAATTTTTTGGGAAATACTACTTCTGGACCACTAACTACTACAGAAAAAGTGTTTCTACAACTCAAGTTCAGACCTATGTTACTCTATTTCATTAGCACTAAAAGTGCATTTTCTTTATTGTATCAGAAACTTCAGAATGTCATCTTTCAAAAGAGACCAGGCTCATGCATGTGCTATAATACGTATAACGTATAGAAAGTATGCAGTCCTCAAGTTCAAGTAAAATAATTGCTAATTGTTAAGAGGTTTTAATACCCCAGATTCCATACAACAAGTTTGGTGAGAATCAGGTGAACAGGCTATAAGGAGAGTAGGGAAAAAGGTGTTTTTTCAAGATGGTGGAAATACCCATATGGTGGACTTTATAATTACTTATGGAAAAGTTGTTGTCCATGAGTAGACACACCACTGGATATCAGTTTCATGACTGTGTGACTAACGGATCAGGAGATAAACTAATTTGAAAATTGAAAGTTTGGCCTGATGGTCACGGTGGCACTAGAGGAAAGGTTATGGGTCACCAAAATCAACAGGTGTCTTCTTCTAGGACTCATAAATGTGCACAGTGAATTAGAAAAATATTAGAACGAAAGGTATTCGAGATACACTAATTCTAAAACTGAAAGTTTGGCCTGATGGTGGCACTGGAGGAAATGTCATGGGGTCACCAGAATCAAAAGGGTTCATCCTCTACTCTGTCATGAATGTGCACCACACATTTAAAAATATTTGAATGGAAGCTATTGTAGTTATCGTATTAATATGAAAGATCTTTGGTGCGGCAGGGAGAGAGAAAATAGAGTGAGAGAGAGACAGACAGAGACTGTGATACCTCAGAATATCAGCTGTTATTTCCACCTCCGTCACATCTCATTCACATTCATCAGCTACAAACCGTGTGGTCGATTATTGGATCTTCAAGTCCGAGACCAAAATGACCCCTATCAATCAATGAATCAATGAATCAATCAATCAATCAATCAATCAACCAACCAATCAATCAACCAACCAACCTATCTGCCTGCCTATAACCCTACCTATCCACCTACCTGTCTGTTTGTCTGTCTGTCTGTTATATACTGTTCATCGTTAAATCTTGCATTCTGAACAATAGATAAAAGTGTTTCATAAATGCCATGACATTATATGACGCATGCTGTCAGACTGTCATGCTAATCCATGAAAATCCACGCATTACAGACCAAAATATCAGTGGTGGAAAGTAATTTTTAATCAAGTACATAATAAGTAAAAATGTAGAGGTACTTGTGCTTTACTTGAGTATTTTCATTTTAGGGAACTTTGTACTTGTACTCACCAGTTACTCGATTTTGCTTAGAAAATATGGCATACATGTATGAATACTTATGTTCTTTCAGATCTGAAGCCTGCCAACTTCAATACCAAGTAATCAAAGCTAGCATAACTGGACCACATATCATTAACACAACCTCAATGGTCAATGGTTCGAGGATTGACCATCCATCAAATCAATAGAGTTATATTCCACTCTATTCAAATCAAATTTAAAGGGACGTGGCTGGGATAAATTGTGCCAGTCAGTCAGCCAAAACAAATTCTTGGACCAAGGTCGAACCGAGAGCTCTGGAGTCGAAGGCTCTCTGGGAGATAAGAGTGGCGAGCGGCGTCCCACAACCCCAATCCCTAGTCCCCCCCCCCCTTCCTCTGCATTGGCGCTGCACTGTCGGCTGCCTCGTGTGAGGGAGACCTCCCCCACCCAGGACTTGGCTTGTGCACTCCCCCCCACCTCCCCCCCCCTCCCACTCCCCCCCCCCCCCCTACAGCCCTGTAACAACCCCAACCCACTCCCCCCTCCTTCCGTAAATGGCGCTGCCTATGACGGCTGCCAGTCTGTTTGCGGTGGTGAATATGCATATGTTTGTCTCAAGGCTCTGTACCATTATTACTATCTAAAATGTAATAATTGTGGAATATTACTGTAATGAGCTGTATGTGTATGATCCAAGCGTCCTATGATCCTCATAGGAGCATAACAGAAAAAAGCATTCCATGTGAAGGTATTCTGTATCTTTGCATGTCAACTAATAAAGAAACTTGAACTTGAGGCATGAATGTTACTAAGCGCACTAAAATACATTTGATACGTAAGTACATTCAATATAAAATATATATATACTTTTACTTAAGTATAATTTTGAATGGAGAAATTTTACTTTCACCAGAGTACTATTTTATCTGGGGTATTTCTACTTTTACTTAAAGGTCAACCTTCACGTTGTATTTTTGTTCAATAAACAATGTGGACTAGGCCAACAGTGACTTTCATGAAGAATGGAAAAAAAAGTATTGAAATTGACCCAGTTTTAGCGTTTTTATCAAACATTTTGTCTGCCCAACACAATCACCACGCACGTGCATATTTTAATCAATGGTTCATAACGTGCGTGTGTAATCGAAATTATCGTCACAACAGGTGCAGGACACCAGGGGGCTCACCAGGGGGCGCTGAGAGTCACACACAGCTAGTGGCAGGCACTGATATATGCTTGCTACTACTAGCCGAATGAAAATGTATCTGTTTCACCTAACACTATTGCTCCGTGATTATAGCCACCCATCTCTAAAGCCACAACCATGTTACCATATTTGTAATAATGTAAATCATTGTGTCGTTGTACACATATTGTGTTTATAACGTTAGTAGCTAACATAGCTTAGCTTGGTAGCTATTGTGCTAACAAAATATCCCGACATCCGGCTCGCTGGCCGGCATGAACGGCCGACCCAAAATGGTTCTCTCCTCTCTGTACACCCCGTCCCCACGGGTACCCTGCCGGGGGGCCCATGGACGCGACAACGGCGACAATGGTGGCAGCCTGTAGGGTGCTCGATAGCTATGAGCTAACAACGGCCGCCGCTGTTGTCGCATCCACAAGCTCCTCCGCTGGACACCCGCGAGGACGGGGGCACACAAAGAGGAGAGAACCATAGGCTAACGTCAGTGTAGTGGTCCCGACTGTAGGCAGCAGGGACGGCGGAGCTATATAGGCTAACTGTGATGCACCGAGTGGGCCACCATTGAACTAGTACTATGACCCGGACGGGCAAGGCATTTCCTGAAGTGACGTCACGGCCGTGCTAGCTTTTAGATTCGGCTCATTAATATGCACCTGTAGTGACGTCGGCGTTTGATAAGCTTTTTTGATTCGCGCGTGCATGTTATTCGTGCGTGGACCTTTTTAACTCTTTCAGAGTGGCATTTCCGGTGTCAAATGGAAAAAAAATAAATAATGAAATTATATACCAATGATGTAAACTACCCATAATTGATCAGTAGGGTTTAACCTGGAGGTTGGGCTTTAAGTAAAGGAACTGTGTACTTCTTCCACCACTGCAAAATATCCTCCCTACACCACTACATACAAAGAGCATGACAAGTGAACTATAGTTACTTTTCATAATGGTGATTTGATCAGCAACCAGTAGAGTGAATTGTCTGGTTAATAATAGTCAACATAACATAATGTCTCTAAACATTGATAAAGTCTGTTCGGTCTTATTCCCCAACGGACTTACGACAAAAAGGGCTTTCTCTTAGGGCCATTTGAGACCTTTTCGGGCAAGACATGAATATAGACAATATATTATAATATAATATTAATTATATATGTTTTATTGGGACGGTTGGTGAATCCCAAAATCGGCCCGAAAAGGTCTCAAATGGCCCTAAGAGAAAGCCCTTTTTGTAGTAAGTCCTTGGAGAATGAGACCTATTAGGCTGAGGCAGCAAAGCTGTTCTGCTACTGTTGAGCTGTGATTACTGCAGCCTCTGGTATTGCACTGGATAATTAATCACACACAAATGGCAACTGGGTCAGATATTGCCCTACATTGTTTTCCAGGGAGAGAGAGAGTGATAGAGAGCGAGACACAGAGAGAGAGAGAGAGATGTTGTAGCAGCATCACTTTAGAGCCAGAGAGGAAGAGAGTAATGAGTTGACCCACACTGCTGTGTTGAACTGCAGTCTAATTACACATCATTACAAAGGCAGGAGCAGTGAGTACCCAGTCAGCCTAGCCCAGTGTGGCATCCAAGCACACAGCTAATACCAACAACCCCGCCCAGCAGGTAGTCCACTGCTGCTTAAACTCCAGGGCCCACAACATGACCCCAAATGCCCTGTCCCGCTTACAAAAACAGATGTGTATTTCTTATATATATAAATATTAGAGCTGGGCCGTTAATGCCGTTACCAGGCTAAGATAACGCCGGGACTGTTATCGCGCGATAAATAAATTGACGCCGTAAATCTATTCTCCAAGTTGGGTCTCCTCTCCTCTCCTCTCTCTGTCTGCACGAGAAGCGAGCCGCAGCGACTCAGCGAGCCACACACACTCACATAAAATACACATACGTGTAAGGGAGGGGCATGTCCGTGGCTCCGTGTTGAAGCGCGGAGGACACAGACCGAGCTCTGCGCTCATCATGGCGGAGAGAACAAAACGAAAGTCTGGGTACACTAGTTACGAAAGTCGATGCCGACAAACGCACGTTGCCACAAGTGCAATAAAACATTTGCAAGTAAGGGGTGCAATACAAGCAATTTGTCAAAACATCTGTTGTCAAACATAACATTAGTCTGCAGAAATGCGCCGTTTTCGACTGCTTTGCTCGCAGTGTTCCATCTCCATCCACGTCCACTGCAGGTAAGCCAAGATACAGAGTTAGCTAGGCTAATAACGAATTATTACGAATAGGCTAATAAATAAAATATAATTGCTTAGCTAATTGTTTAGCTACAAATATATTGAAAGATGACAACTTTTTATAGATTGTCATTCGTCAGGCTGAGGCTGCAGCCACCATGTCCCAGCAATTGTGTTCATGAGAATCTTTAGCAGAGCCTCCTGTTTAAGCTGCCATTAGTAAAGGCCCAATAGTAATTAATCATACCTGTATTCTCATGTTAAACACAGACCAATATGATGCAATGCTGTAGCTCAGTTTCTTTACCTTTCTGTGAGCGTCTATAATGGATATTATACAAAAGTAACTGTACTTACAGTAGATTTCATTCACAGTATTTGCTGCCCTGTAACGGGCGCCTAAATCCAGATATTTCAAATTGTATGTGTCCAGATGGCAAAATTCAGTACTGTATCTACAAAAAAGCCTGTAAATCATCTGCCCTTTGTTAATTTGTTTAGATTTTTAGTATACTTGATCTCAAGAAGGTGCTGAATGAGCTCAGTGGCAATTCCGTCACTTTTGGTCAATGTTAGCGTGGTGTTATTCACCGTCAAAGATGGAAATAAAACAACAAATAATAATAATTTATATTCTTCTTTGGTTCATTACAATTTACTCACGCATAGTAACTTACACAATATTTCTGACACATACATAGATGTCCCTAGATATGAAGAACATGCAAATGGACCTTGTAAAAGTGGTGCAATCTTCCATTTGATTTGATTTGATTTTGATTTGAAATCTTTATTTATAAAATCAAAACAAATCATTGATCTCTATGAAATACATTTTTAATTTGTTTTATAATAAACTAAAACAAAACATAACTCAATTTACGAAAAGGAGAAGGAAGAAGTATACACTTATTTAATCTGATTTTTTACGGAATTTGTTGGCACTGGTCGTGCACAACTGTAAGAGCTTGAATGGAAATTGTATGTATCGCTGTTGGAAGGGTTTTCTTTTTTTTTTATCCACTTTTTCTCCCATTTTCTATTTTTCTCCCATCCCAATTTCGTATCGTCCAATTCTACCCTCCCCTATCTCGAACGCTGTTTCATGCCTCCCCACAAGCCGGCTGTAATGTAGAGGAAGCCATACATTGCACGAGTCCCCTCCGGTACTCGAGGTAGCAGCCGCCCGCATCTTTTCACCTGCGCAGCGCGATCCTTCAGCGTCAGGGGTCTGCGCTGTGGAGGGGACGCCGCCCCCGTCGCTTCCTGATTCTACTGCGCAGGCGCACCAACCGACCTGTAGGAGTCGCTGTCCACAACGTCCGATCCCCACCCATCAGTTTTCCCACCCTCTAATACTGCCAATTGTATTAGTACGGACGACCAGCCAAACTGAAAACAATGTGGAGAGCTGGGCTCAAACCCAGCGTCTTCAGCATTGGTGGTGAGTGCCTTGCCCACTGCACCACCTAGCCGCCCTTGGAAGGGTTTTCTTCAACCCTACTCAGTGATTTAGCTTGCTAAATAAGCTATATTTTTTGCAGCAACCAGCAGCTCTATAGCTAACTAGGAGGCTGACATTTGACATGGAGGTCAAGTGTGTGTGTGTGCAAGGCCGCCTGGGAGAAATGCGAGGCCCCTGTGCGAGATTTAAACGCGAGCCCCCCACCCCCCCCCCCCCCCCCCTAAAAGGTAAAAAAAGAAAAGAAAAAAAAAACATATAGCAAGAGAGAGAGCGAGAGAGAGCTCCCGTTCTACAGTCAATATACAGTGTTATCGCTGCACAGACCCGGCAATGCCCCTGACCCTCCACCAGAGCAAGGCCAGAGAGAGAGAGAGAGAGAGAGAGAGAGAGAGAGAGAGAGAGAGAGAGAGAGAGGAGAGAGAGAAGAGAGAGAGAGAGAGAGAGAGAGAGAGAGAGAGAAAGAGAGAGAGAGAGAGAGAGAGAGAGAGAGAGATAGAGAGAGAGAGAGAGAGAGAGAGAGAGAGAGAGAGAGAGAGAGACACACACATTGGAAAGAAACAACCCAAAACCAGAGCAAATTGAAATGCTATTTGGCCCTAAACAGAGAGTACACAGTGGCAGAATACCTGAACACTGTGACTGACCCAATACTAAGAAGATCCTTGACTAGGTACAGACTCAGCGAGCACAGCCTAGCCATCGAGAAAGGCCGCCATAGGCAGACCTGGCTCCCAAGCGAAGACAGACCCACTGCACACAAGATGAGGTGGAAACCGAGCTCCACTTCTTAACAACCTGCCCACTATACCAAGACATATACTTCCCACAAATTGCAAACACCCAAAGAGACTTTGAAAACATGGACAATAACTCAAAACTCCCATACCTACTAGGAGAAATACAAGAATGTGAAATAAACCCCATTTGAATTGAAGAGAGAGAGAGAGAGAGAGAGCATGTCTGTGTGTGTTAGAAAGATAGAGAGAGAGCATGTCTGTTTGTGTGTGTGTGTTAGAGAGAGAGCGTGTCTGTGTATGTTAGAAAGAGAGAGAGAGAGAGAGCATGTGTGTTTGTGTGTTAGAGAGAGAGAGCATGTCTGTGTGTGTGTGTGTGTGTTAGAGAGAGAGAGCATGTATGAGAGAGATAAGCAAGACAGCTAAGATGAGCCCCTAAAGGATATTCAACTTTTAATGGAAGAACAAAACAGAAGGAAAAGACCCATCGGCCATGATTACAACAGGTACAATCATCTCCAAAATCTTTCCGGTATCACGCTCAGCCAGACAGGGTTGCCCTCTTAGTCCCGGACTATTCGATCTATCATTAGAGACTTTAGCACAATATATAAGACAATCCCAATCCATAGAACCAATCGTAATCAAGGGCACACAGTAATATTGTTCATGCAAAACCCCAACACCACATTGCCTCATCTGCTCAAGTTGATTGAGAACTTTGGTGATTTATCGGGATTTAAGATAAATTGGCCGAAGTCGGCTTTCCTTCCACTTAACACCCCTGCAAAAAAAGATATAACCCTCCCAGGAGAGATACCTATGGTAAAACATTTTAGATGCTTGGGAGTGGAAATATTCCCCACCATAAGACAAACGGTGAAGCACAATTACAAAAAAATCCAAAACAAAATCAAAGACGACCTTGATAGGTGGGCAAAACTTAAAAACTCAGTACAGGCACGGATATCAATAGTTAAGATGGATGTACTACCTAGAATCAACTTCTTCAGTTCAATGCTACCGTTACCCCCTCCAGAGGGTTACTGGAAAAGATTACACTCCTCCACATACAAATTTATTTAGAATAACAAACCACCACGTATAAAAAGATCCACCGCACAGAGAAATAAAGCAGACGGTGGCATGTCATTTCCAGATTTTTTCCAGACCATTGACAACATGGTTTGATCCCCAAGCATTAGTATCCTGGAGAAAATTAGAAGAAAACATAGTAGCCCCACATAGACTGAAGGACATATCATACACTAAACTACCAATCAAGCACTGTGAACGGAAATTTTGCCCCATAATTACTCATGCGATCCGGATATGGCGTGAAACACAAAAAAAATATCCTAACCCACATAAATGGCACAATCATACTCCCTTATTCAATAACAAGGCACTCTTAATTGAAAAACGACCTATAAGATTCCCTATATGGGAAGAGCAAGGCATACACTCATTAGGGGATGTTTTTAACAAACAGGGTTTTTGTAGTTATGGAGAAATATGCAAAAAATTTAATCTCACCAAGTCCACATGGCTTTTTTACATACAGTTACGGCTATGTTTGAAGTCTCACAGTGTTCCATTAGACATACCAATTGAACACCACAGATACCACAAATTCTTCTATGAAAGAGAGACATCGAGAGGTTTTGTTTCAGATTTTTATCATCAATTACTAACGTCCTCGTATGAAACCCTCCAACTAGACTCTGCCTGGAGGAGGGATATACCAGACCTGGAAAGTGACTTTGATTGGCAAGGAGCCTGGGCAAATGTCCGACTTACATCAAGGAACCCGGACCATCAACAAATCAATCTTAACTATATTCACAGGACATACTTGACTCCTATAAGACTGAACAGAATGGGTCTTAAACAAGACTCCAAATGCTCCCAATGTACAAATGGGGACGAAGGGACATTTATGCACACGTATTGGGACTGCCCACCAGTTAAGACATTCTGGAAAGATGTGACCCAACAATTATCAAAACTCGTATCTTGGAATATACCTGTACACCCCTATGTATTACTATTGAATGATGTTTTTGAGTTTGCAGTAAATCCACAGCTAAAGAGATTGGTTTTATCGGGTATCACAGTAGCTAAAAAGCTGATCGCATCACGCTGGTTTCAACCGGAAAAAATGTGCCGGAAAGTTTGGTTTCTTACATATCTCGATGTGATTTATCAAGAAATATCTACAGCAAGAATTCTGGGTCTCAATGAATCCAAAATGTCAATGTGGTTAGAAGTGGTGGAGAGAATAAAAGCTAGCTTATAATGGTAGTGTCTGGTTAGGAGCGAGGGATCGTGGAGGTACTATCCAAAGAGGGGTCCGGGAGGGGGGGGTTCGAGCTGGAGCATATGTGTGTAGGTTTTTAGATAACAGGTATTAGGGGTATATCCTATATAAGACAATTAACTAAAATGTGATTTCATTGGATGTGCACTGACAACTAATGCTTGTATATCTTATCGTGTGTTGTCATGTTTGTTTATGTGTTTGTTTAAAAAATAATAAAAAAATAAAATACAAAAAAACAGAAGGAAAAGATAACTTCACAAAGGCAACATGAATATTCATACATCCAAAAGGACAAAGATCAACACTTAAATCCAAAGAGAAGAGGGTCTATCCCAGAGAAAACAAAGTAGCAAGGAGCCAACGGCCGACATCAGCTAAATAGGCTAACTGCAAATAGAGTAACCACGTACTGACACCAGGTACACACCGTTAGCTACCACAGCTAGCCGACCCGTTTGGCTCAATATAACGTTAGCTACGTTAGCTAGCCGGCCCGCTTTGGCTCAATATAACACTAGCTACGACAGCTAGCCGGCCCGTTTGGCTCAATATAACGTTAGCTACGTTAGCTAGCCGGCCCGCTTGGCTCAACATAACGTCTACGACAGCTAGCCGGCCCGCTAGCTCAACATAACGTTGGCTACGATAGTTAGCCGGCCCGCTAGCTCAACATAAGGTGAGCAACGATAGCTGTCTGCTGCAGAGCCCCAGAGCTCCAATAGTGTATCTGCAGAGCCGCAGAGCCAGGAACAAGTCAGACACATTCTACAAACGTGTCTAATGTGAAATATATAAGCATAGAAGCAAAACTAGATTTTAGGTCTGTGATGAAAAAGGGCCTCGCGGGAAGGGGGGCCGCGCAAATTTTTTTTTTTAAATAAAAAAGATTAATAAAAAGAAATTAATACAATTATTTTTTTTTGTGCGTGGCCCCCCTTCCCGCGAGGCCCTGTGCGACCGCACTGCTCGCACACCCCCTGAGGCACCCCTGTGTGTGTGTATGTTCATGTAAATTGACGAAAAGGGGGTGTAGCAGTATAGGCCTATAAAAAAGCACCATGTACTGTGTCATACTACCCCCTCCCCCCACCACACACACAGGCTATAATGTAGAACATTAGTATTTTTCCCTGATCTTGAATTAAAGTGTATGCACATGGTTTGACAGTGTGTGTGTGTGTGTGTGTGTGTGTGTGTGTGTGTGTGTGTGTGTGTGTGTGTGTGTGTGTGTGTGTGTGTGTGTGTGTGTGTGTGTGCGTGCGTGCGTGCGTGCGTGCGTGCGTGCGTGCGTGTGTGTGTGTTTGTGAAATGTAACTAAATTAGTTGACTCTTTACATTGTATGACATACTGTATTGTATACCACATGTGATGGGAGAATGCACTGTACATGTAGAGGGTTGTAATTCTGCCGAATTCCCATTGGATCCCATCTCATAAGTATCACTGTTTTTCTTTAATTTGTCACTGTTAAATTACTTAGAGGTAAACAGTTACATTGATCAAAAAGGAAAATTTTGTGATATAAAAATGCCTATTTCTTCATTTAGATCAGCTTCTATGCATGTGCCATGTGGTTACTTTGAGTAAAAAGAGGATTTACCACAATGGTCAAGCGTACAGAAATGTATAAGGTTTATTTCGGTACCAGGACAATAATCTATATTATCAAAGCACATTCATTATTGATACATTTTATATGATTAAAAAACTGCAGTTGAAATTCCTTAAGGAACTGCCATTGGTTTGAAATATAAGTGTAGTCTTAATGTATGGCAAAACATTTTAACTTTGCCCAAAGTAGGGGTGCACCGATGTATCGGTCGGGTATCGGTATCGGCCGATAAGTGCCTTGTTGACTGCAATCGGCCTATCGGCCGATAAGCTCGAATGTGCCGATGGCAGTAGCCGATAAATTCAGTCGCGTCCTGCCAACGGCGCCGCCCCCAGTCCCCCACACACACACACACAAGCTACTGCATCAAAGTTACTACTAAATATTCAACATTCTCTTTTGAGACTCCGCTTCAGACTCTTATCATTTGGCACTAAAAGCTAAACATTGTCACCGATATGGCTGTCCGCAACATGTCATTAATTGTGTACGCGAGGTGGTCGCTCAGTGACGACGCTAACATGAGCTAGGTTAGCTAGCATGTGTCGTATATTTCTAAATGAAAACATGAACATAGCCAACTGAAATGTACAAGGTAATGATTAGAAAGACAACATGCTGATTGATAGAAGGGCCATTTAGATATCCCCATGTGAGTTATTTTTGTGACCCTAGGCTTGAGAGGGAGATCACCCCGCACTCAGCCAAATGGAGGACAATCTGGAGGGCAAAAGACTGTTTATGATGTTAATGCACATTCCACTGGTTGGTTAGCAGCTGTGGTTTAGGCCACCTCCAACTGACAAGAGAGAGGAAATCATTATCGGTGAAACAGGAACCAAACTCAGAATAACCGTTGAGATCAAAAAAGGTCATATTTACCCTAAGGAAGGAATTTCAGGTTACAACACGGCAGCTGCTGACGAAGACCCAGAGGTCAGAAAGGTGACACAGACTATTTGGAAATCTCCCCTTACACAGTAGAAGGCCACCAGTTACACATTAACTCTAATAGTTAGACTAGACGGTTTTTAGACCTTAAGGATATAGAGAAAACTAATGGCTTTGTCAGAGAGATTAGTTAGATGGCCTTAGAAAACATTGCAACACATATGTGTCACCTCACAGCGCTTTATGCCAGATCTCTACATTTTCATTTTTCAGATTATTCCAGATTGCTAAAGTACAGAATCTAAGCTTTCAAATGATGTGTCATATGTTGACATCTGAGAATGTTTTGAACACGATGTGCCCAATTATAACTTCTAAAACTGGCTGTGTTCTAGATTACCAAAGAGGTGAAAAGGTGTCTCAAAGGAAGGCAACTTTTCACACTTCAGACAGTTTCAACTGGGCGTCAACAAACCCCCCTCCAGCAACGCCCCTCACCTGAATAACATTAACATAATTAAGTGCTGCTGAATCAGAGTTCTCTCTCCTCAGGACCCCTGTCTCTCCAGGACCCCCTATCTGGACTGTATAGGACTGTGAAGCTATGTACCCCCCCCCCCCCCCCCCATGCTGCTTTGACACCAGAATTATTGTTAAATCTATGTCACAACGAGAAAAAGCAACAAAGTCCTCACTCAGTGGCATGGGCCTAATGTTATGTAGCTCTGCAAGCTGCTTACACACTGCTTATCATATCACTCCTAGCTACACATACGCACGGTCCTCATGTCATGAGGTGATGAGCATCTTAAACTATCTGGACTCAGTGGTTAAGAGGTGATGCAGCATCTTAAACTAGCTGGACTCAGTGGTTAAGAGGTGATGCAGCATCTTAAACTAGCTGGACTCAGTGGTTAAGAGGTGATGCAGCATCTTAAACTAGCTGGACTCAGTGGTTAAGAGGTGATGCAGCATCTTAAACTAGCTGGACTCAGTGGCTAAGCGGTGATGCAGCATCTTAAACTAGCTGGACTCAGTGGCTAAGCGGTGATGCAGCATCTTAAACTACACACACACACACAGTTCTCATATCCCTCCTAGCCACCACAACCTAATGTTATGTAGCTCTCCACCTTGCTATCTGATGCTCATCACCTCTCTTAGACACTGATGTAGCAGTACTGTCTACCTGTATGTCATGTATGTCAATGTTATGATGCATTGAAAATGGGGGACCCTGATGTAAACAAGACGAAAGTCTTTCTCAGGTCTGCATCCCCTTAACAAGTGTGTATTGAGCTGTATTGTACTGTACCCATTCTGCAATCTGTGCTGAGATTATAAACTTGTTGTTATTACACACACACACACACACACACACATGGACCCTGCATCCATACACTTTCGTCTTGTTTACAGCTCTCCACCTTGCACCTTGTAACGTTAACGCAGCTGTCAACTGTACTTTACTATGGAATATACATGTATTGTTAGAAAATGTTTTGGATCTAAATCACTTGGAGTTTGAAAGTGATATCAGAAGAAACTACTCAACCTCGGCTGTCTTTAACTATGAATGAACACAACACTCTAACTCACCATGTTTAGATAATAAAGTACTCAACCTCTACTTGTCTACTGTCTGACTGAACACAACACTCTAACTTACCATGTTTAGATAATGAAGTACTCAACCTCTACTGTATTTAACTATGAGTGAACACAACACTCTAACTTTTGTGTTCACTCATAGTTAAATACAGTAGAGGTTGAGTACTTTATTATCTAAAGATGGTAAGTTATAGTGTTGTGTTCACTCATAGTTAAATACAGTAGAGGTTGAGTACTTCATTATCTAAAGATGGTAAGTTAGAGTGTTGTGTTCACTCATAGTTAAATACAGTAGAGGTTGAGTACTTCATTATCTAAACATGGTAAGTTAGAGTGTTGTGTTCAGTCAGACAGTAGACAAGTAGAGGTTGAGTACTTTATTATCTAAACATGGTGAGTTAGAGTGTTGTGTTCAATCATAGTTAAAGACAGCCGAGGTTGAGTAGTTTCTTCTGATATCACTTTCAAACTCCAAGTGATTTAGATCCAAAACATTTTCTAACAATACATGTATATTCCATAGTAAAGTACAGTTGACAGCTGCGTTAACGTTACAATGTGTTGTGTTTACAACACTGTTTAGTCTGTGACGACGCGTCGCGATAATATACATGTATATTCCATAGTAAAGTACAGTTGACAGCTGCGTTAACGTTACAATGTGTTGTGTTCACAACACTGTTTAGTCTGTGACGACGCGTCGCGATAATATACATGTATATTCCATAGTAAAGTACAGTTGACAGCTGCGTTAACGTTACAATGTGTTGTGTTCACAACACTGTTTAGTCTGTGACGACGCGTCGCGATAATATACATGTATATTCCATAGTAAAGTACAGTTGACAGCTGCGTTAACGTTACAATGCGTTGTGTTCATGTATGTCAATGTTATGATGCATTGAAAATGGGGGACCCTGATGTAAACAAGACGAACGCTAACGTTAATGTAATAAACGTGACATGGTTGGACTTGTGGTCGGCAGAAAAACTTGGTGTAGTTTTATCAAAGATGCGGAATTGTAAACATGCTACTGTAAACATAAACAAACATTCTTAAACTTACCCATGCAGACGCATCTCGACCGATCTCAGTTAATTTCGTTGAATAGCGCGGTGTTTTCACCGGTGAGCAGAGAGCCAGAGACTGAATCAACTGGTTTAACAAAGTTCATGTACTCGTTCATTAGATCCAATGCATTCATCTCTTTCTGATCCAGAGTGCTAATCCCATTGAAAGTGTAAACAGCCAGTGCGTCGCTTCAAACACTCCCCCAATGTAAATCTCTGCGGGCTGCAGGCTAGGTTTGATTCACATGCAAATACAGTAATTACGCCCCCGTTTCATTGAAATAAAGTCCGTGAACAACCTAAATTTAAACACAGGTTTGACACTATTTTAGATATTCTAACTGTTTGTTTTTATAGTAAACAAGTACTTATACATTCAATTTATAATAATGTGAAGAAAAGAAAAAAACACATAAAAAAAAAAGAGAAAACTCTAGAAGGTCTAGCCAACAAAGGGGCGGGCCGAGTTGTGGTCGCAAGCGCTGCTAGGTGACACATATGTAAAGTAAGGACCATTATGTTAAAAGTGAGCTGTCATACCTAATCACCTTAGATAAATAGGTTTGGCAGGCATGAAAAGTTGACAATAAGTGAACCAAATACAAAGACATTGTTTGTAAATTAATGTTAATACTGAACAAAATACTAAGTGATCAAAATAGAGCTAAAACCTAGATTACAGCGTACTTTAGAATAGGAAAAACAAACAGTAAGATAAATAGTTCAATCAAATAAAGTAAAAAGTGGACCCAACTGAAGACAAGACAGTGAGTCACTGGCTAGACAATAAAGAATAGAAACTCTTAAATACTAGAAGGTAAAACTATACAAATATTGGTCACATTATTTAATCAGTAAATAAGGTGTTCTATTAAAGGACGGATATATAGGGTTTGTTGTCTGGGCTGTCTGAAAGTAGTCTGGTTCTTATCTACACTAGGTAAACATTTTGTCACAAGCATGATGATGTATTTCTCAGTGAAACGGATCCCCTCATCAAGTAAAGTGTCAGCAGATTCAAACTGTGAAAACCGTTGTCACCAGACCCAAACGGTTGTGTCAGCAGAAGAAATTGTGTAACATGTTGTCACCAGACCCGCAGACAAGTTCCTGCTGGAATATGGCCAAATAAGGAAAGCGTATGGACGTGAACAGGCAGGCAGGGACGCTCTCTCTCTCCCCCTCCCCCTCTCTCCCCCTCTCTCTCTCTCTCTCTCTCTCCCCCTGATAAAAAGGGCTGATGGCAACATGAAGGAGAAGAGACTCACACCCAGAAGGGACCTGGGGAAGCGCTGACACAGACCCGGAGACACACAGGGGACGGACCCCTGAGAGGAGAGCCACACAGAACTCGAGAGCCGAGCAAGACACTCAGAGGAGACGGAGAAGGATGATAGACGAATCGCTTCGCAGCAGGAGAAGCCTACCACCAAAGGAGAGACGAAAAACGAGCGCTCTCTGCTGAGCACCGATACTCACGGAGACCAGGTTGCCTTGACAACCAGACCAGCAAACCACTAAGAGAGGACGCGTTGTTGCCATGGACAACCTGAGACAGCGAACAGCACCGAGAGACGATTAGATTGAAAGAAAGAGACAATTAGATTGAACCAAAGAGACGATGTACTTGTTGATTCCTAAGCTATGGTATTAATAAAACACTGCAGTTGTATTTTGACCACGTTGTCCGTCTCCCCTCACTTGAACCGAACATCTGAGAACTACCTAACCAATGCAGGAGAAGGGTGATAATAGAAAACTATACGATCATTTAGATAGAGATGAATGAAGCCAAGAAAGATACTTCAGTTGGTGCGGTGACCCGTGCTGCATTCGACCAGAACCGGTTGACAACGACGGTGGCCACTTCTCAAGGACACAGAGGGGTTCTCTCCCCCTCATCGATGCTCTCTACGACTGAGGACTGAGGATCGTCACCATTTCGACCGTGACCAGTGGGGATAGGTAAGTAGTATTAATGGCGATTAAGATTGGTAACGGTCGAAGCAGTCTCGCATTTTGGGGTTGCTATTGCATTAGGTAGAAATGAGTTGTAAATGGACCAGGATAAAGTTGGTGTTGGAGGGGATCGGGGTCCAGGGTTCACGACCTGACTCTGGTCTCAGCCACACACCGGCGCTGCACTTAGGAAGCGTAGGGGATAGGGGATGTTCGGTTAGGATGAGGATATAGATGTCTATATTTAGTTAGCTTAGGAGGATAGGCTAGGGATAGGAAAAATATTTGAGGGGACCGGCGTAGGAGCAGTAGAACGGAGATTAGTCACAGATAGCGGGAAGTGGGACTGTGCGTGACGTAGTGGTTCATTAAAGGGTAAAGAGGAGTAGTCAGATCTTAAAGAGTAGAATAAGAGAACCGTGGTGAAGTACAGGGGTAGCCTGGTTCCGCGAAGAGAAACAGAGAACAGGGAGATGAGAAGAGGATAGGGTTCGGGCTAGGATGCTGTAGAAACCACACTTAGAATCGGTACGACGGAGTAATGGGCTTTGGAAGACGTTCCATAAGCGAATTACCAATTCTAATCCGACGTCATTTAGGCTCAGATTGGCTAAGGTCGATATCTGAAGAACATCAGCCGCGTGGAGGAATGAGGGAATGTAGAAGAAAACAAGCCAACAAGGGGCGCTATTAAAACTCTTCACGGGCTACTATACATGAATGGAGTGGGTTTCTCAGGGGTATAGCAACGCGGACTCAGTAGATATATGAAGCACTTTGGAAGTAGATACTGCACATGTGATTAGAACATAGGAGGATATTGTGTGAAATGGGCAGCAAATGCGTTTAGGATAAATGTGTGCTAGTGAATGGTATGCTTATGAATGAGACATTGTTTTGCTAAGTATATGTGTTTGAATGGATGAATGTTAGGAGCTCTGAGTGAATGCCAAGGTATTTTTTTGTATTATTATAAACACTGGT
The DNA here is from genome assembly GCF_963971535.1 of Notolepis coatsorum. Lineage (NCBI taxonomy): Eukaryota > Metazoa > Chordata > Actinopteri > Aulopiformes > Paralepididae > Notolepis > Notolepis coatsorum. The sequence continues at coordinate 42,496,100 of NC_140182.1, read as the reverse complement.
GGCCAAGGCTGCAGCAGGAGAAACCGCACCCCTGTCCGGAAGAAGGGAGGCGTTTATTTAGCTGCCAGTGTTAGCTGGCGCGACGGGACTAGCGTGTGGTTGCTGTGTTGCGTTGTCGAGTGAATTGAATGAATGGCATGTGTGATGGAACCTAGATGATGTGAAGTGTGCGTTGAAATTTTTCAAAACGGTGGTGTGAAAGTCTAAAAGTAATGTACTAACGATCAAAAGAAACGGAGATTTTGGAGCTGATGACGTCACTGGAAGCGTCTAAGCTGGGGGAGCGTTGCGTTTGATATACTGTGTATTTCGGTCAGGCGGGGCCAATCGGGCGAGCGTGCTAGAATAAGGATAATAATATATGTTCTGTGAACGGGGGCTAAATAGGATTAAAGTTATGTTATGGGGGAAAGCAGGGGTTGTGTAAACGTTGCGATGTGTTGTGCCGCTCGGATCAACAGGAGAAGGGGCCGTTTGGGAGGAGTGATGTTGGATGCTAAGCTAAGCTGGTGCTAGCGGTACTGAGCTAACGAAGCTAAGATGCTAAGCTACCTGTGCTAACAATATAGCATGATTGAACTCTCGGGGAATCTCGCGTGTTGCTACTCTTTGCTGGCGCGGGATCTTAGAGGGGCGGAGGACAGGGACTTCCGGTGTAGAGGATTCTGGGAATTGTTGTTTTGTGGTTGAGGTGGAACGTCGAGTTCCCGTCTTGGTGTGGTGTTACCGTTACGTGAATGACGCACTTGCGGGGGAGGCGTGGGCGCCTCCTACAGGAAGTGGTGAGTGCTGTAGTGCAATGGTGGTGATGGACAAGACGTTCCAGCGGAGGGCGCTGTTGCCTCTTTTATAGTTTCACCTTTACAGGTGGAACGAGGTGCAGTAAACAATAGAGAACAGTTGTGATTATTATAGGTTTTGAAGCGCGGCAATCTGTGGGAATTTGTGAGTTCTTTTTATCGTTTTTTTCTGTTGTTGATGATGGGTGTGTTTACTGGTTTGATTATAGGTCTGTATTTGTTATGGGCCAGGGGTAATGGCGCTGGTGGGATAGTATGGGATAGATGTGTGAGTTTGTTTGTGACTTTGGTTGCGTGAAACCCCCCCCCCCCCTTTTTTCCTCTGTCTCTTCCTCCCTCGTTCACACTCTCCCCTTCCTCCTTCCCTCCCTCCCTCCCTCCCTCCCTCCCTCCCTCTCTCTCTCCCTCCCTCCCTCCCTCCCTCTCTCCCTCCTTCCCTCCCTCCCTCCCTCCCTCCTCCACCCCCGCCCCCCTCCGCTCCATCCCTGTCTCCCAGCTTAACTTTGTGAGATGGCGGGTGCACAAGGGGAGTTTTGTTTAGGATAGATTGCCTGATTGATTGATTGATTGAACATTTGTATTAACAGATTGTAGAATGGGTACAATACGGTACAGCTCAATACACAATTGTTAAGGGGATGCAGACCAGAGAAAGACTTTCGTCTTGTTTACATCAGGGTCCCCCATTTTCGATTCATCATGGGCGTGGAGTATTGGTTATAGTAAAATTGGTTATATTGGTTATATTAGAATAGTGTTACTTGCTAAATTATTGCGTAAGGGTGAATAGGATATTCATGGTTATTTTGGAGCCCTCCCCCCCTCCCTCTATGTCTCTCCATGCGGACTCTTTTAGTCTGATTGAAGTTAAGGTTGATTTAAGTTAAAGTTGGCAGCAGATGATGGTGATAGTGTTTGAAGTCCTGTGGGTTTAACTGGACCGGGCGATACGGGGTATTCTGCTGATTGAGTGTAGACGTTTTGGTAATAGTTGATGTTGCATTGTGTGCCCCCCCCCCCCCCTTCCTCCCCTTAGTCCCTGTATCCCTGTATCCCTCCCTCCTTTTTTCTTTTCCCTTCGCCCCCCCTCTGTCTCTCCTTGTATTTCGCCCGGTGGTTCTCCATCCCTAGATTGCGGCGTATGTTGTGGGTTGTGGGTTTGTAGGTTTGTTTGAACTGCGTTGTTATTGTGTATGTGAAGTAGGTACCGGATGGGCGCTGGCCTGTCTAGGTGCTGGTGGTGGTAGGATGATTTGTGATATTCCTTGGAAGGAAGGCTTGGGGTGTTTCCGTTCAGGTTCGAAACTGAAGGGAGGACGCTTTGGGCTGTGAGTTGACGGTTCTTTGTGTATTCAGGGAACTGGGTGAATATTGCAGGTGGCATAGTGCGGGTGTCCGTGAATTTATTAACGTGGCCAGCTGTACTATGTGTCGGTCAGGGTTTTAGTGATCTGAGTTGCTAAAGGTTTATTGTTTTCCCTGATTGGTGGTTGGTAGCAGTAGCAACACTGATTAATTTTTATTAAGTGTTGTGAGGGGGTACAAGTGTGTGTATAAGGAGTGAATGAAATTGATGTTGTATGAGGAATGTGAAGCAAAAGCAAATAATACATTTAGTCGATACGTTAATCGGGCATTTAGAAGTAAGAAATAAGGTTAGGATGAACAGATTCATCAAGCAAAGAGAGATTAGAATCAGATGAAGGACCAGGTTTACAAAGGATTATTAGACAATGGATAGGAATGGGACTAATGATTATATTTCCCAGAAAATCAGGTGGAGAGAGCACACAGGGGATTGGAAACCTCCAGTGTTCCTGTTGAGGGAACGGACAAAAAACAAGATAAGCTGTATCGTTATTTTTTCAAACAAATCACACTGTGTCTCTCTAAATATTTTAGTATAGTGTTGCCCGACATTTCCAATGCATAACGAAGAGTGGGAATAATAGGGAAATGCCACTGTATTAAGTCTGGATGTTTTTGCTTTCTTTCTGTACAGGTGCTCGGCTGAACAGGAGCTCTGGACGATTTCCATAACCATCTAGGGAAAACGGCTGTAATGAGCCTTGGTATAAGTATGAATGATAAGCCAATTATCAATCCTTGTCTGCACAGTAAAATTTTGACAGTGTGAGTGTTTTAACTCAAGTAAGTAGAAGTAGTGGAAGACAGAGAAACTTGTTTTTTCAAACGGTGATTACAGGAGTGGTTGAAAGGGGAATGAATGACAGTAACATAGGAAGTTCACCTTAGTGGAACATTTGATAGGAACAACTGAAGCGTTAGATGCAATAACAATAGAATAACAACAACAACAATATGGAAAAGGGCCTTAGTGATCAGGCCATTGGGGGGAGAAGGCCGAGAGCCTCTGCAGACATTTCCCAGATAGACTTTACCAGTGATAATCTGATTGATTGGGACTTCTCTCATGTGACCAGTACGACAGAAGGACTTGAAATGTTGACTTTGGTTCCAATACAGGGGAGTGAACCAGTGACAACGGTGTTACTCCAACCAGAACCGATTCAAGCTGGAGTGTCCATTGCAGGCGACTGCGGTTTAACCAAGGGGCAGAAAAAGAGACTGAGGTTACAGCAGTCCCACGAAGTCCACTCTGGCCGGAGGGCTGGAACTGAGACCGACAGCAGGTATGGAATACACGAACAGTTTCTACAGCCCACCCGTTTCCCATGTCCACCCTGCCCTCAGCACCAAAGCCAAGATGAGAGGCGGAGCCCAACGATGGGAAGTCAAACCGCCAGTGCTGAGATGGGGGAAGAGGCAGCATACTATAGACAACAGAGAGCGTTTGTGACAGCGTTCGAACAACACAAGGCAGTTCATCGAGATCTGATGAAGACACAGCTGGAGATCGGTCAAGCCGCACACGAGACTCAGAGATTGGAACGAGAACTGGCAAGAAAGGCTGCGCTACTAGAAGCGACAGCTGTTGAGATCATGCTTCGGGCGTCTGACCTAGGCCGCTGTGATAAACGAGTGCCCTGTGCCCCGTTGCCCGGACAGGGAACTGGGCCGCGACAGGGTGAACAGAACCGCAGGAGGGGTGAGTTTCTAGGCCCCTCCCAACAAGAGAAGGCCCGAGGAGAGGCAGCAGAAAAGGACAGGTATGCCCCTCTCTCCTCCAGGCAACAGGACATGCGACCAGAGGACAGGAGAGGGGTGGACCTGGCGAGGACGGTGGGGTGCCAGCCGAGAGACTGTGGGAGTCGTGGTAAACTGGAACCCCTGGGATGGCCGGCGTCGGCTGTGTGCTGGGATTGTGGGGAGGTTGGCCATTTCGCTCGGTCATGTTACAAAGGGTGGCGGACTCGGCGAACGTCCAGTAAGAAGCGAGAGTCCAAACAGGGTTGCTGGAAATGTGGAGAGTTGGGGCATTTTCAGAGGAGGTGTCTGCATAGGTCATAGGTTAATTAAGAGCAAAGCGGAAATGCACAAACAGCCTTTGGGTGCTCGAGTAAATAGAGTTATTGATAAGTTAAAATGGAAAATGAGACTGATTAGAATAGGGGTAGAGATGAGGATACATAGATAAGGTTTGATTAGGTGTGCAAGTTACTAAAATGGTTTGGAAGACTAACCAGGGTAAGTTGGGGCTATTGATGGGATGAAGTAACTGGGAAAATTGCATGGGTTAATCTAAACTAACAAAATTTATGGTTTTAGACAGGAACAATGGAATATATAATATTAGACAGAGTTAGAAACAAAGGACTATTTATAGTAGTGATTACAATACTTGATCAAAGGGTGGTCAAAGTTGAATTAAGGAATAAAAAAAATATATATATATATATAAAAAACAACAATATTATTATTTCATTACTTATTTTATTTCTTTTTGGATTTTTAATTTTGCTGTCTTAGTTTTTGCGGGGGTATTTATGCCTCTAGATGATAGTTAAGTTTTGTTTGATGGGTGTGTAGCATGTAGGCACTCACAATTTTTTGTTGATTTGTTTGTTTTTGTTTGGTACTCTAATAGTTATAGGAACTGGCTGGCTGGGGGAGTTCTCTCGCCGGTCAGGGATAGCAGGTGGTGGTGACACAGCGGGACTGGTAGGAAGTCTGAGATAATGAGCTGGGAACTGAGAATGGACGGGAGCTGGTTCATGGTTTGTTTTCCGCTCATTAAGGCTCCAGATGTAGAATCTGGAGGGTTGTGTCACTTTTTGGGTTATGATAAGTGTTGGGGAAACATATTTCTCTGTCTATAGAAAGCTCTGTAGGTTTTTGGTCGCAAATTGGCCGGAATAGTGTTCATGTAGGGTGCAGACATGTGAATTTGATGATTGACTTATGGAAGACTCTGCACCGGCTTGTTGAAAGCTGGCGGAGTGTGTGTGATGTGTGTTTAAAGGGACTGTGGTTTGTTGACCATGCACATAGGTTCTGTTGGTGATTGGCCTCGTCTAGAGCTGACTGTCCGGACCGAGGGGCTGTCGGGAAACAAGGTATTTGAAAGTGAAATAATGGTTATTCCACTGTCAAGGGTGGAAGTGGTAGTGGTGTTGATCTTGAGATATTGCATATCTAGTAAAACAGTACAGCACAAAACCAAATGAGACAAAGGTGATTTGATTGAATAAATAACTTAAGAAGCTGTGAAATACATAGATAATTGATTTGGAGAAAAAAGTATTGTCAAAATGCAGAACAGTAAAAATGTATCTGCGAAAATAAATGTTTCCAATCTATTGTGTGTTTGTAAATAATAATCCAAAATGCAAAAAGGACAGAGGGAAAATCGTTTCCTTCTGTGGAGAATCGGAGCAGGACAGAGATCTACATGCATACAACGAAGAGGTGGTGATTAGCACAAGATACAACAAGAAGAAAACGGTCAAAAACGAGTTAGCAGTAAAGGCCTTAGGAGGTTGGAATAGGGATAACTGACAGGGATGAAAGCGAAGGATAATTGAGGCCTCAGTGGTCTTTTCAAGGAGAAGAAATAATTTATGTTGCTTGTTTGAATTTCCCTCAAATGTTTAGAGAGTTAATCTTTTAGTGGTGTGATGTATTAATCTTTTCTTGCAGAGTCCATTACACAAAATAGACATTTAAGCTAATTACATGGATAAAATAGTCTAAACAACAAAGCTATTATTGAAAGAGTGTTTCTTGTAAAAACAGGAACAGCTTTCTTAGACTGTATGTCATAATAATAACTGATAAATGTGTATAACTGTGAAAGGAGGAAAAGGTAGGTAAAATGATGATTTTGTAACTGTACAGATGGAAAGGGGGTTGTAGTTCGATTTGGGTAAATTTTGGATTTTTTTGAAATTTTTTGAAAATATTAGCAAAAATTATGATTATGATTTTTAACATGTTTAATTTAGAAAATTAATGTTGTATAGTGGGTTATTAAACCCCCTAAGGGTGGATTGTCGTATATTTCTAAATGAAAACATGAACATAGCCAACTGAAATGTACAAGGTAATGATTAGAAAGACAAAATGCTGATTGATAGAAGGGCCATTTAGATATCCCCATGTGAGTTATTTTTGTGACCCTAGGCTTGAGAGGGAGATCACCCCGCACTCAGCCAAATGGAGGACAATCTGGAGGGCAAAAGACTGTTTATGATGTTAATGCACATTCCACTGGTTGGTTAGCAGCTGTGGTTTAGGCCACCTCCAACTGACAAGAGAGGAAATCATTATCGGTGAAACAGGAACCAAACTCAGAATAACCGTTGAGATCAAAAAAGGTCATATTTACCCTAAGGAAGGAATTTCAGGTTACAACACGGCAGCTGCTGACGAAGACCCAGAGGTCAGAAAGGTGACACAGACTATTTGGAAATCTCCCCTTACACAGTAGAAGGCCACCAGTTACACATTAACTCTAATAGTTAGACTAGACGGTTTTTAGACCTTAAGGATATAGAGAAAACTAATGGCTTTGTCAGAGAGATTAGTTAGATGGCCTTAGAAAACATTGCAACACATATGTAAAGTAAGGACCATTATGTTAAAAGTGAGCTGTCATACCTAATCACCTTAGATAAATAGGTTTGGCAGGCATGAAAAGTTGACAATAAGTAAACCAAATACAAAGACATTGTTTGTAAATTAATGTTAATACTGAACAAAATACTAAGTGATCAAAATAGAGCTAAAACCTAGATTACAGCGTACTTTAGAATAGGAAAAACAAACAGTAAGATAAATAGTTCAATCAAATAAAGTAAAAAGTGGACCCAACTGAAGACAAGACAGTGAGTCACTGGCTAGACAATAAAGAATAGAAACTCTTAAATACTAGAAGGTAAAACTATACAAATATTGGTCACATTATTTAATCAGTAAATAAGGTGTTCTATTAAAGGACGGATATATAGGGTTTGTTGTCTGGGCTGTCTGAAAGTAGTCTGGTTCTTATCTACACTAGGTAAACATTTTGTCACAAGCATGATGATGTATTTCTCAGTGAAACGGATCCCCTCATCAAGTAAAGTGTCAGCAGATTCAAACTGTGAAAACCGTTGTCACCAGACCCAAACGGTTGTGTCAGCAGAAGAAATTGTGTAACATGTTGTCACCAGACCCGCAGACAAGTTCCTGCTGGAATATGGCCAAATAAGGAAAGCGTATGGACGTGAACAGGCAGGCAGGGACGCTCTCTCTCTCCCCCTCCCCCTCTCTCCCCTCTCTCTCTCTCTCTCTCTCTCCCCCTGATAAAAAGGGCTGATGGCAACACGAAGGAGAAGAGACTCACACCCAGAAGGGACCTGGGGAAGCGCTGACACAGACCCGGAGACACACAGGGGACGGACCCCTGAGAGGAGAGCCACACAGAACTCGAGAGCCGAGCAAGACACTCAGAGGAGACGGAGAAGGATGATAGACGAATCGCTTCGCAGCAGGAGAAGCCTACCACCAAAGGAGAGACGAAAAACGAGCGCTCTCTGCTGAGCACCGATACTCACGGAGACCAGGTTGCCTTGACAACCAGACCAGCAAACCACTAAGAGAGGACGCGTTGTTGCCATGGACAACCTGAGACAGCGAACAGCACCGAGAGACGATTAGATTGAAAGAAAGAGACAATTAGATTGAACCAAAGAGACGATGTACTTGTTGATTCCTAAGCTATGGTATTAATAAAACACTGCAGTTGTATTTTGACCACGTTGTCCGTCTCCCCTCACTTGAACCGAACATCTGAGAACTACCTAACCAATGCAGGAGAAGGGTGATAATAGAAAACTATACGATCATTTAGATAGAGATGAATGAAGCCAAGAAAGATACTTCACATGAGCTACCGGCAGATAGAAGACTAACGTTACTGGTGAAAATGTGATTTACGTTGGAATACTCCAGAGGTTCCACATCAAGGATACACCCATTCCTTTGGTGTCAGAACTGCCAGTCAAGAGCCTAGGGCGATGGTACAACGCGAGCCTCAAAGACTCAGACCAGAGTGATCAGCTGAGGGAAGAAACCATCAAAGGCCTTGTCAGCATAGACAAGACCTTGCTCCCTGGAAAGCTGAAACTCTGGTGCCTGCAGTTTGGATTGCTCCCCCGCCTGATGTGGCCTCTAACGGTCTACGAGATCCCCATGACCAAAGTCGAGAAGCTGGAGAGGACAGTCAGTTCATACATCAAGAAGTGGCTTGGCCTCCCGCGTTGCCTCAGCAACATCGGCTTGTATGGACACGGGGCCCTGGAATTGCCTGTCTCTAGCCTCATAGAGGAGTTTAAATGCACCAAAGTGAGGCTGAACATGACCCTGACCGAGTCTCAAGATGAAGTGATCCAAGCGGCTGCTCCCAGACTGGCAACTGGGAGGTAATGGATCCCATCTGAGGCCGTACAGCAAGCAAAATCTGCTCTCAGGCATGGAGACATTGTAGGATAGGTGCAGCATGGAAGAGGTGGGTTTGGACTTGGGACAAGTCGACCCACATGGCACAAGGCAACATCAACCCAGAGGAGAAAGCTGGTGGTGGCTCAGGTTCGGCAACAAGAGGAGGCAGACAGATGCGCAAAGGCAGTCTCACATTCCAAACAGGGCCAATGGACTAGCTGGGAAAACCTGGAGCATCGTAAGCTCACATGGAAGGATCTTTGGGAGATGGAAGGAAGCCAAATCAGCTTCATCATCAGAGCCACCTATGATGTTCTCCCCACGCCCAAGAACCTAAACCAGTGGTTTGGAGAAGATCCTTCTTGTGTGCTTTGCCAAACCCCCGCAACACTGAGGCACATCCTCACCGGCTGCAAAACCAGTTTGTCCCAAGGGCGCTACACCTGGAGACACAACCAGGTCCTAAGACAAGTGGCAATCACCCTGGAAGGAAGGAGAACTACCAACAATGCCCTCCCTCCCCCAATGCCTAGACACTCAAACACCACTTCTTTTGTAAGAGCAGGACAGCTCCCAGCAAAGCCATCTGCAAGAGTGGAGGCAACCCTCCTGGACACTGCCCGGGATTGGAGAATGCAGGTTGACTTGGACCAAAAACGAATCTTTCCGCCTGAGATAATTACAACTAACCTCAGGCCGGACCTGGTCTTGTGGTCAACCTCCCAGAAGTCTGTATTCATTGTGGAACTAACTGTACCATGGGAGGCTGCAGTTGGTGAAGCATATGAACGTAAACGACTGAAGTACTCCGACATAGCAGCCGAGGCAGAACAACGCGGCTGACGTGCCCAGGTGCTTCCAGTGGAGGTTGGTTCTAGAGGATTTGTTGCCATGTCCACAACCAAGCTTCTTAAGGGGATGGGAGTGCGAGGACAGGCATTCCGACAAGCTGTCAAAACACTGTCAGAGGCTGCCGAACGAAGCAGCAGATGGCTATGGATTAAGAGAAAGGATCCCAATTGGGCTGCAAAATTACCATTGAGGGGTAAAAGCAGAGGGGGGCACAGCTGGGACGCCAGGTGTTGCCGTTGAGCCCTTCGGAGGTGTCGTGGGCCTGTCAACGAAACACCAATGAAGGAGGGTGCCCACCTGAAGACCCCAGTGAAGCTTTTACCACTACCCCATTCAAAAAAGTGCTGATTATCTAAGGGATTGTAATATCTAGTCCTATAAGCTCAACTGCCAACTTGCTGTACTTTGCTTGCAGGTCTGCAGCCATTATTGCTGGATTATGAATAGCCCCAACTTTAGCCAACGTAACGTTATGGCTAAACCTTTAACGTTAGTTAACGCTAGCTTTTGGTTAGCTGTTCAATGCTATTAATAACACAACCAAGCAAACCCATCACAGCTCCCCGTCAACACCCCTCTCTCGGGAAGATGGCATTTAAGAAAGTATCTGCTGTTAAAATGACACAAACAGTCGTTTTGTGGCATTAACGTTATATAGTTAGTGTTACACGTTCAATAATATCAGCATATTATTTACCCGAAGATAGCAAGCAAGCAAGCAAGGCATTACTCCGTTCATAGCTCAGTTCCATTCCGTTGCTCATTCCGTACCCAACTACCCATTCTGCAATCTGTTAATAAAGTTTTCAACCAGACAAATGTATAGAAAGGCTTTGTTTTATTATAACATTTGTTGCAGTAAAATCATTGTCTCGTTTGGTCATCCTGTGGAGCGATGGTCGGCGGGCAGCTAACGTATTAGCTACGTTAAGTTTGTTGTGCTCTCGCAAGCAGATCAATGGCGGCATGCCCGAAAGTAGAAAATGAATAAACGCTTGCCGATTGGTGGTAAGAACAGCAGGAGGTGGGTGCTAGCGGTGTGGCGTAATTGGCCGAATCGACTGTCAATCAAAATGGTTCTATTGCATTGGTTGAAAGCTCTGGTTGAGAGAATAGTATCCATCTGCAGGCCGCCAGACGATACTGGGAGAGGGATATAGTGATACATGGCATGGTGGAATTAATACCATAAACATATTTCTTGATGTTTCCTTTTTTTAAGTAAGTAAAGAGGCCTACAAATACAAACATACACATACAAATATACAGTAGTTTCATTAAAAAAAATATATATATATATTAAAAAAATAATATATAAAAAAAAAGAAAATATTTAAAAAAATTACAAATACTTATTTTTTGCCACAAGTATCGGTATCGGTATCGGCCGATTGTGTTAGTTGAACAATCGGTATCGGTGGCCAATTTTCATATCGGTGCATCCCTAGCCCAAAGAGAGTGAATACTAATTTGGTCATACTACACACGCACGCACGCACGCATGCACACACACACGCACACGCTATGTGTTGCAGAACATTGTCAGACAATTATCTTTCACTGATCTTGTGGTGTAGCTATGTGTGATGTACGTAGTTTGACAGTTTAAACACATATAGCCTGACATTAGTGCCAGATAGGAAATGCAGGAATAACTTAAATTCTCACTGGAGAATACAAATGACTGAGTCTCAGGATGATACAAGCAGCCAATGTTCCCCCTAAGGTGCGCCCGTGCCCGCGCGCGCACATGGCAAAACGCTCCCGCGCACATCTGAAATCAGTCACACAATTTTTTTTCTTTCTTTTTTTTTTCTTTTTTTTTCAACAAACATGACCATGTTCACGTCTTAAACTCATACTGAGGCTTTAGTTTTGGTTTTAAATTGCATATCATCATTCATTTATTTATTGTCACACAGAGCAGAAGAATTTTGCCAAAACAAACCAATAGTATCCAGCATCAGAACGGCAGACCAGCCACACTCTCAGACCCAAACGCATTTCCTTTGATTTAATTATACATCAAATGATTTATGTCAAGGATTGCAATGCCTCGCTTGAATGAAGTTAACTTTTCACCTGGATAACGTCAACATTCAGGGTGAATGTAATGTGAGAAATTGGGATAAAAAAAAATATATAGCCTATATATATATATATTTTTTTTTTAATCGGATCGGGAAAGATCGGTATTGGTAGATACTCAAAATCACATGATCGGGATCGGATTGGGAGCAAAAAAATTTGATCGGGACATCCCTAACCATCCCTAACCCTGTTGCGTGTGACGTTACCAAGAGAAGCCCCGCTTTCAGTGCTTTGTGGGCAGCGCTACTGCACGCTCACACAGACACACACAACAGATGAGGAAGTGGACAGATCCAACCAGCATTGCTGGCTCCTCACAATGCAAACGTGAAAATGTACATTACAGATGAACTGCAGAGAAAACTTCCAATTTATCATCCCGGTCGAGACTAATTGGAAGCGGAGTGCAACGCGTGCAAAGCTTGACCATATGTTTATGTGTCTAATAAAGGTGCTGGCGATCTCAAAGCTCACATGGACACAGCAAAACATTACAAACAAAGCAGTGCGAGGCGAGAGTTTGATGGCAAAGTTGACCGAATTGATTGAAGAATGCAGCTATACAGAGAGAGAAAGAAAATAATTTAAAACTATTTTGATGCCTCAAAATTATGTTTTGGTTTGATAAGATGCTTATGATACAATCATTCTAAGGATTATGTGTGTAATAAATTAGTTTAGTACACTAATTGCAACAAATCTGAAACTGCATAGTGCACTTTTAAATTAGTATCTTTGTGAGGTTACTGTTTTATAATTTACATTACATTGAAAAGATAAAGATATATTTTTTAAAGCTGGATTTTCTAATACAGAAGAGGTATTATTTAGAACATTACATCATATTTCTCTTGTTATTTATTTTGTCCAGTAAAACTTGAAAATATATATTATTTTGTCATAGGTTGATTTAGTTATTTTCTTGCGATTTGTCAGATTACTTTAGGCATAATACAGCATGTTGAGTAACTTTGGTTATAGAGATATATTATTTTGTTATATAAAATAATATAAATAATAATTTTATATCCATACAGAGGAGGTATACTTTAAATATATTATAATGATAAGGCATCTTTGAGTAAACTTTGATTAAGTATCTTGAGGCTGAAGGCAGAGTGTCCTCTTTAAAAAAAATCACAATATGGTCACCCTTGAATTGAAGTCGCATTATAATTCACTTAATAAAATAATGACGAGTCAGCCTCCTAAAAAGACAAAAGTTAGTGACACGACTCACACCGCCGCCGCCAACCCAGCCAAAGTAAGGACTATGCTCTGTATCGTCAATCAATGGTCAAATAAATATTTGATTAAGGAATATAATATGCCTTTTTGTATTATTTCTCTGTGTATCAGCAAAATGTATATATTTTTATGTTAGACATTAAGGGAAATTAAGATTCTCAGATTTTTTACAAACCGCAGCATATCAACTAACCGGTTAATCGGCAGGTGACGTATGTTTCTCAGTAGTTGCTGATGTCTGCTCAGGAGGTTTGAGTGTTTGCTCAGACCAAAAAATAATTAGAGGGAACATTGCAAGCAGCTGCACCCAAACTGGGAGGAAGTGGACCCCATCTGTCCCCGTAAAATAAGCAGAATCTGCTCTCAGGCACGGAGACATTGTAGGTCAGGTGCAGCATGGGAGAGGTGGTTTTGGTCGAGACCTACAAGGTAACTGTCACAGTCCCTACTCGGCTTCTTTCTTTCTCTTTCTCTTCTCTCTCTCTCTCTCTCTCTCTCTCTCTCTCTCTCTCTCTCTCTCTCTCTCTCTCTCTCTCTCTCTCTCTCTCTCTCTCTCTCTCTCTCTCTCTCTCTCGTCAAGTCAGGTGCAAAATGCAGGTGTGATGCTGTCAGCAGAGCTGTGGGCCAATTATGTCAGTAATATAACCCCGCCCCAGATGACTACTCCGTTCCCGTGTATCGACCCCTGCCTGTCTGACTCTCCTGTCCCGCGCCCGCCCCTGGACTGTACGAGTGTTCCCTCCGTGTATCGACCCCTGCCTGTCTGACTCTCCTGTCCCGCGCCTGCCCTGCCTGGACTGTACGAGTGTTGTGGTTGAAAAGAAAGGATCACGACTGGTCTGCAGGATGACCATCAACCAACAGGAGGGTGACACCTGGCTGTAGCCCTCTGGACGTGTTGAGAGCCTGTCACCAATGAAACACCAAGGCCGGAGGGTGTCCACCTGATGACCTCGATGAAGCGATTAGACCTACCTCCACTCAAAACATCAAGGCAATGCAGATTATTAGAAGGGATTGAAAAGTCACTGAATCCTTGTGTTGTGTTCATTACAGCTCAATGAAATTATGAGGTAGCAGTCCCTATGAGAATGAGCTATTTTTTCCATCAATATCACGACAAACACAATTCAATTACATCACCGGTGGCCATATTCAAACTAATTTACTGTCACAATATGATCATTTGATTATGATTATTGTGTCACGATTTCAGTTTTCACGATTATTGTACTTCTTTTAAGATTATGACATTATATATATGTATATATATTATTGCGTTAATTTCTATTAATTAACTACAGAAAAAATTTACTTGGTAAAAAAAACGCATTTTATCTCACTTTCTACTTTTTTTACACCGCGGAACGTTTCTCAGTGGACAAGTTCCAGGCATACCGTTTATACTGTTGCACAGCGTACATTGGGTGACGTCAGACAGTTGTAGGCTATCATGGGAAAAGTTGAGACTGCATTGCTTGGCCCGTTGAATGACGTGGATGCTAGAACTAAGGCTAATGCTGATGCAGGGTTCAGAGCCAAGATAAGTCAGACCACATCTAACGAAGTAACAAACACACTGGCTGGCTCGCTGGATTGCCGTGGACACACCAAAATACAGAAGCTGTAGACCCTCCTTGAACCATGCAGGTAAACAAAAACCCACCCACACCAATAAATGTTTTAAACCATTGTGGCTTCCTGGTCATGATTTCTACTATTTTTCTACTTTCTTGACTTTGTGTGTGAGCACAGCGGTGTCTGTGTTTATTATTATTTCATGAAATTGGGGCCATATCTTCATTTTACATATATTTTCATTATGTCAAAAGATTATGATTTGAAACGCTCTAAAAAAAAGTTAGTCATTTAGGTACCTCCAGTATCCCTAGCGTCACTTTTCATCCCATCCACTTCCATGTTAATAAAAGCGCAATAAAACCGCCATAAAACCGCAAGTCTAAATTTTTTTCTTTTTTTATCTCTAATCTCTCATTTTCACATCATATATCGATAAATAAACAGAATTATTACACCAGGCATGCAAAAAAAAACAATACATACCTTTTAGTAATAGATTAGTACTAACCGGTGCTTATTAACGCTTACTAACGGCTATTTCTGACCGCTATTTCTGACCGAAATAGTCAACCTTTCTTTTTTATGATGGCAGATTCTTATTCACAGGAATTTTGTCAATTTTTCACACGCTGTAATATGGTGTCTAAAATGTATAGAAATATGATGAATATGGATATGAATATGATTTTTTTCAATAAAAACAGACTTGGTATCAAACAAACACGAATATAAGTAGTTAAATAGTAAACAGTTAAAATGATATGGCTTTAAACATGATGTATCATTTCATATCTTAAGCCCAGTGAGTGTCAAAATCCTTAGGAAGCCACAAGGGTAAAATTGGGATTTATTACAAGTTACTGTCCATTAAAGCTTTGTGAATTGACAGTGAATTAGTGAAATATAAATTAAATTGCTTTTCCAAAATCAAATGTACTGAATATTGATTACGATAGTAAAACGTTGCTGCTGTTTTTATTAGCAAATGTTTTAATAGACTGTTAATTGGTACAATAATTAATCATTTTCCTAAACTATCTACTGCAGATACGTGAGGCACTGTTGTGAGAATAACCCACAGAGGAGCCGGAAAAGAAGAAGAGCCTCCTGCTGTTTGCTTCAGAGGATGAATAAGGGGCTAACAGTGCTCTGGTCCTCTATCTACAGAGCAGAGCCAGCCATTTCTTAGTTTTAACTCGAAAGTGCTTGAGTTTACAAAAGGTCCTTTGCGAGAGAGAGAGAGAGAGAGAGAGAGAGAGAGAGAGAGAGAGAGAGAGAGAGAGAGAGAGAGAGAGAGAGAGAGAGAGAGAGAGAGAGAGAGAGAGAGAGAGAGAGAGAGAGAGAGAGAGAGAGAGAGAGAGAGAGAGAGAGAGAGAGAGAGAGAAGAGAAAAGCCAGGTAGGGACTGTGACAGTTACCTGCAAGAATACATTCCTGCAGAAACTCCTATTGCCCTGGTAGATTTGTAGTCAGATCTCAAGGTAATTTTTAAATCACATGGAACCCTAGTGAACCTTGGTTTTGTAAGGCCTCTACAACAATGTTAGGAATAACAGCTCAGACTGTTTTGGCAAAACAATGCCCCCTACACAGGATATTTGCTTTACAAAAGCCCTACTGTAAGTGTCACCCTGAGTGGAGTTATGCCAATAAAGAGGAATAACTGATCTATTTCAATTCACCACTATAGAAGTGCTTATTATAGATAGATAGATAGATAGATAGATAGATAGATAGATAGATAGATAGATAGATAGATAGATAGATAGATAGATAGATAGATAGATAGATAGATAGATAGATAGATAGATAGATAGATAGATAGATAGATAGATAGATAGATAGATAGATAGATAGATAGATAGATAGATAGATAGAATAGATAGATAGATAGATAGATAGATAGATAGATAGATAGATAGATAGATAGATAGATAGATAGATAGATAGATAGATAGATAGATAGATAGATAGATAGATAGATAGATAGATAGATAGATAGATAGATAGATAGATAGATAGATAGATAGATAGATAGATAGATAGATAGATAGATAGATAGATAGATAGATAGATAGATAGATAGATAGATAGATAGATAGATAGATAGATAGATAGATAGATAGATAGATAGATAGATAGATAGATAGATAGATAGATAGATAGATAGATAGATAGATAGATAGATAGATAGATAGATAGATAGATAGATAGATAGATAGATAGATAGATAGATAGATAGATAGATAGATAGATAGATAGATAGATAGATAGATAGATAGATAGATAGATAGATAGATAGATAGATAGATAGATAGATAGATAGATAGATAGATAGATAGATAGATAGATAGATAGATAGATAGATAGATAGATAGATAGATAGATAGATAGATAGATAGATAGATAGATAGATAGATAGATAGATAGATAGATAGATAGATAGATAGATAGATAGATAGATAGATAGATAGATAGATAGATAGATAGATAGATAGATAGATAGATAGATAGATAGATAGATAGATAGATAGATAGATAGATAGATAGATAGATAGATAGATAGATAGATAGATAGATAGATAGATAGATAGATAGATAGATAGATAGATACTTTATTAATCCCCTTGGGGAAATTCAGGGTAGCTCGCAGCTCACACAGTATACAGACATTGACAGTTCTCATTCAGTTGTTTCACGTTATGTCTGCATCATGAATAAAAAATAAGCACATGATAAAATTCAATTAAATCATATCTATCAATATCAATAAGAGCGTGATGAGATAAAAGCAGGTGTATAAAACAAGTGTGTAAAAAAACAGGCGTATGAAAAACCGTGTATAAAAACAGGTGTAAAAACAGGTGTAAAAACAGATGTGTGGGTCAGAGGTCAAGGTCCCCCGCACTATATTACGCTGTTTTACAGTCTGATGGCAGTGGGGACAAAGGACCTCCTATGCCGCTCAGTCCGTATTATAAGGTATGTATTCCTCTCAGTCAGGGTGCATGAAGCAGTAAGCTACTGTAGAGGGATTATTCAAAAGGCTCAAAAAGAACGACATGAATAACCATTTTAAACAAAATAAACCATAACGATAAGTATGCAACGCAAGTAACAACTTATTTATTGAGCTGGTAACTTTGATGCGGTTACAGGAATTGGAAAAGTGTTACATTACTTTGTCACATGAGGAAGTACTGTGATTATGATTACGGTGATCTCCGACAGAGAGCGCCTCGACGCGGAATACCGCTGTGCATGGGAAGCTGAAGAAAAAGAGCTGAAGACTCGAAGGCGGTGTTCTGCGAAATTCTACTACTCTGCTGAGAACTGCTGCCGTAGCGCGAATCGCCTATATCTTTGGACAGCTGGGTGACATCACCCTATAGTTCACTCCGAATTCCAACAGGTGTACCGACATTTTATCATCTACAAATACATTCGGCTGCAAAGCCAATTACATGCAAATATTTACATGCGTATACAGTTCAAAAGGTGCAATGAAAAACATATGTTTAAGATATTGTTTAAGATATATCAACAAGACTCAACAAGACGTTCGTCAGCAAGGTGGCAGAATATTGTAGAGTGAACGACTGTGGGTCATGCGCATGCGTGCGCAAGCGCAGGAGCGCTGGCAGCAGAATTCAGCAGAGTAGTAGAATTTCGCAGAACACCGGCAGTCTCACAACATGCACTTCAAGCGTGACAGACAGTGAGCAGAGCAGCATCATGTCAAAAGCAAAACACTCTCAAGTATGGCTTCACTTCACTGACTTCAATGAGAGCAGCAGGTGATTGGTCGCATTTTGCACCTTTTCGCGCCAATTCATTTATTTTATGCTGCACTGGTTTAATCAACAGGTCAGTTAAAAAGGTGCAGCGTGCACTATAAACTACAGTCGATTACAACACACTTTTGATTACAACACACAACCCTAGTCGTATTTCAAGAATAATATGCTTCTACATACATACAGTGCTTCAGCAAATCAACCAGTATCACAAGCAGATGAAACAGAAAGACAGAATTCAGATCCTGAACCAGAACAGAGTGAGGATACAGGGACAGCCAGTGAAACAAAAAGACAGAATTCAGATCCTGAACCAGAACAGGAGAGTGAGGATAGAGTGAAATATCCTGCCTGGCAACTGTCTTTTTTTCTTTTCTTGCAGAGGTTCAATGGCTAAAGTACAACAACTAGACAATTAAATGCACTATACTGTAAGAGGTCCCCTGGTTGTGGGCTTTCAGAGGCAACAGAATGAACAGAGCGAGTATGGCTTGTAACTATGGTTATATGATACAAGAGATGCAATTTTTTCAACATATTAGGTTATTTTATGTCAACATTGTTCAATTATATTACCGTCAGCCACTGTCCATGGCAGAGAAATTAATATTCTGATAAGAAAATATTTAGCAAATATCAAGTCTCGAGTCACTGTCAACCATCAATGCAAAACGAGGGAATGCAAATTAATCATGCAAGGTCATTGATTAATACCATGCTGTACCAAAGAAAAGGTCCAAGAACTCGCCTACCACCGCAGAGACCAGGGTTAAATTCCCGGCAGTGATACCTCCGGCTTGGTCAGTCGTCCCTACAAACACAATAATCAGTGTTCGCGGGTGGGAAGCCAGTGGGGTTATGAGTCGTGGTCGTTGCAACAGTGACTCCTACTGGTCGGCCTATTCCGCAGGGAGGGGATCTGGGGGTGATAGCGTGAATCTGAAAAAATAACTTCTGTCAACTCCAAATGTATCATAGGAGGCGTGTGGTAGTCTACGCCCTTCCCAGGCCGACAGTAGGGCAGTGCAATGACCAGGGGGGAATTGGGTTGACAACAAAATTGGGGGATGGGAGAAAAGGTAAAAAGGCAAAAATAAAACAATATTTAAAAAAAAGGGTGCAACCAGGCTGGTGCGACGACCAGTGAAGCCCTGGGCAGCCAAAATGGAGATGCAATAGGTCTTTTGTGAGACATTTATTTCCCTCGCAGGCCGGCAGCATTGCATTTATAATTTCAAGCCACAACAAAAACCTGATTTGAGAACAATAGTATCCGGATATGTTTTACCATGTACTGTGACTGGCTATTGGAAAAGTTAGTTATATCAGGCTTGGTTGACTTTGTGTTCCACAAGCCAAGGAGTACCTACTGCACTCACCGCAGACATCTTCAAACCGCACATGTCGGCCAACACAGGGGATTCTAATCAAATAACAGGTGATTATCATTAAAGGACAATACGGCCAATTTACAACTCGGAAATATGTATTTTACTTGGCATTGTGCCATATTGGTAGGCGTACACAAAACCATCATGAGGATACTAGGAATAAGATACTGTTATTTCGGTAATTAGTCCTTGACTGCATGGAAGGATAGAGGTAACAATTAAATTAATATTATTCATACCATTATGTTAACCATGTGTATGTAGCACCAGTTAGGTTGTTCTCCTTGGGGCAGAGATGTTTGACAGTGAGACTAATTATGAATGTCACTCTAATTATATGATAATTATACAGCTTAAAAAATAGTACTATGGGTACATCCCGAACAGCCATTGGCACCAGTCTACTTATCAGCTAGCTAGCCCATCATATACTGTAGCCTACAATGTGATGGACATTTTGGATAATAAAGGTGGCTCTAGTCAAGTGCAAGCTGAGATACAGCAGAGGGGTCTGACACTGGAATGAGCCAGGTGGATAGCATCTGAAGTCCAGTGGGCCAGTGAGGGTCCTGACCCTGTTGGCTCTTTCATAGTAGATCAACAGCTAATCTGACTTTCGATTTACCTGTGTAGATCGCATGTATCATAACAGTGTTGGGATCGGACACATCTCATGTAGCACTCAGTGTTGGGATCGGACACATCTCATGTAACACAACAGTGTTGGTATCAGGTACATTTGGGTACATTTCATGTACTGTAGCACAACAGTGAATGAATGATCATACAGATTTTATAGCGCTTTTCTAGACACTCAAAGCTCTCCCCACAATGTAGGGTGGAAAATGCCTCCTTCACCACCACTGGTAGCACCCAACCTTGAGCTATGCAGGCTCAATGGCTGCCATACATTGGCACCAGGCACACATCACACTACACAATGGCTGAACGGCTCAGGAGATAGGGATTGATATCAGCCAATTAAGGGGGGAGGAATGACCTGTGGCCTTGATGTCAGAGACCTGATTGGGAATTTGGCCAGGAATGTCGGGGAACCCCCTACTCTTTGTGATTGGCACCCTAGGTTCTTTAACAACCGAATTCAGTCAGGACCTCGGTTTCTAACGTCTCATCTGAAGGACGGCACTCGCAGCTGTATGGTGCCCCTGTCACCGTAACAGGGACATTGTTACTGACAAGTCTTGTGGACAGAGTGCTTCCTGCTGGACAGCAACACCACCAGGTCCAGAGGACAGTGATCCCTGCTGGACAGCAACACCACCAGGTCCAGAGGACAGAGTGCTCCCTGCTGGACAACAACACCACCAGGTCCAGAGGACAGAGTGCTCCCTGCTGGACAACAACACCACCAGGTCCAGAGGACAGAGTGCTCCCTGCTGGACAACAACATTACCAGGTCCAGAGGACAGAGTGCTCCCTGCTGGACAACAACACCACCAGGTCCAGAGGACAGAGTGATCCCTGCTGGACAACAACACCACCAGGTCCAAATCAAATCAAATTTATTTGTAAGGCCCGACAACACACGTTAATGTCCCCATGGGCCGGACACGTCTTCTTTAAACAAGTCAAGAAGAAAGATCACAATAAGTCAAGAACAAAACAAGAACATAAAGTCCAAAATTAAATTAAATTAAATAAATGCAAAATAAATGCAATACTCCCAGACATACCCCACACGAAGGTAACGCCCCGGGCAGATACAACACGCACAAATTTCCGTGCGGGTTCCGTGCGGGATCGCGTGCGTGGCCTGGCACACCGAGTCCGACTTCAGAGCGTGCGGAAGCGCCACGGAGGAAGGCACATTTACATTGGGACAGCTGTAAATGCCTAGTCTATATGCGAAGTCAGTCCCTGTTTGAAGATTTTTTTAAGATTTCCAGTTCCAGTGTTCTATTGTCCATTTTGCATGTATAACCCGTTATTATGTAATTAATTAGAATGTTAGAATTCATTTTAGAATGATGATCAGTGTGACTGTACTCCTGAAAAAGTATAGTAGTATGGTTTATTTGTATTGGGAAAGATACAGACACATTAGCTGGTTGAACAACATCTATATGTGTGGTAATAATGCAGATATTGAGTGTATTTCTGTGAGAATGCGCGTCCACAGGTTGTGAAAAGCTGTGACAATAAAACGTTATTATTATTGTTATTATGCAACATTGTAGGTTATTATTTGATAAAGTATAGTTCTTCAGACGGATTCCTATGCCATGAATGGTTTGGCTGAACAAACAGACAGACAGACAGGCAACCAGATATATAGACAGATAGCCAAACAAACAAACAAACAAACAGACAGGCAGGCAGACAGGCAACCAGATATATAGACAGATAGACAAACAGACAGACAGGCAACCAGATATATAGACAGATAGACAAACAAACAAACAAACAAACAAACAGACAGACAGGCAACCAGATATATAGACAGATAGACAAACAAACAAACAGACAGACAGACAGACAGACAGACAGACAGACAGACATACAGACAGACAGGCAACCAGATATATAGACAGATAGACAAACAAACAAACAAACAAACAAACAAACAAACAAACAAACAAACAAACAGACAGACAGACAGACAGGCAACCAGATATGACAGATAGACAAACAAACACACAGACAGACAGGGGGGGTTGGGCGGGGTACTAAGTATAGTAATGGTTTATTTGCATTGGGAAAGATACAGACACATTAGCTGGTTGAACAACATCATAAGAAAGATAGATAGAAAAAGAGAAAGAAAGAAAGAGAGGGGGAGAAAGAAAGAAAGAAAGAAAAAAGAAAGAAAGAAAGAAAGAAAGAAAGAAAGAAAGAAAGAAAGAAAGAAAGAAAGAAAGAAAGAAAGAAAGAAAGAAAGAAAGAAGAAAGAAAGAAAGAAAGAAAGAAAGAAAGAAAGAAAGAAAGAAAGAAAGAAAGAAAGAAAGAAAGAAAGAAAGAAAGAAAGAAAGAAAGAAAGGCAGGGAGAATAAAGAGAGAGAGAAAAAGAGAAAAAGAGAGAAAGAAAGAAAGAAAGAAAGAAAGAAAGAAAGAAAGAAAGAAAGAAAGAAAGAAAGAAAGAAAGAAAGAAAGAAAGAAAGAAAGAAAGAAAGAAAGAAAGAAAGAAAGAGAGGGGGAGAAAGAGAGAAAGAAAGAAAGAAATTGAGTGTATTTCTGTGAGAATGCGCGTGGCACACGCCTCCCGCGCCGCCTCGAATCCAACCAAAGCGGAAAAGATAGCTTGCCGCCCGCGAGGCTTGCGGCCAGTGTGCACAGCTCCGCCCGTTAACATGGGAGCGGAAGTGAGGTGGCAGTCGCCCGTCCGTCCGTCCGTGTTGAATCGCGCCTGGTGTGCCGGGGGCATGAGGAACAAGTCTCTAAAACCTACAGTAGCAATAGGAAAAAATGCACCGCAGGCAATGTGGAGGAGAGAAACCTTAGAAGGGCCATTCAAGGGGGGATCTCCCTTCTTAGATGTCGGTGATAGTAGTGTTGCAGTAAAAACAGGCGAACAGTTGGTAAGCATGCACTCATGTGTGTAGTGAAATTGAACAACTGCCTCTTTGAACTGCTGCGGTCAGGCAAGCGATACCGGAGTCTTAAGGCGAGCACAGAAAGACTCAGAAGAAGCTTCTATCCCCAGGCCATCAGGCTGCTAAACGAACAATAAACAATATGCAACAACCATCAAATGCACACAGCACACACACCCACACGCACACACTCACTTAAACAAACAACACACTGCAGCACCCACTCTCCACACTTTAGATCACACAAACACACTTTATATTTATTGATAAAGGATTTGCACTACAACTCGTACACCTACTGTAAATTGTACCTAAATTGCACCTCATCCCATTTCTGCCTTGCACTATATAGTATTGTATATTAGTACACTGCATAGTATTGTGTATTGTATATTATATGGTAACTCAGTTACGTCTATTCTGCATCGAACATTGTACATATGTCTATACTGAACACTGTGACCTCATTTTTTTTACCTCATTTTTTTTACTTCTAATTTACATACTATACTATGTTATTTTATTTCATACTTATCTTATCTTGTCTTGCACAGTCTCTGGAGTGTAACAGTAAGAAGCATTTTGTATAAAAGTATTCTGTACTTCTGTATGACAACTATTAAAGAAACTTGAAACTTGAAACTTGAATAAGTGCATGCGATAGCAACTGAACATTTTGAAAGATTAAAGATAGAGCTGATAGCATTAGCAACTGAACATTTTGAAAGATTAAAGATAGAACTGATAGCGGATATATTTGAGGCAAAGGGGCGGCGCAAAGAGGGTCGCGTCCTCCCAGTCTTCATCACGGGATGTCCAACATTCCGGTCATCACTCCGAGACAGCCAGAGACAGGGGGCAGAGTGCTCCCTGCTGGACAACAACATTACCAGGTCCAGAGGACAGAATACTCCCTGCTGGACAACAACATCTCTTTCCGAGAACGGCCTTGACCGGGGCTCGAAATGGTGATCTTCCGATCATGGGTCCGGAGCTCTACTCATGTAGCCACTCTGCCGGACAATGTTGAGATCTGACACATCTCATGTTGAACTTGAACTTGAACAACAGTGTTGGGATCGGACACAGTCCTCCTCATTGATATTGATATCTTCTTATGGATCTCCACGCTCCTGTCAAAACTATAACAACTAGAACTTTGCACGCTCAGCCCCCTGGTATACCAGCGAGCTGCGGAGTATGAAGACAGCTGGGCGTGTCCTTGAGCGGCGGCTCAAGGTCTCAGGACTCACTGTACACCAACTGGCCTACCGTGAACACCAGACGGCCTATTCAAAATCCCTCAGTCTGGCACGGTCCCAGTACTACTCCTCTATCATCAATAACAGTCCTGGAAACTCCAAGCAACTATTCTTCACCATCAACCACCTCCTCAAACCCCAAATATCTCTACACTCCGACTCCACTGAGGAGCAGTGTAGTGACTTTGCCACCTTCTTCAGGACCAAAGTTGACATCATCCGCTCCCTCCTCTCTA
Source organism: Notolepis coatsorum (assembly GCF_963971535.1). Taxonomy (NCBI): domain Eukaryota; kingdom Metazoa; phylum Chordata; class Actinopteri; order Aulopiformes; family Paralepididae; genus Notolepis; species Notolepis coatsorum. The sequence continues at coordinate 42,471,447 of NC_140182.1, read as the reverse complement.
TCCCCTCTGCCCCTCCAGTCCCAACAGTTGACCCACAGCTGGCGACTACTCAGTACTCAGCCTTTCTGCTGCTTTTCTAACATCACAAAAATCTGGAAAATGAAGCCTTCCACCTGTATACTGGACCCCCTTCCCTCAGCCCTGGTGAAATACAACATTGTCGCCATGAGCCCTCTGATCACCAAGGTCATAAACCACTCTCTCCAGGCTGGCCATGTCATCTCTACCCTTAAAACTGTGGTCATAAAACCACTCCCTAGACCTGGAAGTATTGGCCAACTACAGACCCATCTCCAATCTCCCATTCCTGTCCAATGTGCTGGAGAAGTTAGTTGCTGCTCAGCTTCAGGACCACCTAAACTCCAACCAACTTCTCGAGAAGTTCCTGTCTGGCTTCCGCTCTGGCCACAGCACCGAAACTGCTCTGGGCAAGGTCCGACACCCACCATGTCACCTGTGGTGTCCCTCAAGGATCAGTCCTCGGCAGTGGTGCAGTCGTAATATGGGCCAAGGCCAAACGCCACGTGCACACGCGCGCACGCGCATACATGTTCCCTCGGTTGCGCACAGAACAGATGATTATTATGCATAACAATGTTTTAAATGTAATTGTAGTTACAATTTCTTTAATTGAATTAACTTAAACTAGAAAAGTAAATACAAACTAAATTAACAATGTAACTTAGAGTTAGTTTACTGAAGGACAGTTTCCTTCAGACTGAAGCAAAACTTGTCTCATCCTTCCAGTCGGGAGATCAAGCAACCCCCCACCTACAGGGCTTGTATTTTGGTTGTCGGTATCCTATTATTATGCAAAGTCTAGGTGATAAGTGCCGGCCGGGGTATACGGCACGACGAGTCATTTTTGTGTGCGCGCGTGCACATCATTGCGCGCACTTCAGCCTCAGTGACTTAGCCTAAACGGCGTTTAACCGCGTTTGACCACCACTGCATGCCTGGTCCTCGGCCCCACCCTGTTCACTTTCTACATGCTCCCCCTTGGCTCTGTCATCAGCCGGCATGGAATATTATCATTTCACTGCTATGCTGATGACACCCAACTCTACCTCAAAATAAACCCTACACCATCCACAGTCCTGCCATCATCAACTCTGACCACCTGCCTGGAGGAGACTAAGGCGTGGATGAAGCACAACTTCCTACAGTTAAACAGCTCCAAAACTGAAACCATTCTCATTGGCACCCCACAGCAGGTCCACTCATCCACCATCACCTTTTCCAGCCAGAACATCACCCTGTCACAAACAATCACCAACCTAGGGGTTAAAATGGACCCTCGCCTGACCTTTGAGGCGCACATCAAACAACTGTAGAAAAACTCCTTCTACCACCTTAGGAACATTGCCAAACTTCGCCCCACTCTGTCCGATGCTGAAAAGCTCATCCACACATTTGTTACCCCCAGGCTGGTCTACTGCAATGCACTCCTCATCGGGATCCCTAGCAAGAACATCCAAAGGGTACAATGTATCCAGAATAACTCTGCTAGGATCCTGATGGGAGTGCGGAAATACCACCATATAACACCCATCCTCAAGTCCCTTCACTGGCTCCCTGTCTCACTCAGGATCGAGTACAAAGTCTCCCTGCTCACTCACATGTGCCTCCACGGAAACGCCCCCCTCTACCTCAAAGAATTCATCACCCCTCACTCCTCCCAACGACATCTCCGCTCCGGCCAGGCAAACCTCCTCCAGCGCCCAAGGAGCAAACTCGGCACCATGGGAGATAGGGCTTTCTGCTCATCCGCTCCGAGTCTGTGGAATGCTCTCCCTGACCACCTGAGAGTACCACAGACTGTGGATGCTTTTAAAAAGGGCCTCAAAACTCATCTTTTTAACAGAGCCTTTTGTTGATTTTCATCTAGTTTTAGCTCCACACATTTTATGTTCTTTACTCTTTTACTAGTTTTAGTGTTCTTTTTACTCTTGCTTATTTTATATTATTTTCTTTTTTTTTACTCTCTTGCTAGCTTTTATGTTATTTTACAATGTAGTGCTTTGCGATTTGCTCCACAACTATAAAGCGCCCTACAAATCAAATATTATTATTATTATTATTTATATTCCCCTCCTCATGGGCTTCCAATGTGATGACCCTAGACACAAACTTCAGTCAGCATTTCACAAGCAGTTCCCAGTTGCTCAGACCTCCTGGATTTGGTGCAAATTTCACATAGTTGGTGGTTTTGCGGTTGGTAAACTGGCCTCCGTTGCTCATTTCCTCACTGACTGAGGTAGCGTGCGTTCCTTTTACTATAACATCAAGCCCCCTGAACCATGCACTTCTGCCCTTTTCCTATTACAGCATTCCTATGATTCACTTCAAGCGATTCAGGGGTCTGGACCTGTTATCACCAGGTATAGCTTGTCGAACACTCTGGAGCCAAGGAATTTGATTGGACTTTTATTGTTTATGCCTGTACCTATAGTTGACTAACAGCAGTAACACATAGGCCAAGGTCTGTTTCTTGGTGCAAAAGAAAGAAAGTGCCAATCCAGGGCACAGTGGCTCAGGAGGTAGAGCGGTTGCCTGGTAGTGGAAGGTTCCCGGTTAGATTCTCGCTCCTCCCGGGCAGTGTGTCGTTAACCCCTAACTGCTCCCGATGAGCAGGTTGGCACCTTGCATGGTCGCCTCCGCTGTCGGTGCGAGATTGTGTGAGTGAAAGGGTCAACTGTGAGGAACAAATTGTAAAGCGCTTTGAATAAAAGTGCTATACAAATGCAGCCATTTACCAATTATTTACCACAGAATAGAATGCATTAATTTTCTACATTCAAAACCACAAGGCTCAAATTAATTTACAGCAGCATCATACTGGTCACTTAAGAAACGTATATCTGAAAACGTATTGTAACGTTGCTTAGTTTTGCACCACGTTATTGACGACTCTCGAGGCAGGTTGATAGTTCTCTGTTCACTGCTTTATTACAACGGTTCTCATACAGGTTGCAGTATAAGTGACTCATGTCTACACCTTCCCATGCCTCAAGAGAGGTCAGCCCGTGCACTCTAGACTCGCGGCTGGCGTGACCAATAGCGTCGCCGCCAGCCCCGGGATGGCGGAGTGCAGAGTGGCAGCTCGACTGACCAACCACCCAAATCCCAGGGTCGCTACATTACCCCCCCACAAGAAAGTCCCTCGCCCCGAGGGACGAACCAAAACCACCCCCAGTCCACAAAATTAACCCCCCCAACAATGCTAGGCCAGCAGCTAGCCATGCAACACTTCCGGTGGCAACACTTCCGACGCCATGCTCACTGCTAGCCCCGTCGTGCTCTGTTGGTTACCGGCTGCAACGCTCTCTGTCAGGCCCCAAGATGACAACAGCAGAGAGGGTAGGATCTTTTAACTGAATAATACTGTGTACATCATTTTGAAGTGTGTGACTAAATTGTGTTGTGGAAATAGTTTGTAATTAGTTTCATCCAGCTGACAGAAACTGGAGGTGTGGCCTTTGTGCATGTGGTTTTTGTAGTTAAGTGGGCACTTGTGAAATATTTTTTTGGTTAAATACCAGCTTTTTCTCTGTTGGAATCATTCTGATGACAACAGCAGAGAGGGTAGGATACTGTGTACATCATTTTGAAGTGTGTGACTAAATTGTGTTGTGGAAATAGTTTGTAATTAGTTTCACCCAGCTGACAGAAACTGGAGGTGTGGCCTTTTGCTGCAGGTGTCACTCATCAGTAATTAGTGATAGTGATTTAAAGACTTGCTGGCTTAGCGTCAGGCTGTCAGCGAAGCGGCGAGAAACGTAGAGGGACAAAGAGGAGGAGTTTTCCTGGAGTTATCCGCTAAGGGATCCACCGATCCACCCAGTGCTAAGTACACCATAATCCTATATTTCCCTCCCACTCTGCTATTTCCCTACTATCTCGCTTCCTCCCTACAACCTTCTCCCTGCCACTCTTGATACCACAATGTGCCTCATACCTATATCTACAATCTGCTCCTCCAGAACAGACTCAACCCATCCACGCCAGTTTGCTAGCAACCCGGCTAATCTCTCCTACCCTCCTACAGCCACTAATACACCTGTCACAGTACGGGGAGGCTTATGGAATTGTCAATCAGCAGTCAAGAAAGCTGACTTCATTACTGCCTACGCCCATAGTCTAAATCTGCAGCTCCTGGCTCGAACTGAGATAACCCCCAATAACTCATCAACACCTGCAGCATTATCTACAAACTATAACTTCACTCACACACCTCGACCCTCCAGACGGGGTGGAGACACTGGCCTCATGACATCTCCTTCATGGGCTACAAACCTAACACAACTCCCAGAACTGTCACTCTCCTCCCTCGAATATCATGCAGTATCTGTCTCTAATCATTTCAATCTCACCATTGTTACACTCTATCGCCCTCCAGGTCCCCTCGATCACTTTACAGATGAGCTGGACATTCTTCTAAACTCCTTACCGGAAGATAGTACCCCGCTCCTTCTATTGGGCGACTTCAACCTGCCTGACTCATCTCAGTCGGTCCCAGTGGTCTCCCTCCTACAACAATTTGACCTGACTCCCACTGCCATGCCTCCCACCCACAAAGCAGGCAACTCCTTGGATCTCATATTTTCCCGTAACTCCAGCATTAACACCACGGTAACTCCCCTACATGTATCTGACCATTCCTTCATATCCTTCTCACTAACTCTCATGCTTAACCGAAAGGTCTTCACCCCAACTCAAATCGTCTCACTCAGATGTAACCTGCCCTCCATATCCCCCTCCACCCTCTCCTCTGACATAATATCCACTCTACCTTTGAGTGACACCTTCTCTGCTCTCCCGACAGAGATGGCAACCTCCACCCTCCTCTCAGCCCTTGCAACCTCCTTTGACAAGCTCTGTCCCCTCGTTGAGAAACCTGCCCGCCGTTCCCCACCCAGTCCATGGCTGACGGATGCAGTGAGAGAACAAAGACAGGTCCTGAGAGCGGCTGAGAGGAAGTATAGAAAGTCACGCCTCACTGCTGACATCGACACATATCACAACCTCTTGTTAACATTCTCCAAAACCTCCTAGACCCCAATCAGTCTGGCTTCCGGACTGGCCACTCCACAGAAACGGCCCTCATTGCGGTCACAGAGGCACTTCACTTAGCAAAAGCGAAAGGCCTCTCCTCTGTCCTGATTCTCCTAGATCTATCTGCAGCCTTCGACACTGTCAACCATCAGATCCTCCTCGCGGCCCTCGCAGGAATGGGAGTGGCTGGATCTGCGCTGACATGGCTGACATCATACCTCAACGACCGCTCCTACCAAGTGTCATGAAGAGGGACTCTGTCGGCCACCCGCCCCCTCCGGACGGGTGTCCCCCAGGGCTCGGTCCTAGGACCCCTTCTCTTCTCCCTCTACACTAAATCACTGGGTAACATTATCACGTCTCATGGCTTCTCATATCATTGTTATGCCGATGATACTCAACTCTTCCTCTCCTTCCCTCCCTCAGATATCCACGTCTCTGAGCGGATCTCGGCCTGTCTGTCCGACATCTCCGCCTGGATGACGACCAACCACCTCAAACTGAACCTAAGCAAAACAGAATTGCTCCACCTGCCGGACAAATCCTCCCCCCTGACCGACCTCTCCATCACAGTCGAGAATGCAGCTGTGACCGCGTCCCCGACCGCCAAGAACCTTGGTGTTGTCCTCGACGACCAGTTGAACTTCTCTGCTCACATCGCAGCGACAACCAGAACCTGCAGATTCCTCCTGAGCAACGTCAGAAGGATACGCCCCTTCCTGACAAAAGAAGCCACCCAACTACTCGTCCAATCAACAGTCATCTCCCGCCTCGACTACTGCAACGTACTGCTAGCTGGCCTCCCGGCCACTGCCACCAAGCCTCTTCAACTCATTCAAAACGCAGCGGCCCGCCTGATCTCAAACCTACCGAAGTCGGCCAATGTCACCCCACTTCTTAGGCACCTGCACTGGCTCCCCATTGCTGCAAGTATCCGCTTCAAGGCCCTCGACCTAGCATACCGTGCGGCAAAGTGAACCGCTCCCGCCTACCTCCGGTCAATGGTCTCTAACTACACACCCTCAAGACCCCTACGCTCTGCATCTTCTGGCCGCCTCAGACCTACTCCTATCCAAGCTCCCGGAGGGTCATCAAAGAGAAGCCGCCTATTCTCAGTCCTTGCCCCACAATGGTGGAATGAACTACCCATCCCAGTTAGGACAGCCGAATCCCGTCCAATCTTTCGCCGTCGACTAAAGACTCACTTCTTCAACCATTATCTGAAATGATAGAAAAAAAAGAAAAAAAGAAAAGAAAAAAAAGTTAAAAAAAAAAGAAAAAAAATCGAACCCTGACTAACCTTACTGTCATGCACTTGTCCTAATAAACTAACCTACACTGTAACACGCAACACTTTGATGAACATTGTTACTCAGCTGATAGTGTTGTACCCTTCTTGCTGTCTTGTCGTACAGAACTTGTAAGTCGCTTTGGATAAAAGCGTCAGCTAAATGACTAAATGTAAATGTGAATGTAAAGAGACGACAACCACCAAATCCCAATAGTTCCAGGTTGCTCGCGTCCTCCTGTTCCCAGACCAACAGAGAGATGCCCTCCCCAATAACAGAGACGTCTTGCTTCCCACCCCACACAATGCTATGCGCAGCTAGCTACACGACGCTGCCGGTGGCTACGCTAACTGCTAGCCCCACCCCAATACCCGCTAAACACAGTAGCTAAACCCAAACAGTACACAGACCCACAGTTCACAGTACCCCGTACACAGTTCACAGTACCCAGTACCCACAGTTCACAGTACCCCGTACCCCGTACACAGTTCACAGTACCCCGTACACAGTTCACAATACCCCGTACACAGTTCACAGTACCCCGTCAGACAGTTCCATTTCCATCATGGCTCTACCAATGCAGAGAGTTCCATTCGACCACGACTCTGTACACAACATAGTTCGCTGTGTGCTCCGCATATTCGGCACATGTCCTCATGCCCGCCGGGCCACCAATGTCCTCAGCCAACCCCCGCAGCGGCTCCCCAGGTCTTCCGGTCGTCCACGCCGCCGAGCCCGCCATGTGCCATGGGCACCGCCATCTTTGCTCCCCTCTCGGGTCACTCTGACCCCCGTCCGGCGGGAAATGGCACCCGCAAAGCCTCAGTGGAACCTTCTCGCCTCCTCATGGCTCTCAACACCTTCCTCCTCTCCGTCCTCTTTTGACCCGCTGTCGATATCCATGCCGCTGCGCCTAGCTAGCCGCTAACTGCAGCTAAGCTAGACTTCGCTAAGCTAGCACACCTCTGTCGACTTTCTTCCAGGCCACTCCTCTCCGTCTTCTTCTTTCTCTCAGTCCTCCTTTGACCAGCCGCAGATATCACATGCCGCTGCGCCTAGCTAGCGCTAACTGCAGCTAAGCTAGGCTACGCTAAGCTAGCACACCTCCGTCGGACTTCTTCTGATGCCGAGTGAAGCGTCTTCCTCTTCCTCCTCTTTCTTTTTCTTCTGACACCAGTGTAACGTTGCTTAATCCCACTTCAGACACCAGTTTAACGTTGCTTGTTTTTGCACGTTATTGATGACTCTCGAGGCAGGTTGATAGTTCTCAGTTCACTGCTTTATTACAACAGTTCTCATACAGGTTGCAGTATAAGTGACTCATGTCTACACCTTCCCATGCCTCAAGAGAGTGCACGCTGGGTGCCACACCCTCTTATACCTCCCCAGGTCAGCCCGTGCACTCTAGACTCTGTCAACCCGCAGCTGGCGTGACCAATAGCGTCGCCGCCAGCCCCAGGATGGCGGAGTGCAGAGTGGCAGCTCGACTGACCAACCACCCAAATCCCAGGGTCGCTACAGTATCATTGTAACCAACACTAGTTTAGAACAGAGGTGGGGGGTAGAATAGTGTTGTAGTTTTGTTACATTCCATTAACTTGAGTGGTCTAACCCTAACTGCTAGGTTATTCATAGATCTTTCAAACCAAGAGGGGCTCATTAGATCTATTAATCTATATTACTTTTAAAAGGTAAAGAAAGGCTGTCCTAACTTTATTCGCCTGTTGCTATGTTTACATAAAGGCCAGTGGTTGGTGGCACAGGACTCCTGGCTTTATCTTTGTCACATGACCACACAGCATTCCAAATTATACCTTGAAAAGAGAACACAGTCATAATTAAAAACATGTCTATTGACTTTGTTGCTAAATTCACAAAAAGCACTTCCTAATCGTATCTCTGTTTGGGTGAAAGTGGGCTCTAGATAGCAGCTATGTAGCAAAGAGGGTCTGATGCTCTAAACAGTTTTGCACACATTAATTTAGTCTGGCAGTTATTGAGAGTAAATTAGTTTGAATATGGCCGGCCCACCAGTGATGTCATCACCAGGGACATTGCATTTGTGTGTTGGGGTAATTACATCTCAGTGAAATAACATAGTCCCTATAAGACAAGGTATGTATTGCTATTTTTTCATCTACATTATTTCATATTACATGTAATTAACACAACACAGGGATGCAATGTCCCCAATGACATCATTGGTGGTCATATTCAAACTAATTTCAAACTAGGAGAGTCCAATCAATATTTTGTGAACATGAGTTTTCTCTCCAAAAGCCAGACACCAGAGAAGTAAGACTCAAACCTGATCGAGTCTGAGAGACTGATTTTGTAGACCTATATCATGTCTGTTTGCGTTTTTAAACCCAGCATGAGCTTTATTATATTGTAATGTTCCCAGTCATGCTGGACCTACAAAAGGCCTTTGACACTGTCAATCACTCCATTCTGATTGACAAGCTAAAAGCAATTGGTTTTAATAGTCTATCAGTGAGCTGGATGCAATCCTACCTGGAGGGGAGATAGCAGATGGTGGAGGTAAACGGTACCCTATCCCCCCCCCCCCCCCCTCCCAGTGAGCTGTGGTGTTCCACAAGGAAGCATACTAGGACTGCTACTGTTCCTAATTTATGCAAATGACATGTCGTCAGCTTGTGACTGCAACTTGTTCCTGTTCGCGGACGACTCAGCCCTGCTGGTCTCTGACAAGAACAAGTTACAGGTTGAAAAAACCCTCAGCTCGGAACTAGGCAAATCTGCACCTGGCTCGCTGACAACAAACTATCATTACACCTGGGTAAAACAGAATCCATTTTCTTCGGTTCAAATAACAAACTCAGCAAGGCCGACGGCTTCTCAGTTACAGTGGGTGACAATATTGTCACAAGGAAAGATGAAATTACATACCTAGGTTCCATCCTAGAGGCAAATCTTTCCTGTGACAAAATGGCATCCAATGTAATGAAAAAAGTCAACCAACGAACTAGATTCTTGTACCGGATCTCCTCTCTGGTAAACAAGAATACCCTGAAGACTCTGGCAGGAGCACTCATTCAAGGGTACTACGACTATGCTTGCACCTCATGGTACCAAAGCACCTCAAAGGCGCTAAAAACAAAATTACAAACATCACAAAACAAACTGGTCAGACTACTGCTTGACCTTACTCCTAGAACCCACCTCACCCCTGCCCACTTTGACAACCTAGGATGGCTTAGAGTAGACGACAGAGTACAGCAACTTGCAATGGGCCTGGTCTACAAGATACACAACTAAGGTACCCATGTACATGTCAAAATACTTCCCAAACGTCAGTGAATACCACAACCACAACACCAGAGGGAGCTCCACAAATCATGTTAAACCCAGATTCGGCTCAAACAAGGGACTAAACACGTTTAGCAATTATGCCACATCAATGTGGAACGCCCTACCCACAGCTGTAAAGGAATGTGAATCACTACCCACTTTTAAAACCACTCTCAAGGAGCACCTACGGGAGACTGCAATTCGAAACTGGCCCCTGTAAATGTCCTAACCCAACCCCCTCCAATGTACAGTAAATGTCCTAACCCAGTAATACACAAGACCCTCTTCTTGGAACCAAGTAAAGTTTCGTCGATAATCCAATGTACAGTTACCCCCACCCCGCCTACCCCCCCCCCCCCCCCCCCCCCCCCCCACCCCACCCACCCACCCAACCACCTCCAACGTACAGCCCCCCCCACCCCGCCAACCCACCCCCCCCCCCCCACCCCACCCCACCCACCCAACCACCTCCAACGTACAGCCCCCCCCACCCCCACCTACCCAACCCCCCCCCCCCCCCCCCACCTCCTCCAATGTAGTTTCTTCGTCAAATGTATATACTATTTTTTTTGTTTGCATCACCAACAGTACTGTATTTGTAAATCTGGTATGTCATAAATGTATATGTAGCAGTACTGTCTATCTGTATGTCATGTATGTCATGTTATGATGAATTGAAAATGGGGGACCCTGATGTAAACAAGACGAAAGTCTTTCTCTGGTCTGCAATTGTCAATTGTGTGTATTGAGCTGTACTGTATTGCACCCATGACCCATCCTGTATTATTGTATCTCGCCTGGGTGCTCTCAGTGTCCATACTGAGTAACCCCCCCCCCCCCCAGTGGAGCAGCTCCAGGCTTTATATTTGATGACATCACAAGTTTGAGTTTTAGCACTCTAGTATTTGAATTAGGGTAGATATTTGTCTGTTTTCCACTAATATGTTGTACTGTCTTTAGAGTAGAGTAGACCATGGGAATACCATGAATCGGGTGTAATTCCCCTTTACGAGTTTGTAGGGTAGGCTACATGAGAACAGCGAATAGTAAGGCCAGCACTCAGCACTGTTACTCCTCTTTCCAACAAGTTGAGAGCTGTCACCGCGACCACGCAACAGATCGACGCACTCGGGTCACTTAAAAGAGTCACCGCCGGAGGGCAGTGGCGGAGAGGGATTTACATGCTGCGCGCCTCAAACACGAACTAACAAATCTCAGCTCCCAGGTGACCAAATTGTGGTTGAATGAAATTATTAACCCCATCCCCATCCACACACACACACACACACAAGCGCGCACGACACACAAGCGCGCAGGCACACTTTGCGCATACGTGCATTGAACTGTGCCATGCCCAAACAGTTGCAAGGAGGAGTCGTCTTAAACATAATGCTCAAAATAGGATTAAAAGCTACTTACAAGAGCTGTGTCGGAAACTGCGATGCCAGAGACCCATCCTGACATAACAGGACTAAAACCACCACGGCTTGTATCCTGCAGCTTTCCATTGTCAAAAGGGAAATTCCCCGACACTGTCAATAACACCCAACTGCGCTCCCCTTTCACCGATGAGTGAGACCGGTGTGGAGACAGTGTGTGTGTCAGTGTGTCACCCTCAGAGATTAACCAGACCCGACACCTCTAATCTGATCAACCGCCAGCCACGCTCTAACAGGTACTGGGTTGGTTATCTCTCTCTCTCTCTCTCTCTCTCTCTCTCTCTCTCTCTCTCTCTCTCTCTCTCTCTCTCTCTCTCTCTCTCTCTCTCTCTCTCTCTCTCTCTCTCTCTCTCTCTCTCTCTCTCTCTCTCTCTCTCTCTACAGAATGTATTTCACCTCTTCTAAAGAAACACCTGCCATAGGGAGGGTCTAAGAGTCCATAATACACAAACTGAATACAGATGCAGACTATTCCCCACCACTGTCTCCAGTATGGACTGAAAGATAATTTACTGGGACAGTCTTTGTCACGACCAATCCCAATTTACAAGACTGATTGACAGCCATGCATAAAGACATCTATAGTGGGAACTAGTGCTATATCCTATCGATTTCACGATTTCTATGGAGAATGTCCATGCTATGAGACAGGGGAAAGTGATACACAGTAAAAATCCAATTGCTTTCAGTGTCATCCGTCATGGCTGTTTACAGGATTCACCTCCGAGCCACCTGTCATACATGTTGGTTTTACGTGTTTAGGTGGAGAGACTCAATGAGACCAATTAAAACATTGCATTCGTTTGTGTCGGATTTTCAGTTTCAAAGAGTATCATCAGTTTGATTGAATGACAGGTCAATGAGTGCATATACTGTACACAGTGTGTGTGTGTGTGTGTGTGTGTGTGTGTGTGTGTGTGTGTGTGTGTGTGTGTGTGTGTGTGTGTGTGTGTGTGTGTGTGTGTGTGTGTGTGTGTGTGTGTGTGTGTGTGTGTGTGTGTGCGTGTGCGCGTGCACGTGCGTGTGTGTGTGTGTGCGTATGTGTGTGTGTGTGTGTGTGTGTAAATCAGGCCTGGAGGGAGGGTAGGGCAGCAGAAGTGGGATGCTTGGGGATTTGGTTATCAATCGTTGCCTGGCAACCACACACCATCTCTCATGTCCTAGCTCTCACTGCCCTCCCCTTCCTTTCCCCCCTTTCTCTTTGTGTCTCTCACTCCCCCTACATCTTTCTCTCTCTTTCTCTCTCTCGCTTAATTGTCATCCTCTCTCTCTCATTCTACAGTGTGTGTGTGTGTGTGTGTGTGTGTGTGTGTGTGTGTGTGTGTGTGTGTGTGTGTGTGTGTGTGTGTGTGTGTGTGTGTGTGTGTGTGTGTGTGTGTGTGTGTGTGTGTGTGTGTGTGTGTGTGTGTGAGGGGGGGGGGGGGTGCACACCTTGGAGTGTGGGGAGAGATACACACCTTGGAGATCTGTGGTGAGGAGAGTCACAGAGGAGGAGGCAGTGGAGAGGGGAGGGTGGCGTGGAAGGAGGAACTGAATAGGCCAGCAGAGAGATGGAGGGAGTGTGCATACAATACCATTCAATACTTTCTCATAAAGCAGGGGCATCTTTCTCCATCGACTGAGGCAGGAAGAAGTGGCAGATTCATATCCACACTGCTATGTGTGTGGCGGGCGACCACCCTGCACCTCGCACATTTACACAAGTAATGGAAACGAGTTAGTCGCGGAAAATACTTCCTATTTCACAGTCTGTTCTGTCTTTTATTGCACAACTCTCATGACATCACCAAGGTATTCCGCACACTGTCAGTTGAGTCTGACTTCCACAGTAGATTCGATGATAATAACACTGTTCGATTTTCTTAGGAGTAAATGTGAAATGACTGTGCGAGTCAACCATGGCTCATCACTTATTTGGGATTAATTGGAGGTGACTTCTATTTTATTTAAATGCCACACAAAAAGGGTATTCATAAATAGCACATAAGTTATTCTGCATCAAACCCAAAGAAAATTAAAATAAATCAGTTTTAGGGTAAGGGGGGGGAAACACCAACACTGTATACGTACCGTATGGTAGGCATAGGGTCAATTACAATAACACAATCCATGGGTTTAACATGAGGTTAGGGTAGCTTTTGCGGTTCTTTTGAAGATACTGCCACCTGGAGGTTACAAGTTGAAATCACAAGTACTGTATACCACCATTGACAACAGCCATGTACTGTAAAACCCACCTCAAATCTTTATTATTGAAATTCATTTGTATAGATTGTAGTATCAGTAAGAAAGTGACAATCTGTGATAGGTCCAAAACTTTTTATACTTCATATGAATGATATGTGCAATGTTGCTGAACTGTTAAAGTTGGTTATTTTTGCAGATGATATATTGCTCAGGAAGTAATTTAAAGGAACTTTTGTTTTATTGAAAGAGAGCTTGAAATTCTCAAAACTTGGTTTGATGTTAATAAATTGTCTCTCAATATTAAGAAAACTAAATTCATGGTTTTGGTAATCAAAAAGAAATAGAGGGGGATATCGAGTTAAAAATATGTGATGTAAAAATAGAAAGAGTTTCTGAGATAAAATGTCTAGGGGTAGTTATTGACCAGAAATTAACATCGAAACAACATGTTAACTATATTCAAGGAAAAATATCTAAGTCAGTAGCAATATTGTATAAATGTAAGGATATATTAAACTACAAAGCCTTGCACATAATTTACTGCTCACTTATACTTCCTTACATATCTTACTGTGTGGAAGTATGGGGGTCAACATTTAAAAAGACAGTAAATCCAATACTGCAAAAGTGGGCCATTCGGAACCTTTTCAAGGCTGGTTACTATGAACACACAAATCCATTGTTTATAAAGTCTCATATTATGAAATTTAATGATTTGGTTTATTATAAAACTATGTAAATAATGTACAGAGCTAAAGCAAAGTTACTCTCAGACGGGGTGCACAGGTTTTTTTCAATACATGAAAGAAAATATGATTTGAGAGATATTTGTAAATTTACTGTTCAAAAAGCTAAGAAAGGGATTAAGGAGGTGTATTTCTATTATTGGGGTTAACTTGTGGAATAATGCTGATATACAGTTAAGAATGAGTAATTCACTTTTGGTTTTTAAGAAAATGGTTTGTAAAGCTATTGAAAACTACAAGGGTGAATAATACTGTTTTTCTTGTGCTATTTTCTTTTAGAATACTGTTTTGGAGTCTTAATTTTTGTTAAGAATATAGGACAGGCATATATAAGCATTATGCTTCAGTCTGTACCTTTTCAGTCACTGTAAAATCAAATATTGTTAAATGATGGTGTATATTGTATGAGATGATGACTGAATAAACTACTACTACTACTACTACTACTACTACTACTACTACTACTACTACTACTACTACTACTACTACTACTACTACTACTACTACTACTACTACTACAATGATGGCGTGCTTAAAAGATAAAATGTCCATCCGTGAGTTTAATGTATACAAACTGAACCGACTGAGCCATACCACTTGCCTCATCCTTGTCCTTAATTGATGAGTCCTGACACCTGGAAGTAATGGTGGTGTCGACAGCAGCAGTGGTCACTCACTAGCTTACTTGTGGATGTTCTGGAGGTAAGACTGCTGACAGACTATTTGGGTGTATACAGAGTATAAAAAATAACCAAAAGGTAGGTTTGTCCGAACATTTATGTTATGCAGTGATGTAGTTATCAGAAAAGTAAACAGATATGTTCTGCAAAAGGAAACCATACCTTTATGGCTGCGTTCAACATAATTTCCATGGACACAAGAATAAACAAGGCTGCACAGATGCCATGCAATTAAATCATTAAACTTTTTTTTATAAATCGTATTCATAAAAGAGAAAATATGGCTTGAACAATAATATAATATTATTTATTCAATATGTTAAGGGCCAATAATAATGTTATTAATAATGTTAAGTATAGTACCGGTTAGTTTACTTCCTGTTTGGGCATAGATGTTTGACAGTGGAATGTCGTCCAACTCTCTGCATAGGAGAATGATCAAGAATTATAAAAAATAACCGTGAGTCTGATAGAATAGAAATATTTATATTATCCCGAGGGAAATTTTACACTGCAAATTGCTCAACATTTAAACATTTAAACATTTAGACAGAACAGGTCACGAATAAGAATAACAAATCAAATCAAATTGCCTAAGATAAGAGTAGAATAAAATAGAATAAAAATGGAATAGAATATACAGTAAATAAATACAGTAAACATATACTGAGGTCTACAGTAAGTGTAATATTGCACAGTGCTGTTTCAAAACTAAGAGTCCAGGAAGATGGTAACTGTCACTCTGTGCTCAGTGATGCAGTGAGGCACAGTGAGGCACAGTGATGCATTGTATAGTCTGATGGCTGTTGGAATGAAGGACTTCCTGTGCCGTTCAGTGCTGCATTTAGGTAGTGTGAGCCTGGCACTGAACATGCTTCTCCTGTCAGCCAAGTCTGTGTATAGTGGGTGGGAGGGGTTTTCCTTGATGGCGTGGAGGCGTCTATGCCTTCTACAACGCTGTTTGGTTTCCGCGTTGCTGTTTTGCGCTCTGATTGGCAGAGCGCGCGCATGCGCATGAGCCGCGGCACGGCCCTCAGCCGTGCTGTGATAAGGCTTTCGCCAGCGGGGAGAGGGGCTACCGCGAGCGGGATCGCTGCGCTCATCAACGACCCTCCGTGCTCCGGCTTTCAACAGCGGGGAGAGTATTATGGGGCTTATGCCGCGAAGCAGTAACACACATAGTTGCAATGCATCTGTCAGTCGTACTTAACTATGTGTTCACTGTTGTGTTACTGCTTCGCGGCATAAGCCCCATAATACTCTCCCCGCTGTCGAAAGCCGGAGCACGGAGGGTCGTTGATGAGCGCAGCGAAGCCGCTCACGGCGCCCCTCTCCCCGCTGGCGAAAGCCTTATCGCAGCACGGCTGAGGGCCGGTGATGAAGCCCGAGTCGCGCGCCAGGCAGCAATACTGTTATGCTGAGTCCAGTACAAAACAAAAACGGCAAATCTTCAGTGTTATCCAAACACACAGAAAACAGAGAATCCAAAAGGTTCGTTCCAAAAACTCACCAAAGCGCAAATGCGCAAAGCGGGCAACGAGGCACAGCTCCAACGGATGATAGAGAAACACAACAGCGGCGACTTCCATAGACGTCCTGAAGAAAAAATAGACAAGGCACAACAACGGGGGGAACAGGCAGTAGCAGTGGTAATCCAAAACGACCCGACAACGATTGACAGAAAGACCCGAGTATATGAAGGGCTCTGGAGCGCTGATTACAAACAAACGACAGGTGCGTGACGGCAATTGGTAATTGACCTAGAAGCGTGTGGCGGCCATGAGCCAATCCTCCTCACAGTACCTTGAAGCGTGTGGCGGGAATGGGCCAATCCTCACAAATACTAAGCTCCAGTTAACCTAATTTATACCGTAAGCAATCATTAAAAAAATATACCGTTAACTGGAATATGTTTTTTCTTTACACATATGTTGGATTATGTAATTGGTTTGTCATGACAAACCAATAAAAAATCGCGCGACTCGGGCTTCATCGCCGCTCCTCAGCTGTGCTGCGATAAGGCTTTCGCCAGCGGGGAGAGGGGCGGCGTGAGCGGCATCGCTGCGCTCATCAACGACCCTCTGTGCGCCGGCTTTCGACAGCGGGGAGAGTATTATGGGGCTTATGCCACGAAGCAGTAACACAACAGTGAACACATAGTTAAGTACGACTGACAGATGCATTGCAACTATGTGTGTTACTGCTTCGCGGCATAAGCCCCATAATACTCTCCCCGCTGTTGAAAGCTGGAGCACGGAGGATCGTTGATGAGCGCAGCGATCCCGCTCGCGGTAGCCCCTCTCCCCGCTGGCGAAAGCCTTATCGCAGCACGGCTGAGGGCCGCGCCGCGGCTCATGCGCATGCGCGCGCTCTGCCAATCAGAGCGCAAAACGGCAACGCGGAAACCGAACAGCGTTGTAGAAGGCATAGACGTGGCCTGGAGCTTAGCAAGGCTCCTCCTCTCCGCCACCCTCGCTAGGGAGTCCAGCTCCACCCCAACCACGCTACTGGCCTTCCTGACCAGCTTATCCAGCCTATTTGTGTCCCCTGCTCTCAGTCCGCTGCCCCAGCAGGTCACAGCGTACAAGAAGGCGCCCGCCACCACAGACTCATAGAACATCTTCAACATCCTTGTACAGACATTGAAGGATCTCAGCCTTCTGAGGAAGTAGAGTCGGCTCTGGCCCTTCTTGTACAGTGCCTCTGCATGTTTTGACCCGTTCAGTTTGTTGTCGATGTGCACACCGAGGTATTTGTACACCTCAACCATGTCCACATCGACTCCCCTGATGGAAACGGGGGTCACAGGTGCACTCCTCCTCCTCCCCAGCTCCACAACCAGTTCCTTGGTCTTCGCCACATTTAGCTGCAGGTGGTGTTTATCGCACCATGTGACAAAGTCCACTACCAGTTCCCGATATTCCCTCTCGTCACCGTCCTTTATACATCCCACTATCGAAGAGTCATCAGAAAACTTCTGAAGGTTCACAGCTCCGGGGTTGTCACCAGCTTGGCTGGCCGTCTGCACTGATACAATTGGCTGTATCAGAGGGTGGGAGAAGCTGGCGGGGTGGGTCCGGGTCGTTGTAAACAGCGACTCCTACAGTTCGGTCGGGGCGCCTGCTAAGCGCGGATTGGACGTGAGGGGGATAGTGTGGTCCTCCCACACGCTACGCCCTCTCAATGAGAATCCGCGCTGCCAGGTGAAAAGAAGCGGTGATTGGCTGGACGTGTGTCGGAGGAAGCACGTGGTAGCCTCCACTCTCCCAGATGATCTGACTGTGGGGGGTAAGTGCGCAGCGACCAGGAAGGGACTGGGAATTGGCATACGACTAACATTGGGATGGGAGAAAATCGGAGGAAAATGGAGGGGGAAAAAGACCAAAAAAAAAAAAAAAACTTCTGAAGGTGGCAGGACTCTGACCGATAGTGGAAGTCATTGGTGTAGACAGTGAAGAGGAAGGGAGAGAGGACTGTCCCCTGCGGGGCGCCGGTGTTGCTGACCAGTCTGTCTGACACACAGCTCCGTAGGCGCATGTACTGTGGTCTGCCCGTCAGATAGTCAACAACCCAGAACACCAGGGGGGCCTCTACCTGCATCGCCTCCAACTTCTCACCCAGCAGCCCAGGCCTTATGGTATCAAAAGCACTGGAGAAGTCAAAGAACATGACTCTCACAGTGCTCCCCGGCTTGTCTAGGTGAGTGTAGGCTCGGTTCAGCAGGTAGATGACATCATCCTCTATCCCCAGTCAGGGCTGGTAGGCGAACTGGAGTGGGTCTAGGTGGGGTTTGATCACCGGGCAGAGTTGCTCCAGGACTAACCTCTCCATGGTCTTCATTATATGGGAGGTTAGAGCCACCGGCCTGTAGTCCTTGGACATGTTGGGACGGGCACTTAGGGACAGGGACCACACAGGAGGTTTTCCACAGTGTCGGGACTCTCTGCAGCCTCAGGCTCATATTGAATATGAGCTGGAGCACATCACACAGCTGAGAGGCACAGGTTTTGAGTACCTTTGGGCTCACCCCATCGGGACCCGCATCCTTGCCTGCGTGTAACTTGCTCAGCTGTGTACTCACCTGGTCTGCAGAGAGCCACACTGTGGGGGTCTCAGGTGTTGGGGGGAGGAGCGGGTATTAGAGCCCCGGGGGGCAGACAGGCTGCACCAGAGATGAGGGGGGGGTGGGCAGTTGGGGGGAGGGAGGGGGTTGCTCGAGTTGAAGGGCTGAGAGGTGTGGGGGTGGGCAGGGCAACTGCATTAGCTAGCTATTGAACACATAACATCACCAGCTGGAATTCCACCATATTTATCTATAATTAACAACACTACAACTTATATTAGTTCCAAGGCAGCTCGCTAGAGAGAAGCTGTAGTATCATTGATTCTGATACTCTGTCCTCTGTACTTGCGTTGGTATTAACCCAACTGTACCCTTCTTGGTAGAAATGGAGGTCCAGACATGCGCTCCTGATTTGTGGCAGTTTATTAACAGAAGCAAGACGATGGCTGCTTTGTAAAAACTCTTGCTGTTGCTCAAAAACACTGAATGGTTACAATAACTCAAGGTTTGCATTGGATCTCCAAACTACTTTAACCCTTTCTCCGCCGATGACGTGTTTACACGTCATTCCTCGCCATGCGTAATCTGCCAATGACGGGTTACGGTGTCTTTGAGATAAATATTTCATATTTTCGTCATGGTATTCACATTTCACCCACGGAGTCTTTGCTGGTGTTGTAGGACTCCGCTCAACTCTGCAACGCTTCAATACCGCCACCTGGTGGCCGATCGGCGAGTTGCCGAAACCGGAAGTGGCCGGAAGTGCTTAGTCCATCCCCTATTCCGTCCGGCCACTTGCTATCGCTCGCGGGACTCTATCCAGACACCGTGCATATCGATCCGTTGCCATTAGGGATGCTCGATATTGGCTTTTTTACCGATACCGATATACCGATATTGTCCAACTCTTAATTTCCGATACCGATATCAACCGATATCACATTTTAATGCCGATATCGGCCGATAATATCGGTAGGCCGATAATATCGGACATTATTTCGATAGAAATGTAAAAAAAAATAAAAATAAAAATTTGAAAACCGATACCGATATTTTCCGATATCACATTTTAATGCCGATATCGGCCGATAATATTGGTAGGCCGATAATATCGGACATCCCTAGTTGCCATAACTCAATAAACAACATGATTGGACGTATATTAGTATTATACAAACCGGAACTGGATCACCTAGATCAACATCCCATAATAGCGATCTTTTTGCTCCACGCTCATCACCCAACGGTAAGAGGAGACTGGGGTGAGTTTCAGCGTTTTTCTTTACCATTTTCGATACAAACTGCTCTGATCTATATATCACCCATACTACATAAATGATTTAACGTCGGCCACAGAGTTATAAACGACCCCCCCCCCTCCGGTCAACCGCAGATGATCAGTCAACACGTCTAGGATTATGTACAGTTGAAATTCTGAATCTGGTGTCGATCGGTATCAAACTGCATTTGATGATCTAATATATGCATTTATGGCTATATCTCACGTTCTATGAAATACTGCAGAAAACGATAAAAACATATTTATACTCTACTCTAGACCGTATTATTGTATGAATGTGTGAATGAAAAAGTAAAACGTTCCTACATCCTGAACGATAGATAATTGATGTTGAATGGGCCATAGTAATGTCAATTTAGCAATACAATTTAAAAAGTTATAGCCCTGCAAAGAAAATGAACATCTCCATAGACAAATAGAGCTGGCAGAGAGGCTACAAGGATGGATATAAGCTCCGGCAGAGAATGGGTTAACAAGAATGTTCTCTGATCGTATCTCGTCCTTGGCAACGTAGATATAGCTTATTCTTCATCATTGGGGCAGTCCATCCGACGTCTTTTTCTTCTTTTTCATCATCCTCATCTCTTTTCCACTCTCTCCTAGTGTCTAGGTGGCCCTCTATTTATAGCCGGCCAGAGGCTAGGGTGATGACATCACAGGCTAGTGACCTCATCTCAGGTTTTCCTCCAATCCATAACCATGTCTGTTTGACTTTGAAAAAGTAGGCGTTGCTTCCCTAACTGCCAGCCTACACACAGTTCACAGTTTACAATTTCATTTTCAGACTAATACATAGTTACTATCACATTTATAACACATAATATATGAATTTCCAGCTTCCTCTTTCAAGGACACACATTTCCATATAAAACATTCCTTTTTAAGATCAGAATAAGCCATAACCTCTTTAAAACAGTTCTTTCTACATAATTATCTTAAATTATCCTTATTAGATTGGGTTTTCCTTATACTACTTTAAAACAAACCATTGCACTTTAAATCAACGTTATCATGAATATTTATTAACCTTATACTTTGTAAAAATGCAATTGCCTTGTTTTCATTACATACTATATATTCTAATAATCTTTCAAATTATAACAGTATTTACTGCAGTTTTACACTTTTGTTGTTACTAGAAGACATATGAAACCATGCTTTTCTAACTAATCACCTTAAATTATATTAATTCAATCAGTTATATTAATAGACAACATTAAGTAGTTTGCACCAGTTTTCTTGTATTTTAGTAAAATAATCCTGTACAATTGGCTATAACTATTCCATGTTTACTCTCAAACGGTTTCCCAGGTAAAACCTCATTTCAGTAATATTTGTACTTTAGTTTTGTTCAAACAGAATATGAAAAGCTACATTTCTAATATCCAAGTTCTGAGCATTTCAAGTTCAAGTTCAAGTTCCTTTTATTGCCACACCGCCAGGCCGGTGGAATTCGAGCACGGTGCAGGTGGTAGCTGCGACAATACACCACAGTCCACAAAGACATAAGAAGACACATGGAACATAACATAACATAAACATAACATAACATAACATAACATAACAGCAGGGGGTAAAATTAGGAGGAGTTGGAGTTAATTAGTTGGGGCCTTGGGGAAGAAACTGTTGTTGAACCTAACCGTGCGACTGCCCAGTGACCTGAACCTCCTACCAGAGGGGAGGTGTTGGAAGAGGTGATGAGCTGGGTGCAGGGGGTCACTGATGATTTTGTGTGCGCATGTGATGTTTGTGTATGGAGTCCAGGGTGGGGAGTTTGCAGTTAATGATTTTGGATGCCCTTATGATGATCCTGTCTAGTCTGTGTAGTGTGTGTTTGGGTGTGTTGCCGTACCATACAGTGATGGAGAGTGAAATGATGTTTTGTATTATGGCTGTGTAGAATTGTATCATTAAAGTCTTCCTAACCTTGTACTTCTTGAGTTGTCTCAAGTGAAATAATCTTTGATTGGCTGTTTTAAGTAGATGAGTGGTGTGATGATCCCAGTTGAGTTTATTGCTGATGTGTGTTCCTAAGTATTTGAATGTGTCTGTGGCTGAAATGGGTTGATTATTGATGAGCATGGGTGTTTTAGTGGGTGTGATTTTCCGAAAGTCAATGATGAGTTCAACGGTCTTGCTTTCGTTGAGTATAAGGTTGTGTTCTCTGCACCATGTTAGTGTCTGCTCCACCTCCAGCCGGTAGTCATCCTCCTTGTTGTTGGAGATCAGCCCTAGGATGGTGGTGTCGTCCGCGTATTTCAGCGTCTTGACTGAGGGGGATGCTGATCGGAGGTTGTTTGTGTAGAGGGAAAAAAGCCACGGGGAGAGAACACACCCCTGTGGTACCCAAATGTTGGTGGTCAGAGGGAGAGAGGTGAGGTTGTTGTAGCGGACTACTTGTTTGCGGCCCTTCAGTGTGTCCAGCAGCCAGAAACAGAGGGAGGGGGCAATGTTCATGTTGGTCAGGGTTTGGAACAGTATGAGGGGGTCGATGGTGTTGAAGGCACTGCTGAAGTCAATAGAAAGTATCCGTGCATAACTGTTTTTGGTCTCCAGATGCTGGAGGGTGTAGTGCAGTGCCAGGTTGACTGCATCGTCAGTAGACCGGTTTGAGCGATAGGCAAATTGTAGAGGGTCCATCAGGGGGGATGTGAGTGTTTTTAAAACTGACAGGACTATGCGTTCCAGCACCTTCATGGCTACTGCCATCAAGGCCATGGGTCTGTAGTCATTAAGGCTATATATTTTTCCTTTCTTGGGTATGGGGATGATGGTGGATTGTTTGAAGAGGGCTGGGATCTGCATTTGCTGGAGTGAGGTGGTGAAAATGCCAGTGTAGACTGGTGCTAGCTGGTCAGAACAATAGCTGAGGCAGACAGGTGAGATGTTATCCGGGCCTGCTGCCTTGCCCTTATCCAGCCTCCGGACGAGGTTCCTCACTGTATCTGTATCAATGGTGAGTGGGGTGGATAGGTGAGGGGGTGGGGTGGGCCAGCTGTCTTTAACTATTCCAGAACTATTTTGTATTTAGGAAATCCCTGAACATGATATTGCATTGGTTTGTGATAGATTATTAGTTACTGGGTATTTCAAAGTACCTCATATTTGGTGCCATTTTAAAGCTAACAACTAGGGCTTTCCAATGATATAAAATAAGTGTATGATTATCATCAACATTTTTATTATTATG
Source organism: Notolepis coatsorum (assembly GCF_963971535.1). NCBI lineage: Eukaryota > Metazoa > Chordata > Actinopteri > Aulopiformes > Paralepididae > Notolepis > Notolepis coatsorum. The sequence continues at coordinate 42,448,186 of NC_140182.1, read as the reverse complement.
GTTCATATGTAGTTGCACTTGAACTTGTTGAAATTAAACATGGAAGATAAACATTTATTAAATTAAACTTTCCTTGCTTAAATCAGATTTATGCATAATGAATGGAATGTAGACAATCTTGTTGGCAATATAGAACAGCTGACAGATTAGAAATAGCATCTATTGTTCAAAAGTTATTAATTAATTAATGAAACTAGATTAGATAAAAAAAATTAATTTCTTTTTTTACATATTGTGATGGTAATTATAAAACGTTCATGTGTATGTTAAAATTTTTCTTCAAACTTACCCCATTATCTTCATAGAGCCTTGTCTTCCTTCTAGAACCTCTCCCTTCTAGAAGGATTTGTCCTGGGTACAGAAATTACTGTGGTCTTCCTGGATCTCAGCCGGTGGTGTTAGCATCGGCGCTAGCATGGGAGCTAGTTCCAGCATCTAGACACTCCCGTCAATTCTAGGTTGATAAAATGAGATATGTTACATATAGGAATATGACCCACTAATGAATACACTAAATACATCAATGTGGCTATTTGAAAACACTGCATTTGCGAAATAAATACGTCAACTGTGTTGCCGTTAGCCGTGCGTTAGCCCGCAGCTAGCGCTGATTGCTACCTAAACCACAGGAAGTTTTCCTCTGGGAAGATCTGTATGCGCCCACGGTACATTTCAAAACAAGCTTTTTGATGGAAAATATGACCAGAATCTCTGGAAAAACATCTCACAAACACTATAGACGGTCATGAAAGTTAATGAATGCTATAAGAAGTCCAACAGATTAGTATAAACAGTACTTACATGGTCGTTTCGAAATGTATAGGAGAGCACAATTCCCCGGAGAAATTTAGTCTGTGACTGCCAGCGCTGGGGGAAACTACTAGAAAACTCGAGCGGCGGTCGACGGAGGCTTTTATAGACTTCCGGTCAGAGTTGCGCATTGATACTTGATGTGTGTGTGGGGGCCGGTGTTCCTAATATGGTCACAAAAAATGGTGTCCCTCCGCCAAAAAATGGCTGAACAGTGCGGATATGAATAGACAGCGCGCTGTCTGTACGCCGATGTGTTTTTAGACCTGAGAGAGTTTTAAGAGGCTTCTCAAACCTGGCAAAGAAGGTGTTCAGCTTGTCTGGGAGGTGGGGGTCTGCGTCGGAGGGGGGGGGGGGATTTATTTTTGTAATTGGTTAGTTCATTGAGAGTTTTCAGACTGCCCTAGTGTTGTTTGAGTCAAATTTATCCTCCAGTATAGTGGCATAGGATGTTTTTGCCTTCCTGATGGCAGCTCTAAGTTCATATTTAGCTGCTTTGTAAGTCTCAGTGTCCCCCTCCCTGAACGCAGTGTTTTTCCTTCTCCGCAACTCAATAAGATCGCGTGAGAACCACGGTTTATTGTTACCATAGGTTTTAACAGATTTAGTGGGGATATGGAGATGAACACAAAAATCTATATAGGATGACACTGTGTCTGTGTAGGAGTCTAGATTGTCACAGGCCTCACTAAAAATAGACCAGTCAGTATATTCAAAGCAGGCTCTAAGTAATGTATGAATTGCACCTCGTCCCATTTCTCCATTTCTGCCTTGCACCATATAGTATTGTATATAGTATTGTATATTAGTACACTCGTCCCATTTCTCCATTTCTGCCTTGCACTATATAGTATTGTATATAGTATTGTATATTAGTACACTGCACAGTATTGTATATTGTATGGTAACTACGTCTATTCTGCATCGAACATTGTACATATGTCTAAACTGAACACTGTGACCTTTTTTTTACTTCTAATTTTACTATGTTTTTATTTCATACTTATCTTGTCTTGCACAGTCTCTGGAGCGCAACAGTAAGAAGCATTTTGTACAAAAGTATTCTGTACTTCTGTATGACAACTATTAAAGAAACTTGAACTTGAAACTAAGTGTTTCAATAGCATCATCTGACCAGATTTTAACTTTCCTAGAATGAGGTTTGACAGACCTGACTTTCTGAGTGTAGGTAGGAACCAAGTGAATCATAGCGTGATCAGAGTTTCCGAGGGGAGCTGTTACCTGCGCACTGTAGGCGGATGTTATGGTGTTGTAACAGTGGTCGAGTATCTGCTGTTCTCTCGTGGGGCGGTCGATTTGTTGTTTATAATGTGGGAGTTCTTTAGATAAATTGGTGCGATTAAAGTCTCCCAGCACCGTGATGTTACAGCCGGCGTGCTTGCGTTCCAGGTCGGAGATATGGCGCGACAGCTCGTTGATAGCCCTGTCGCTCACTTCAGTCGACTGAGTGGGTGGAATATATACTCCTGTTAGGATTACAGAGGCAAACTCTCTGGGGAGGTAAAAAGGTCGGCATTTCACAGACATGAATTCGAGGTGGGGCGAGCAGTACCTGTGCAGAAGGGTGGAATTATTGCACCAGCGCTCGTTGATCATGAAGCTGATTCCACCGCCAATCGATTTCAGACTGAGAGCCTCGGATCTGTCGGCTCGGAATAATGTGAAGCCGGGCGGGGAGACTGCAGCGTCGGTCACCGATTCATCCAGCCATGTCTCTGTGAGGCAGATCGCCGAGCAGTTCTTCACCTGCTCTCATTCTTCTCCCCCCAAAGAACATTATAACCTCTGTGTTGTTCACATTCCTGTTTCACATTCCTGTTATACTCTGCTTGGTTGGGAAGAATAATTAAAGAACCCTAAAATCGCTCCATTCTCTCCTCCTGTGTTTTGCTATTGGGCTCCGCAAGAACCCCATCCTCACAGAACACTGCGACCATGATGTCGGACTCAGCAGCACAGGAGGCTGGTGAATGGAGCACCAGCATCCAGGCCGCCGTCAGCGGACACGCCAGTCTGGTAAATCAACACTCACAGATACTGGATGAGACTATTGCCCAACTCAGCGCTCTCACTCTCAGCGCCGCGGAGCGAGACAAACGATTTGAGCGTTTCGAAGCATATTTAACAGCCCAGCCAATTCCGCCTGCTGTCTCTCCACTCGTGGTATCCTCACCTGTAGTATTCCAGTCCCGGGAACCTCACGTACCCTCGCCAGAGCGTTACGACGGAAATGTTGCCAAATGTCGTGCCTTCCTCTTCCAATGCTTTTTAGTGTTTGGGCAACAACCTCTAACATTCCAGAGCGACAAATCCAAAATATCCTACCTGTCTGGTTTGCTGACGGGGCCCGCGTTAGAATGGGCGACAGCCCGCCACTTCAGTAATTCCCCCCTCTGCAATTCGTACTGCTCTCGCCTTCCTCTCCGCGAACGCCATCACAGACTCAGGTCAGGGGCATGTCTGTACTGCGGGCAACTAGGCCACTCCATCGCCTCATGTTCGGTTCGCCCAAACGACGGGGCTCGACTGTGACGCTGGGCACATGCACAAGCCTTAAATTTGTTCCCAGTTCCGGTCCGAATATGCAATTCAGTGCCACGCTTTACCACACCGGTCAATCCCTCCCTCTGTCCACGCTGGTCGACTCGGGCGCAGACGAAAACATCATCGACGCTGGGGTAGTGTCCCACTACCACATTGCCACCGACGCCTTACCCATTCCCCGAGATGCTCAAGGCCTAAACGGGAAGTTGCTCTCGCAAATAACACGCCACACCACGCCTCTCCGCCTTCAACTCTCCGGGAATCATAGCGAGGAGATCCGTTTTCACGTCACTGATTCCCCCCATAACCCAATCGTTCTAGGTATGCCTTGGCTAAAGCTACACAACCCTGTAATAAATTGGCCAACGGGCTCAGTCACGAGCTGGAGTGCTCACTGTCACGCCTCTTGTCTCCGGTCGGCGCGGTCACCACTGGGGGCTACTGGTTCTCCCGTTCCCAACGAACCTGTTGACCTTTCGACTGTTCCTCCAATTTACCACGACCTAGAGGCTGTGTTTAGCAAACAACAAGCTCTCTCCCTACCTCCTCATCGCCAGTACGGCTGTGCTATAGACCTGCTCCCGGGAGCCCTGCTCCCCGCTAGCCGCCTGTTTAACCTCTCACGCCCAGAGAGAGAGTCTATGGAGAAGTACGTCCACGAGTCCCTGGCCTCGGGCATTATTACCCCCTCCTCCTCTCCTGTCGGCGCAGGCTTCTTTTTTGTGTCCAAGAAGGACCACTCCCTTCGCCCCTGTATTGACTACCGGGGTCTCAATAACATCACGGTTAAGAACAAGTACCCCCTGCCTTTGATTAACTCTGCTTTCGAACCCCTGCAAGGCGCCACAATTTTCTCGAAGTTGGATCTCAGAAATGCCTATCATCTGGTCCGCATCCGGGAGCGAGACGAATGGAAGACGGCCTTCAAGACCCCGCTCGGCCACTTCGAGTACAAGGTGATGCCTTTTGGGTTGACCAACGCCCCTGCTGTCTTCCAGGCCCTTGTCAATGACGTTCTCCGTGATGTCCTGAACTGCTCTGTCTTTGTCTATCTGGATGACATTCTGATTTTCTCCCGCTCCTTGGAGGAGCACATCCAGCATGTCCGCCGGGTCCTCCAGCGCCTACTAGAGAACAAGCTGTTCGTCAAGGCGGAGAAATGTGAGTTCCACGTCTCCTCCATCGGGTTCCTCGGCTACATCATCGAGGGCGGCAAGATCCAGGCGGACCCCGAGAAGATCAAGGCGGTGACCGACTGGCCCCATCCCACCAACGTCAAGCAGCTCCAACGCTTCCTGGGGTTTGCTAACTTCTACCTGCGTTTCGTCAGGGACTACAGCCGGGTCGCTGCACCCCTTACTCAACTCACCTCGCCTTCCATGCCCTTCGTCTGGTCGGACAGAGTGGACTCCGCCTTCGCCGAGCTACCCCAGCGCTTCACCTCCGCGCCCATCCTCGTTCAGCTGAACACCTCCCGCCAGTTCGTGGTAGAGGTAGACGCCTCAAGTACCGGAGTGGGGGCGGTCCTTTCCCAATGCTCCGCTCTCGGCCAGAGACTGCACCCCTGTGCCTTCTTCTCTCGCCGCCTGACCCCGGCAGAGGTCAATTACGATATCGGGAACCTGGAGCTCCTGGCAGTCAAACTGGCACTGGAGGAGTGGAGGCACTGGCTGGAGGGATTGGAGACCCCCTTCCTGGTCTGGACTGACCACAAGAACCTCGCCTACATCCAGACGGCCAAGCGCCTGAACTCCCGCCAGGCACGCTGGGCACTGTTCTTCACCAGGTTCAATTTCACCCTGACCTACAGGCCTGGCTCCAAGAACACCAAGCCAGACGCCCTCTCCAGGCAGTTCGTCCCCGAGGAGGGTTCCGCACACCCGGACACCATCCTTCCTTCCTCCTGCCTGGTGGCCGCCGCCACCTGGGAGATCCAGTCCGGGAGGCCCAGCGCGTCCAGCCTGATCCAGGTAACGGCCCACCTAACCGGCTTTTTGTCCCCGACCTTGTCCGCTCCCAGGTGCTCCAGTGGGTCCACGCCTCCCGGTTCGCCTGTCATCCTGGGATCAACCGTACCCTGTCCCTGCTGAAGCGACACTTCTGGTGGGTCACCATGAGGGAGGACACCCGCGACTTTGTCCTTGCGTGCACCGTCTGTGCCCGTGAAAAGGCTTCCCACCAACCACCAGCCGGGCTTCTCAGGCCGCTCCCTGTTCCCGGTCGGCCTTGGTCGCACGTCGCCCTGGACTTCGTCACCGGACTGCCTCCTTCACACGGTAACACTGTCATTCTCACCATCGTGGATTGGTTCTCAAAGGCTGTGCATTTTGTCGCTCTCCCCAAACTCCCCTCTGCTTCAGAAACCACGGACCTGATGGTGCTCCACGTATTCCGTCTCTACAGGATCCCGGTGGACATCGTCTCCGACAGGGGCCCGCAGTTTATCTCCCAAGTATGGAAGGCTTTCTGCCGGTCCCTTGGGGCCACGGTCAGCCTCTCCTCCGGGTTCCACCCGCAGACCAACGGTCAATCGGAGTGGGCCAACCAGGACCTGGGATCCGCCCTCCGCTGCGTGACCACCCGGGACCCCTCCGGATGGAGTACGTTCCTGCCGTGGATCGAGTACGCCCACAACTCGCTGTCCTCCGCGGCCACAGGTCAGTCTCCCTTTGAGTCCTCCCTGCGCTACCAACCCCCACTGTTCCCTGCACAGGAAGAGGAGATCGCCGTGCCTTCGGTGCAGGACCACCTTCGCCGCTGCAGGAGGATATGGGAGGACACAAGGGCCGCGCTGCTCCGCACCGCTGAGCAGAACCGTCGCTTCGCCGACCACCACCGGACTCCGGCTCCCGACTACCAACCAGGTCAGATGGTTTGGCTCTCATCCCGAGACCTTCCACTCAAGTCCTTGTCCCGCAAACTCACCCCCCGTTTTGTTGGTCCGTATAAAATCCTGTCCGTTATCAACCCCTCGGTCGTTAAGCTCCAGCTCCCTGCCATCATGCGCATTCACCCCTCCTTCCATGTGTCGCAGCTGAAGCCGGTTCTCTCCAGTCCCCTGTCTCCTCCTGCTCCAGAGCCTCCTCCTCCACTGATCATCGATGATCACCCGGCCTACATCGTCCGCCAGCTGCTGGACGTGCGTCCCCGTGGTCGTGGGTACCAATACCTCATGGACTGGGAGGGCTACGGCCCAGAGGAGCGCAGCTGGGTCTCCCGAGGGATGATCCTGGACCCTGAGGTCGTCCGGGATTTCCATCGCCGTCACCCGGACAAGCCTGGGGGCCCGCCAGGAGGCGCCCGTCAAGGGGGGGGTCCTGTCACGATCGGAGCTCGAGTCTGCCAGATGAGGAGCAATCAGCGCGGCTGCAAGAGATCACCTCATCAAGCGTTCCCTACTTCAACTGGCAGATCCCGTCATCCGACGTTGCAGTGTTAAACTGCCTACAGAGGTACGACGACGCTACCTGAAGACCAGCTGTAACTACCCCTGTTTATGCTTTCCCTAACCTTCTGTTTCTTGTGCCCCAGGACTTCGCTCCAGCGCCCTTCCACCCTGACGTCTCGAGCCCCAGCATCCTTCCACCCTGACGTCTTGAGCCAAGCAAAGAGGACTCCTGCTCGCTCTCAAGCGCAATACCTGTGTCCTCTCTCTCTCACTGCCGACAGCTGCACTGAAGTGCACCTGCTCTCATTCTTCTCCCCCCCAAGAACATTATAACCTCCGTGTTGTTCACATTCCTGTTTCACATTCCTGTTATACTCTGCTTGGTTGGGAAGAATAATTAAAGAACCCTAAAACCGCTCCATTCTCTCCTCCTGTGTTTTGCTATTGGGCTCCGCAAGAACCCCATCCTCACAATGTGGTGGTTATGAAGTTGAAGTTGAAGTTGAATAAACAATTTAAGTCAAAAAAATTCCAAGATAATTAAAAGATTACACACCTTTGCCACATATATTGGCTACACACATAATCACTGCAAAGTTATCAAAAAATAAGAATCTGATCAGACACAAGGGTTAAGTTGTTGTTCCCTTTCTAATTTCCTCAAAAACATCTAGTCTAGTTAATGTGATCAATATTATTTGACAATTGATGCTTTTTGTTGGAAATTTCAGTCAGTGAGCTCATACTTTGAGCTCATAATTTTATAGTTAAAATGATTGAGACAACGCAATATTCTGTCTTCGTTGTGCATGCATGCGTGTGCTCACCACACGCGATACATGTGTCACACTATTCTGGCAGTGGCTACTGTTATTATAGTATTGTTAATGAAAGGTCTGTTATTTAATGTTTGTGTAAAGGGCTATTTTAACGGGTGCATCAGTAAACTGAATAGGGTATTGTGCTCTTGATCTATCCCTTGTCACTCCCTGGTACCGTTTTCTACTTTCTTGACTTTTTTTGTGTGTGTGTGTGAGCACAGCGGTGTCTGTGTTTATTATTATTTCATGAAATTGGGTCTGTATCTTCATTTTACATATATTTTCATTATGTCAAAAGATTATGATTTGAAACGCTCTAAAACAAAAGTTATTAGTATAGGGTAACAACGTTGTGCCTGGTGTCCGTTTTCATCAGCTCCACTCCCATGTTAAAAGGCATTTTTTAATCTGCACTCATTTGTTCAATTCTAGATAGAATTATCAAATGCAATCTCTCTACACACTGTCAGTGGTCAATCTAATTATTAATGATGCTGTTAACGATGTAGAACACACGGTGGCACAATTGCTCTACAGCTCACTTTGCCGGCCACTAAGCAGGCAGGTTGCGGTGATTATGCTGGGGAATGTGGCTGAAGGGCACCATTCTGCTCCGGAGGGGGGGTGCGAGACAGCGCTCAACACAAAACAACCACATATCCACCTCTCTTCCGCGTCCTCTCCCCTATCGCGTGTCACAGGCTGAAAAAAGAGCCCCCCAGGCCCGCCTCCGCTTCTATGCGGAACTGTCACTAGTGCTCCATTCGCGGAAGTAGTCTGGTGCTCCGCCGACAGCGATCTGTGTTCAGAATTATACCGGGAGATTGAGTAATGCTCGCCCGCAGAATATAATTGTAATAATCAGCGCTTACTAACGTTTAGCGTCTCCGCTATTTCTGACCGAATTAGTCAACCTTTCTTTTTTATAATGGCAGATTCTTATTCACAGTATCAATTCACAGTATCAAAAATTTATAGAAATATGATGAATATGACTGTTCCTCAGTTTTTTTCAATAAAAACGGACGTGGTATCAAACGAACATGAATTTAAGTGGTTAAAATTCGGAAATATTCGTAATTTGTTACAGATATCTTGAGAGTATGCTATTAATGTTAATCATGGGGAATTTTTTTTTAAATAGTAAATAGTAAAAAAAATTATATGGCTTTGATCATTTAATCTCTTAAACCCAGTGAGTGTCAAAATCCTAGGGAGCCACAAGGGCTATGTGGAGAGAGTGGTTAACTGTATTATAATAGTAAATAGAAAAATATGTTGTGCTCTTGCTTTTTTCTTTTTGAAGGTGGAGAGTATAGCGTTGCTAGTGCCACAACAGTTTTATTTGAGGTACATTGTACTAAGCAATTGTTGGCTCATTAGTTTGTGATTCACATGCACTAAAATTCACCAGAATGCAGGAAATTAAGTATTTGTAACAACAATTTCCTGGTGGGGGACTCCCAGACCTCCCACTTAAAAAGTGGCCTGACTGGGGCTATATTTCGCGCTATATCTCCCGGTATGAATTATTTCCCCAGTCCGGCCCTGTCTACACCCACAGTACACGTGTCTGAAAAGAGCAATGCAACAGTCCATCCCATTCCCGCCAAGACCTGTCCCGTGGCTGATGATTCATGGCTTGACAATTCAAGTTCCTTGGGGACAGACAGTGTGAGCGTCTCAGAATGGCTATGCACAAGGGAAGAGACCAGAAGCATATGACAGGTGAAAATGGATGGAGATGATCCTATGAGAGGAGTCTGCCAAAACCCAACCGGTAGTCAGTGCTGCTCACTAGATCCATCATAGAGAAGTATCATAAAACCCTCATGGATCAAACAGTGGAGGGCAACATACCGTACTAGGATGGGTACCATTATTTCACTATCCCCACTGTTACTACCCTGGGTCGTAAGGGTTTTAAACTGATATTGTGTATTTATAATTCTATAAGGGTTTGATATAATATTGTATATTGTGCATGTCTTATTCTGTTCTGTAATCCAATGGCTTTCCTTTGCAGGTGTGTGTGTGTGTGTGTGTGTGTGTGTGTGTGTGTGTGTGTGTGTGTGTGTGTGTGTGTGTGTGTGTGTGTGTGTGTGTGTGTGTGTGTGTGTGTGTGTGTGTGTGTGTGTGTGTGTGTGTGTGTGTGTGTGGGTGTGCCTTTTCTTATAGGACAATTGGCTGAGTGATTGCTGTGTCTGGTGGCTGCCACTGATTGGCTGATCACCCTCTCCACGACAATATATAGACACTACCTGGCCTGCAGTCTGTGACAGCAGCCTCGCATTTCCCAACCTGACCTCTTGATTTAGTTCCTATTGTGTTCGTGACCATTTTGTAATGTTAGGTTAGGAGCTGTAGAGCTGCCTTTTGATTTGCGATTGTTTTCACTTGTGTTTGAATTAGGTAAGGAGCAGGTAGATCCCTGGATTTTATTTTCATTGTTTATTTGTTCATTTAGTTTGATTGTGTAAAAGGTAAGATTGTTTGTTTGTTATTTTGGCCCACCCTGAAGCCCATGCTTCCCTTTTCATCATTTCTATTTAAATATAATACATTGTTAATCTTTTGTCATTTACTCTGTATTATTGGGAGTGGAGGGTCCACTTTATGTTATGCCTTTTGAATATCCCGTAGACATAGGCATAACACCAACTAAAAACAAGGGTAGAGAATCAACATATGACACAGTCGTATGGCTGGATGTACCGAACCGCGACGTCCGTACCTTAAAGTCGTGGGACTAATACACGTACCGTTACACCCCTATATTAAAGAGTGCACTATAACAGGTTCTTTCACACCTTTACTCTCTTCTTAGTAGGGATGTCCGATATTATCGGCCGACCGATATTATCGGCCGATATCGGCAGTAAAATGTGATATCGGAAAATCGGTATCGGTTTAAAAAAATTAAAAACAATAACAATATTTGTTATATATATATCCAGTGAAATGATTAGTTACCTGAAATTATTACGTTTTTTGGATGGGGAAACCCTGCATATATCGGTATCGGTTGATATCGGTATCGGAAATTAAGAGTTGGACAATATCGGAATATCGGTATCGGTAAAAAAGCCAATATCGAGCATCCCTACTTCTTAGTTCTGTATCGTTAGTGGCTTAGCTTGGCATCGCTACTGCACTATCTCGCGTACGTGCACGCGTACTGAATAAACCACAAATGTACCTCTAATACCAGTATTAGTCTGACCACACCCCTCATCAGCTTACCTTCATAAGCAGGTGTGTGGTCACCTGCTCTCCTCCTTCTCGCTTTCACCACAAGGAAGAGGTGCCTCGGTAGATCCCCACACTTGACACCATGATGGAAGAAATTGGATTAGGAACAGCTTGGGAAACAAGGATACGTTGACATCATATCTTTATTTTCTCTCTCACTATTTTCGAGAAAATACGGCGATATTGTCTTCGTACTGGAGTGTCTAGAAGATGATGATCATTCTAAAAACCCTCCACCGGTTTTCGTATTGGGAGCACGCCGCTGCATGCTTCTCAACTGCAGTTCCTTGCTGTGTTTGTTGGGGTGAAACCTGTCAGGCCTCAGCTGAACTGTCGGACATGCCGCTGTTGTGAGGAGCGGTGCGTTCCAGGTTGGGTGAGTAGTGTTTGCTGGCGGGCTCCACTTGTCTGTTAGTGCTATGGGGGCTACTTGACAAAGTTTATGGAAACCGGCCCCAGGCTAGGGTCCTTTGTTTAGCCGCCTAGGCGACAGAAGGCCTTGGTCTGGCGACCATTGTAGTTTTAACTAGTGGGCCGCGACCATTGACACTGGTGATCCCTGTGTGTTCTGGACGAGTGGATTCTCTCTGTCACCGTGTTAAGACCCCATCTTTCATATCCAAATGAGAGTATTCCTTCACGAGGGGATATGTGCATGTAATGTGCGATAGCGGCAGATTCATGTTCAAAGTCAGCTATACAGGCCAGTTGGTACTGTGCTGATTCCGCCGGACGTGGTAATGTCACCGTTGTGAAGCGGTGTTGACGTCTTGTTTTCTCTTTTCTCTTAAAAAGTGAGGAGGGGTTCAGAACGGCGGCCTGTCTGGGTGAGTGTTATGTCATTGTTTACATGTTCATGGCTTACGGTTAGCCGGTCAGTGGCCTGGCGCGGGGTAGCTTGGCTTCTCGCGCGCCGCCGGGAGCTCGCTTCTGATCGCGTGCGTCGTTAGATCGGCGTCTCGCGAGCGGAAGCAATAGCACCCGAACGGTTGGAGCAGCCGTTAGCTTGATGCTATTCTGTTGAACGTGCTTTGATTTTAACATGTTTTACACTCTTGACCACGACGTCATCCTTGACAGGGGATGTTCGTCGACCCTGCCTGAGCCTAGACGGGGATTGCGTCAACAAAGAGGACTGTAGCGACTGGTGGAGCGGCGACGCTGCCCGGGTCGAACAACACAGGACGGCTGTGTTCTACGGTGTCTTGTGACTGCACTTCGCTGATCTGCGTTCCGGGTAGGTACGGGGTTGGCCAGACCTCATAACACGTCTTCTGGTTTTACTTTGCTAAATGTATTGTGAAATAACGGTGTTTTTTCCCAAAACGTGTGTTGTTGCAATACATTTGGGATACGTTGCGGGTTGTGTGTGAGCTGTTTTTGTCACTGGCAGTTAGCTTCTCCGTGCAGATCGTGATGTATTGATCTGGTTGTTGTGTGAGAAACATCATGGTGTTTATGTGTACCGTGTACTCACTACTAAGGCAACTGACCTATGAAGCTATGCTTGGTGACAAGTGAGTAAAAGAATGTTCTTTCTCAGACTGTAATGACAATGGACAGTGAGTTCACACATTAACAGGTTTTCCTGTTTTAACTGGCCGTATTGAGGGTAAAATAGGAGGATTGTGTTTTTCCCCCCCGGTTCCCTGGGGACTTTATCACCTCCTATCAGACATGTTGTGCATTGATTGTGTCTTTTGTGTGGTAGGGATACGATGTGACTCTTAGCTTGATTGCTGAGGTTGTGCTAAATCTGCTGGAGAAACTTATTTCCTAAAGGGAAATTGGTTTGGTTGCTGTCATGTGTGCTTAGCAAGGCCTGTGGTCGATACTAATCAAGAATGATGTATTCTCTCATTGTGAAAAAAACGGCGTTCCTCTGTTGAGTGTTTTTGCCATTTTTTGTAGGTGATGATGGGTTGTGTGTGTCATGTGACCTACAACTGGGTTGTACTGGCCACAGAAGCACATGTGTATGTTGGACCGGGGTTCTTAGAGCCTTCTCTATTCTGTGTTTTTCCTTAGTAAAAATCAGATAGCAGGTTAGCTCATGCGCTGTGTGGAGCTGTGAAACGCTTCATAGAGCTGACTATGACTGTGTCATATTCTCTTTTTGTCGTTACGTCGTATCATGGGTGTGGGGTCGTAAAGGGGTGAACTGGTAACCTTTCCTCTCCCCATTGTTCTGTCGGTCAGGGGTACACCCCCTGTCCTTCAAGGTTCCCGTCACGTGGCGGTTCGGCACGTTACGGGGGGGGGGGGGGGGGGGGGGGGAGGGAGTTCCTGGTCCCACGGCCTGGTATATTGGGCGTGTGCACCGCAGGAATTCCCCCGCCATAGAGTACGTCACCGTGCGCGTCTCTGTTGGTAGGACTTCCGTGTGCTGTTCAGGTCCATGTGATGGATCTGTTTTCAGGGGGGGTGGTCAGGGCTCCTCCTCACCAAGCGCCTACTCAGGCCTTCTGTGAGTTCGGACTCCTTCTTCCATGTGAGGAAGCCTCCATCAGAGTACAGAGCCTTCCTCCTCAGATTGTCAAAGTGAGTGGACCCTCTAGAAGGGTCCTTTTTCTATTGTATGTATATTCGATTCAATTCGTTTATTGAGTGTGTATGGGTTCGGTGCCTCTTCCCCGGAGGCCCTAAAACCAGTTTTTTACATGGCTCAAGGTGCAATATATTCTTTTCAATCTGTACAGCTCGCGTGGGAAGTCTCTCTGGGGATCCCCGTCTCTTTCCTATGGGAGGGTGGTGGGATGTAAAAATGTGAACATTTTTTACCCCGGCTGTGTAGACTGGGATACATACTGTTGATGCTTCCTTCTTTCTATTCCAGAAGTGTTGGAGTTAGGGAGTGTCACACCCCTCTTGTCGTTCCCCTGGGCGCCTTGGGGATTCAATGACAGGTCTAAATAGCCTGTTCATTGATGGGGGTGTGTCCCGACGCACGTATAGTGCTAGCTCGCTGTAAACAGGTGATTGACTGGCACGCCTTGGTTGCTTGTGGTTGAAACAGCGTTTTTATAAAGCAACTGAGATGGGGGTTTTTCCTCTTCCGGCGACCACATCCCATGACCTGGGTGGGTTGTCGACGGATTCTCGTTCATGTCTGGGGGATGATGACGGGATGGATCTGAACATATGTAGTGGGGTCTCACGCCCTTGGGGTGGGCCACCAGGCGCGGTTCGTCCGAACGTCTGGGTGGCGCCTTCTTTTCATGTTAAGATCAACACGCATATCTGCCCTTCTCCTGGAGTAGGCATGTCGGCGTGGTTAGGGCACGGGACTGGTTCTGGTCACGCTGGTCCAGATCAGTTGAACCCGTTGTCCGCCGGGGATGCAGATCTGCTGTTCTGGTACCCTGAGGGACTTGGGCTTTTTTCAGGGGGAAAAATGCCAGGTCGGTCTGGGTGTCACAGGGTTAAGCGCTATGGAGACCCTGGTTGGGTATGTTTTTACTCAGCACTGTCGTCATGGCTTACAGCCATGCCATTCTGTACGCGCTCGATCTCGTCGGATCTCGGCCGCTACACAGGTTGGTCCTGGTTAGTACTTGGTTGGGAGACCGCCGGGGAATACCGGGTACGGTGTGCTTAGGGGCTGGTTCTCCGTTATTTTTCGCTCCTCTCTCACGCATGGCGAAGAGGGGCCTGTGGGGGTGGTTTTTTGACCTCCTCTGGTGACCCTGTGCTTCCCGTACCGCCAGGCCCGGTCCGAAGTGATGTTTGCGACCCGTAGGCCTGGGTTAACCCTTTTTGGAAACTGAGACACTTGTACTGCGGTATAGCCGGTGTATACCCGCAGGTGTGTTTTGGAGTTTTTTCTTGAGGGGTTATAGGAACAACCACCGCATTGGGTAACACCGAGGTGGTTGATTCCCTGGTGTGTTGGAGCAGTGTCAACTCCCGGGTTCACCGTTTGAGGGTGCCCCTGCACGTTCATGACGTCTGCCAATCGTGTCAGCCTTCTCTGCCTCGACCCCTCTGGGTGGGGGTTGTTAAATGGAGGCTTGGTCATGCAACACCGCCAGCTTACGCTCCTTCCGCCGGGGCGGCTGTGTTCAGCTGTCCCCTCTGGCGCCTGTCTCGTCCGCAGTCTCCAGGCTAGGGTTAACAGCCTGTTGCCTGGTTTTTCCCCGGTGCGCTGCCTGCTTCCGTTGGTTAACCTTTTTTGTGTGCTTACGGCCATGCTGACTGCCTATTCTGCAGGGTCAGTGTGCCAGGCGGTGTACTATTGGGGGGACGGGGCCCGCTCGGCTTACGGCCATACCGACCTGAACACGCCCGATCTCGGAAGCTGGGCAGGTTCTGGCCTGGTTGGTTCCGCCTGGGAATACCAGGTGCAGTAACTGAGGGGCCTTTGTCCGAATACGCTGGCGATGTGGGGGGCGGGGCACTACGTGCCCACCTGGTGGGGTCTTGATGCTGGCATCATGGACTTCTCCGGGCCCCCATTCTAGGGAGTCCAGTCCTTTTGGTGGGTCTGGGTCTTCCTTCGTGCTCCGCTGCTACGGCCTTGCCACGGGGTTGGGTTTGCCCTTGACCCCGTGATTCTGGGGGCAGTAACGAGGTTGTTCCTCCGTTCGTTCCCGGGTGGCATGCGGGTTGTGCGTGTGTGTAGTCGTGGGGTCAAGCCACGGTCTGCTCACCCTGTGCGTTGAGTTGCTTGAGTGCCTCTTCGCACGGTCGGGTCCGTCGCCCTCCCGTGACGTCCCTAATAGGGGGGCTACCCTCCATTAGGGGGGGTCGGGGGGGCTCGGCCCTCCCTGTTCTGATGGTTTTGGGGGGCTGTCAGCGGGGTGTATTTGTCAGCCAAGTGGCTCCGCTTGGCCTCCCTTGTGCAGTAGCGATGCCAAGCTAAGCCACTAACGATACAGAACGTTAGGTTATGACTATAACCAAGTTCTGTTAGTTAGGGGCGATGCTTGGCATCGGACGGCCGCTGCAGCCCTTGTCCTCACCTTGTGGTGAAAGCTTGGGAAGGAGGAGAGCAGGTGACCACACACCTGCTTATGAAGGTAAGCTGATGAGGGGTGTGGTCAGACTAATACTGGTATTAGAGGTACATTTGTGGTTTATTCAGTACGCGTGCACGTACGCGAGATAGTGCAGTAGCGATGCCAAGCATCGCCCCTAACTAACAGAACTTGGTTATAGTCATAACCTAACGTTATAAAATCAAGTTCAAGTTTCCTTTATTGCCACACAACCAGGTTGGTGGTATTCTTGATCGGTACAGAGTGGATACATAAAACAGTACAACATGACACAATAAATACATAAATACAGCACAGCACGACATAAACACATGCACAGAAGAATCTAGTCCATCGGTCAGGAGCTTGGTTAGTGTGGGGGCGGAAGGGGGAGAGGTGGGCAGAAATGCATTTACCATTCATACAATAACAACACAAAACACATTAAACATAAATTAAATGTATTGACACAATGAAGAAGTGCAATAAAGGAATTTGTAAACTTCAAGTTATCACAGAATGTTAGCAACAAAACTCTAAAGCTATTTTTCAAGAGTTGTTCTAACCAAGAGGTATTGTACATTCTATGCTCACCCGTCTGATCCTAGTCCTAGTTCCTCTGATGTATATACCATGTATATATATATATATATATATATATATATATATATATATATAGGAATATATACAGTACAGTTGTGCTTTGACCAAAGTGTGAATTCATATCACGGATGGATAATTACATGGTTGGAATACTTGGAAGGCTGATGCTGTGAATAGATAGGTGAGTAGCATATAGCATTATGTCTCTGCATCTGTTTTCCCTTCTCTGTAGGTGGGATGAATTTGATCAATCCCTTTTCAAATGCATTCTAAATATGTTTATAGATCACGTAAAGAGTTGCAAAAAGGACTAGCTGGTAGTTGAGTTATCAACATCTCCTTGTATTGTTATGTCTTCATAATCATTGTCAACAGCGAGATATAGCTCAGTACTGCCAACATAATCAGTGGTGGCAGAAGTGCTCAGTTTCTTTACTTAAGTAAAAGGAGAAATACCCAGATAAAATAGTACTTTGGTGGAAGTAAGTCCTCCATTCAAAGTATTTGATTTAGAATGTAGAGTACTTAAGTATCAAAAGTAAAAGTATGCGTTCTTCATGTTTGTGTATTCCAGTCCTTGGGAGCATTCAATTCTCAAACCATTGACCACTAAAGGTTATGTTAAAGTGGTATGTGGTTCAGTTATGCTGCTCTGATTATGTCTTCTTGAAGCTGAATGTACACTGTAAAAAGTAACCAGCATTTCACAACATTTAACAGTATTATCTTACAGTAACATATTGTAATTAAGGCCTCCTGTAATATCCCAACAAATACATGTAAAAAAGACAGTATCTTTTGATTTTACATTATATTATTCTTATTTCACAATAAAATACCGCAATCAAAATCCTCTGTAATATCACATCAGATGTTGTAATCTCACAATAGCATACCAACATATCACATTATATTATTCTTATTTCACAATAAGATACCGCAATCAAAATCCTCTGTAATATCACATCAGATGTTGTAATATCACAGTAGCATATGAATATTTCACATAATTTATTTATTATTTCACAATAAAATATTGCAATCAAAATCCTCTGTAATATCACATCAGATGTTGTAATCTCACAGTAGCATATCAACATATCACATTATATTATTCTTATTTCACAATAATATATTGCAATTTTATACAAAACAAGACGAAAGTGTTTCTCTGTAATATCACATCAGATGTTGTAATCTCACAATAGCATATCAATTTATCACATTATATTATTCTTATTTCACAATCAAATATTGTAATTTTATACAAAACAAGACGAAAGTCTTTCTCTGTAATATCACATCAGATGTTGTAATCTCACAATAGCATATCAACATATCACATTATATTATTCTTATTTCACAATAAGATACCGCAATCAAAATCCTCTGTAATATCACATCAGATGTTGTAATCTCACAGTAGCATATGAATATTTCACATAATTTATTTATTATTTCACAATAAAATATTGCAATCAAAATCCTCTGTAATATCACATCAGATGTTGTAATCTCACAGTAGCATATCAACATATCACATTATATTATTCTTATTTCACAATAAGATATTGTAATTTCATACAAAACAAGACGAAAGTGTTTCTCTGTAATATCACATCAGATGTTGTAATCTCACAATAGCATATCAATTTATCACATTATATTATTCTTATTTCACAATAAAATATTGTAATTTTATACAAAACAAGATGAAAGTCTTTCTCTGTAATATCACATCAGATGTTGTAATCTCACAATATCATATCAATTTATCACATTATATTATTCTTATTTCACAATAAAATATTGTAATTTTATACAAAACAAGATGAAAGTGTTTCTCTGTAATATCACATCAGATGTTGTAATCTCACAATAGCATATCAATTTATCACATTATATTATTCTTATTTCACAATCAAATATTGTAATTTTATACAAAACAAGACGAAAGTCTTTCTCTGTAATATCACATCAGATGTTGTAATCTCACAATAGCATATCAACATATCACATTATATTATTCTTATTTCACAATAAGATACCGCAATCAAAATCCTCTGTAATATCACATCAGATGTTGTAATCTCACAGTAGCATATGAATATTTCACATAATTTATTTATTATTTCACAATAAAATATTGCAATCAAAATCCTCTGTAATATCACATCAGATGTTGTAATCTCACAGTAGCATATCAACATATCACATTATATTATTCTTATTTCACAATAAGATATTGTAATTTTATACAAAACAAGACGAAAGTGTTTCTCTGTAATATCACATCAGATGTTGTAATCTCACAATAGCATATCAATTTATCACATTATATTATTCTTATTTCACAATAAAATATTGTAATTTTATACAAAACAAGATGAAAGTATTTCTCTGTAATATCACATCAGATGTTGTAATCTCACAGTAGCATATCAACATATCACATTATATTATTCTTATTTCACAATAGAATATTGTAATTTTATACAAAACAAGACAAAAGTCTTTCTCTGTAATATCACATCAGATGTTGTAATCTCACAATAGCATATCAACATATCACATTATATTATTCTTATTTCACAATAAGATACCGCAATCAAAATCCTCTGTAATATCACATCAGATGTTGTAATCTCACAGTAGCATATGAATATTTCACATAATTTATTTATTATTTCACAATAAAATATTGCAATCAAAATCCTCTGTAATATCACATCACATTTTTTTATCTCACAGTAGCATATGAATATTTCACATAATTTATTTATTATTTCACAATAATATATTGTAATTTTATTAAAAAAAACAAGACAAAAGTCTTTCTCTGTCATATCACATCAGATGTTGTAATCTCACAATAGCATATCAACATATCACATTATATTATTCTTATTTCACAATAAGGTGTTATAAGTGGTTGCTAGGGTGTTTCTAGGTGGTTGCTGTTATGGGTGGTTGCTAGGGTGTTTCTAGGTGGTTGCTAGGGTGTTATAAGTGGTTGCTAGGGTGTTTCTATGGTTGCTAGGGTGTTATAAGTGGTTGCTAGGGTGTTTCTAGGTGGTTGCTAGGGTGTTATAGCTGGTTGCTAGGGTGTTTCTAGGTGGTTGCTAGGGTGTTTCTATGGTTGCTAAGGTGTTATAAGTGGTTGCTAGGGTGTTTCTAGGTGGTTGCTAGGGTGTTTCTAGGTGGTTGCTAGGGTGTTATGGGTGGTTGCTAGGGTGTTTCTAGGTGGTTGCTAGGGTGTTATAAGTGGTTGCTAGGGTGTTTCTAGGTGGTTGCTAGGGTGTTTCTAGGTGGTTGCTAGGGTGTTATGGGTGGTTGCTAGGGTGTTTCTAGGTGGTTGCTAGGGTGTTATAAGTGGTTGCTAGGGTGTTTCTATGGTTGCTAGGGTGTTATAAGTGGTTGCTAGGGTGTTTCTAGGTGGTTGCTAGGGTGTTATAGCTGGTTGCTAGGGTGTTTCTAGGTGGTTGCTAGGGTGTTTCTATGGTTGCTAGGGTGTTATAAGTGGTTGCTAGGGTGTTTCTAGGTGGTTGCTAGGGTGTTTCTAGGTGGTTGCTAGGGTGTTATGGGTGGTTGCTAGGGTGTTTCTAGGTGGTTGCTAGGGTGTTATAAGTGGTTGCTAGGGTGTTTCTAGGTGGTTGCTAGGGTGTTTCTAGGAGGTTGCTAGGGTGTTATGGGTGGTTGCTAGGGTGTTTCTAGGTGGTTGCTAGGGTGTTATAAGTGGTTGCTAGGGTGTTTCTAGGTGGTTGCTAGGGTGTTATAAGTGGTTGCTAGGGTGTTTCTAGGTGGTTGCTAGGGTGTTATAAGTGGTTGCTAGGGTGTTTCTAGGTGGTTGCTATGGTGTTATAAGTGGTTGCTAGGGTGTTTCTAGGTGGTTGCTAGGGTGTTATAAGTGGTTGCTAGGGTGTTTCTAGGTGGTTGCTAGGGTGTTATATATGGTTGCTAGGTTGTTTCTAGGTGGTTGCTAGGGTGTTATAAGTGGTTGCTAGGGTGTTTCTATGGTTGCTAGGGTGTTATAAGTGGTTGCTAGGGTGTTTCTAGGTGGTTGCTAGGGTGTTATGGGTGGTTGCTAGGGTGTTTCTAGGTGGTTGCTAGGGTGTTATAAGTGGTTGCTAGGGTGTTTCTAGGTGGTTGCTAGGGTGTTTCTAGGTGGTTGCTAGGGTGTTATAAGTGGTTGCTAGGGTGTTTCTAGGTGGTTGCTAGGGTGTTATAAGTGGTTGCTAGGGTGTTTCTAGGTGGTTGCTATGGTGTTATACGTGGTTGCTAGGGTGTTTCTAGGTGGTTGCTAGGGTGTTATAAGTGGTTGCTAGGGTGTTTCTAGGTGGTTGCTAGGGTGTTATATATGGTTGCTAGGTTGTTTCTAGGTGGTTGCTAGGGTGTTATATGTGGTTGCTAGGGTGTTTCTAGGTGGTTGCTAGGGTGTTATAAGTGGTTGCTAGGGTGTTTCTAGGTGGTTGCTAGGGTGTTATATGTGGTTGCTAGGGTGTTTCTAGGTGGTTGCTAGGGTGTTATAAGTGGTTGCTAGGGTGTTTCTAGGTGGTTGCTAGGGTGTTATATGTGGTTGCTAGGGTGTTTCTAGGTGGTTGCTAGGGTAAAAAGCATGGTGAAGAGGTCGTGACCCGGGTGGGCGGGGTCTGCCATGATCTTCCTCGCCCTCCTCAAGGCCCTGGAGGAATGTAGGGACTTGAGGGAGGGAAGGGGGCAGCCGATCACACTCTCCGCTGATCGTATCACCCGCTGCAGCCTTGTCCCTGACCGTGGCTGCAGGGAACCAGGTGATGATGGAGAGGGTGAGGATGGACTGGATGATGGCAGTGTAGAACTGGACCATCATAGTCCTCTGCAGCCTAAACTTCCCTAACAGGGGAGCCTATATCATTGGGACAGGTCTCTGCTCATCAGCAAGGAAAGGTACTGCTTTGGGGAGAAAGTATATCATCTATCACTACTGCCACCAGGTGTGGGAGGGTGCGGGTAGTATTAGGAGAAGTGTGGGTGTGTGGGGAATTACTGCGAGTCGCCCTGGAGGGCAAGAAGGACCAGCTCACTACCCCTAGGTTAGTAAATCCTATAGGCCCCATCCACCACTCTGCTAAAGCTCCACTCTACTCCTGCACTAAAGTCAGGGATTCAGTTGGACTCAGATCTGCATGCTGCGTTCCCCCTACCTGGTGAACGTTCATAGGGATAATCCACCCTGCTACACAAACATCTCAAAACAAACTGGTCAGACTACATGCTTGACCTTACTCCTAGAACCCACCTCACCCCTGCCCACTTTGACAACCTAGGATGGCTTAGAGACGACAGAGTACATCAACATGCAATGGGCCTGGTACCCAGATTCGGCTCAATCAGGGACTAAACATGTTTCGCAATTATGCCAGATCAATGTGGAACGCCCTACCCAAAGCTGTAAAGGAATGTGAATCACTACCCACTTTCAAAACCACTCTCAAAGAACACCTATACGGGAGACTGCAATTCGAAACTGGCCCCTGTAAATGTCCTAACCCAACCCCCTCCAATGTACAGTAAATTACCAAACATGGTTTTGTCAATATTCCAATGTGCTTGTATACAGTTGTACAGTGTCCACCCACCCCTCCTATACCCAACCTACCCAACCCCCCCACCCCACCCACCCAACCATCTCCAATGTACAGCCCCCCCCCACCCCACCCCACCTAATGTACGGTTTCATAAATGTATACTGTAGATGTAGCAGTACTGTCTGTATGTCATGTATGTGTGTGTGTGTGTGTGTGTAAATGAATGAACCGAAATATGTAGTTTGCTGATAGATACACAAAATGGGTTTATTTATGTTGATTTAATTTGGTTGTGTTGATGTTTCCATTTTTGCAAAATGCATATTCTGTTTGTTTTACACAATAAGTCTATTGGTGTGTTGTGTGTGTGTAAGGGCAGGTGTAGAAGATTTTTTCTTCTTCCTGTTCCTTTCGGCCATGGTATTTGGTGAATTATATGTACTGTTGGACTGTGGTAATTCCATGTACGAATAAATAAATGATGATGACGATGTATGTCCTGATGAATTGAAAGGTTATGGGGGACCCTGATGTAAACAAGACGAAAGTCTTTCTCTGGTCTGCATCCCCTTAACAATTGTGTGTATTGAGCTGTACTGTATTGTACCCATTCTGCAATCTGTTAATAAAGTTTTCAATCAATCAATCAATCAATCAATCAATCAATCAATCAATCAATCAATCAATCAATCAATCAGTACCCGTTCTGCACCTGCGTATTGGGGGCCACTATATAATGCATGATTAGGAGACATGTTGAGACTTGTCTAGGCTGCCTGCACACACACCAGCTTCCTGGGCGGGCGCCTCCCAGAATGCACTACACCTGTACCTTGCCTCCCAGAATACCTGCACCTTCCTCCATTGTTGTATCAGCGTGTGCTGTATCTCTGCATCGTTAATCGACAATAAAACGTGAGTATATAGTGCATGATAAAGTCGATGGTGGATATTATTCTGTATCTATGATTTCGATTGCAAACGCCAGCGGAGTAGTGCTGTGTTCGTTTTTTACATGGTTATGCGTTTTTACATGTTATGTGTGCCTGCTGCTAATGTTAGCTGTTAGCTATGTCTGACCTCTGTTGGGTAATGCAACGTTGCCTACCAAACAACGGGACCACTGTGTTTTTTTTTTATATTGCTCCTGGCTGTTCACTTTTTCACTACCAGTGAAAAAGTGTTGTTCTGAACTGGAGCTATAGTATAGCCAGCCATTTAGCTACCTGGCTACCTATATAGCTTCAGTTCAGCTAACTAGCTACATGCAGCATTTAGCCAGTGATGGGCAAGCTACTTGGAAAATGTAGTAAGCTACACTAGTTACTCTCGATTAAATATAGCTCAACTACAATGGAAGCTATCCCCAGATAAATGTAGCAAGCTACACTACAAAAATAGCACACTACTTTTTTTTTTTTTTTTTTTTTACTTTACTTTATGATCAGGTTTCCACCAAACAAATACAGTAGGCAGGCAAAATAAAGTTCAGTTTGTTTATGAAACAAGCCCTCGGTCTGGCTTTTTGTGTCATCATTTTAACATGAACTTGTATTATGTACAAAATGTTAATAAAGTATGAGGAAATAACTGTGGAAACGTAATAAATAAAAGGCCAAATCAATCAAATAAACACTAAAATATATACTCTCTCTATTGGAATGGAGACTTTTCAGCACAGGATAAACTGCCCACTTTATCAACCAAAACTTCTTCAATATCAGAATTTTAACTAATAATAACTGTCTTACTGAATTTTACTATTATGCTACCATGTCTATACTACCACCAACTATGCTGTCTATACTACAGTATGTACTCGGAGTATAACACTCAAGCTCGACACTGCTAGACAAACAATACTAATTTATAGACTATTTGTTTCCTGTGCAGTACACCTGAGATTAATCACCTCATGCAGTACTGTTTGACATGAATTTATGCGTCGTTCCCTGTGTTTTTTTTCTTTCCTCTTGCCTCCCTCCCTTGTCCTAGGGCCTGCCTACTGATTGCCTATGCCTGAATCTTTCCGGCCGACAAGGCGTACAGGACAGTAATCTGCACTGACGTCTCCCCAGATCCATGCACGGATTGCTTCTTGGTTGTATAGGTAGGCCTATATGCAACACAGATCGTAGTTTATAGACTATATTTGTTTCCTGTGCAGTACACCTGAGATTAATCACCTCATGCAGTACTGTTTGACATGAATTTATGCGTCGTTCCCTGTGTTTTTTTTCTGTCCTAGGGCCTGCCTACTGATTGCCTATGCCTGAATCTTTCCGGCCGACAAGGCGTACAGGACAGTAATCTGCACTGACGTCTCCCCAGATCCATGCACGGATTGCTTCTTGGTTGTATAGGTAGGCCTATATGCAACACAGATCGTAGTTTATAGACTATATTTGTTTCCTGTGCAGTACACCTGAGATTAATCACCTCATGCAGTACTGTTTGACATGAATTTATGCGTCGTTCCCTGTGTTTTTTTTCTGTCCTAGGGCCTGCCTACTGATTGCCTATGCCTGAATCTTTCCGGCCGACAAGGCGTACAGGACAGTAATCTGCACTGACGTCTCCCCAGATCCATGCACGGATTGCTTCTTGGTTGTATAGGTAGGCCTATATGCAACACAGATCGTAGTTTATAGACTATATTTGTTTCCTGTGCAGTACACCTGAGATTAATCACCTCATGCAGTACTGTTTGACATGAATTTATGCGTCGTTCCCTGTGTTTTTTTTCTGTCCTAGGGCCTGCCTACTGATTGCCTATGCCTGAATCTTTCCGGCCGACAAGGCGTACAGGACAGTAATCTGCACTGACGTCTCCCCAGATCCATGCACGGATTGCTTCTTGGTTGTATAGGTAGGCCTATATGCAACACAGATCGTAGTTTATAGACTATATTTGTTTCCTGTGCAGTACACCTGAGATTAATCACCTCATGCAGTACTGTTTGATATGAATTTATGCGTCGTTCCCTGTGTTTTTTTTCTGTCCTAGGGCCTGCCTACTGATTGCCTATGCCTGAATCTTTCCGGCCGACAAGGCGTACAGGACAGTAATCTGCACTGACGTCTCCCCAGATCCATGCACGGATTGCTTCTTGGTTGTATAGGTAGGCCTATATGCAACACAGATCGTAGTTTATAGACTATATTTGTTTCCTGTGCAGTACACCTGAGATTAATCACCTCATGCAGTACTGTTTGACATGAATTTATGCGTCGTTCCCTGTGTTTTTTTTCTGTCCTAGGGCCTGCCTACTGATTGCCTATGCCTGAATCTTTCCGGCCGACAAGGCGTACAGGACAGTAATCTGCACTGACGTCTCCCCAGATCCATGCACGGATTGCTTCTTGGTTGTATAGGTAGGCCTATATGCAACACAGATCGTAGTTTATAGACTATATTTGTTTCCTGTGCAGTACACCTGAGATTAATCACCTCATGCAGTACTGTTTGACATGAATTTATGCGTCGTTCCCTGTGTTTTTTTTCTGTCCTAGGGCCTGCCTACTGATTGCCTATGCCTGAATCTTTCCGGCCGACAAGGCGTACAGGACAGTAATCTGCACTGACGTCTCCCCAGATCCATGCACGGATTGCTTCTTGGTTGTATAGGTAGGCCTATATGCAACACAGATCGTAGTTTATAGACTATATTTGTTTCCTGTGCAGTACACCTGAGATTAATCACCTCATGCAGTACTGTTTGACATGAATTTATGCGTCGTTCCCTGTGTTTTTTTTCTTTCCTCTTGCCTCCCTCCCTTGTCCTAGGGCCTGCCAACTGATTGCCTGCCTGAATCGTTCCGGCCGACAAGGCGTACAGGACAGTAATCTGCACTGACGTCTCCCCAGATCCATGCACGGATTGCTTCTTGGTTGTATAGGTAGGCAGGTAGTTTATAGACTCCTTGTTTCCTGTGCAGTACACCTGAGATTAGCCTATAGTATACGTTCATAATCTGCATGCAAACTGTAATCTCTCCTTTCTCTGGTTTCCTTTTTTCTAGGTCATCAGAGAGGTCTTTAACATACAGTATCCTGTTCAGTGGCATCTTGTTCAGTGAGGCAGCCAGGCTAACCAGTGTTCAGTGTGAGGCAGATGTAATGATTGGGTAGGTAACTATAGCACGCACAACAATGTTCCACTGTAAATATATTCGATGTCAGCATGTGTCTGAGAGTGTGCATACCTTTGTCCAGCACGCGCAGCTCCACAGTAACGCCCCCAATTATCTTTATCAGTGCGGGATACCTGACTGCTCACAGAGGTTCAGAAAACACGCAGCACTGAGATCTCATATATATAGGCTGCATAGGTGCTACCTGCAAGCTGGTCAGCCGCCTAGACCTCCTAGATCAGCTCTACCACCTGACACATCCTTGAAATGTGTGCTTGAGGCTTGTGCATTTAAGTGTGACACTTTAGCCTCTCTTATCAAGCATTTGAAGACACACATAAAGGGAGGAATGGAATCGCCATGTCCATTTAGAGGTTGTGATTGCAGGTTCACAAACGTAATGACTTTTGCTTCACATATTTCCAGGAAACACAAGGATTCAGTTTTAGATGACTTGGTACTAGACAAGTCTACAGAGTCATTGCCAGAACCCAGTCAGACGTATTCAGAAGCTGCTGGTGAACATGATGAACCAGAAGTGCCATTAGCTGTGGACGAAACCCTTTTTTTACATAACCTTACACTTTTCTATTTGAAATTGCAATCTAAGCTACTCTTACCGGCAAGCACCATACAAACCATTATTGAGGACTTTCAAATTGCTCATGAACTTGGCCTGTCTCATACACTTAACGTTCTGAGTGAGAAATTGAAGAAACTTGGAATCCCTCAGGCCACTATAAGCAGCATGGTTGATGAAGTGAACAGAGATGATCTACTCACACTTTTTAACAAGGGAAGACTCAGTACAGATACAAAGAGGAAGTCTGCTTTTAAAGAGTGTTTCAACCATGTTCATCCCGTGCCTTTGCTCTTGGGCAATGATGAAAATGACAAAGAATGCTTTGCTCAGTATGTACCTATACATGAGACATTGGTGACACTGTTCAAAAACGAGTCTCTACGAGAACAGTATAACATGACACGTTTGCAGCAATCTACTGATGCTGTCTATCAGGATGTCAAGGATGGAGAAGGATTTCAAAGTAATCCAATGTTGAAAGCTGACCCTTCCTCACTTGGTTTGATACTGTACCAAGATGCCTTCGAGGTTGTTAATCCACTGGGCTCAGGGAAGAAAAAGCACAAGGTCTTAGCTGTTTACCTAACCCTGACTGACATCTTGCCTCACAATAGATCTTCTATAGATCAAATGCAACTTGTTCTCTTATGTAGGGAGCATGACTTTAAGTATTTTGGGCTAAAAAAGGTTTTTGCACATCTGATTGAGGACCTCAAAATCCTGGAGGAGAGAGGTGTAGTCATATCTGATGGCACTGTACTAAAGGGCTCTTTGGTTGCCATTGCAGGAGACAACTTAGGATCCCATTCTATTGGGGGATTTTTAGAAAACTTCAGTCGATCTAAATATTTTTGTCGCTACTGTCAGGTACAGAGAGAGGATTTTGTGAAGAATCCAGTGTTGTGTGGTGCCACAAGAACGGTCCAATCATACACAAGTAATTTGCAAGACCTGGAAACTAGTACCACAGACTCTGTATGCGGTATCAAGTTTGACTCTCCTTTCAACCAGCTTTCTCATTTCCATGTTTGCCAGCCTGGCCTCCCACCATGTCTAGGCCATGATTTATTTGAGGGAGTCATGGCTTATGACCTTCCTTTATATATTCGCCATTTAGTCCAGGAGAATCATTTTACTTACCTGCAGTTAAATCGGTGCAAAAACAAGTTCCGATATGAAGGGAACGATGGTAGGGACAAACCAGCAGACCTCTCTCCCAGCAGTGACAAACTAAGTGGGCATGCAGTTCAAAACTGGTGTTTCCTTAGATTACTCCCTCTCTTGGTGGGTGGCAGGATTAAAGATCCCTGTGACAATGAGGTGTGGCAGCTCATTTTGCAGCTGAGAGAGATGGTTGAGCTTATCTGTGCACCAGTCATTACAGAAGGCCAGGTAGCATATCTGAAAGTCATCACAGAGGAGTACATATGCAACAGGAAAAGACTCTTCCCCAATGCCCCCCTGAGGCCAAAGCATCACTATATTGGCCATTATCCAGATCTAATCATCCACTTTGGCCCACTTATTCGCCTGTGGACTCTGCGGTTTGAAAGCAAACACACTTTTTTCAAACAGTGTGCCAGAAAATTGCACAATTTCAAAAATCTGTGCAAAACACTAGCAGAGAGACACCAACTCCTCCAGGCCTACCTGAGTGCGGGAAACTTGTTTCCTCCTGTTATACAGGTAGAGAAGGGGACTGCCTTTTATTTGGATGATTACAACAACAAGATCAGGGCATCTGTAGCCAGTTGTCAATTTGAGTCTCAGTCTGCAGTGGCTTGTAACAATGTTACAGTCAAAGGCACAGACTACAGAAAGGGGATGTTCATCTTGTTTGGGAACAGTGATGAAGGACTTCACATGGGGAAGATTATGCTGGTCATTGTTGCCCAAAACTCTGTCCACTTTGTCTCAGAGAAACACATTTGTGTGAAGTTGATTGACATGGGTGTGTACTGTGACTTAGGAGTGGCCCAAGAGGATTACGTGTGCATTAAGCACAAAGATTTACTGGACTACTATCCTCTTCCAGCATACAACGTGCACGATCAGATGCTTATTGCGCTCCACCATTCTTTTCCAGGAGCAGTTTAAACAGGAAAGGGAGGATATGACAGACGTGAGGACAGACGTAAGTGGAGCAGGATATCAAGTAACCTTAAGATAGTTGATTTTGTATTGTTGATTGTATAGCGAGCACATGTTGGCAGTTAACCGCATATAGTGCACTGCAAACAGACAAGTAGGGAATATGCACAAACTGATTCATGATTGACCCTAATCAATGAGACTAGGTAATGGAAGATATAAAGGAAGCAGTTTGGTCATATTTACCGGGCCTCCCTGATGACTTACTGACCACCCTACTTGAGGATCTTGGAGTGGAGAGTGTCGAAGATCTGGCCTTAATGGAGAGGGTGGATCTGGTCCGACACCTCAAACCAATCCAGTGTCGGAAGCTGATGGATGGTCTTAAGAAAGGTAAATTCATATTTAGACTTGCGTGACACTTGGAACTATGCCCTTGGAACATTGGCATAACTGTTTTTGTCCCTTCTAGGGTTAGTAACCCTTAATATGGAGGTGCTCCCTCCCCATCCAATTGCTTCAAGTTCCCCAACACATCCAATTGCTTCAAGTTCCCCAACAACAAGCTCTGTGAACACTCTGTCCTCTCCGAACACCTCTATGCAATCTCTGTTGTGCAGCCCCCCAAGCACTCCAAACTCTTCACAGCCTGGCAGCGCATGGCATGTAGACTTTTGTGTCAACTGGAACCGGATGTCAACAGCCATTCAACGTGCAGTGGAAAAAGAACAGAGACCAAAGCCAGATGAGAGAAGGGCCTTTGTGAACGCTTTGGTGGATCAGATGATGGAGCACGAGCACAACCCAACCAGAACCACGTGCCTCAGTATCGTCCGAACAATTGTCAGGAGCCATCCTGACACCTTTGCTGACATTAGCAGGCGAGGTGAAATGGTTGGAGACGGATGCCACTCTCTTCTCCAACAAGTAAAAACAAGAGTGGAGTATAAAAGCAGGAACAACACTCTGGCTAGACGCCGCAGAGGCAGAGAGGAAAGACGGCCCACTGGCGTGGCAGGAGAGTCCAGGCTGACGAGAGGTCCTGTTGACCAATACGGGTAGGGGTGGCAAAACAAACGGCGCCAGTGTCCTCTCCATTCACGCTCGCAGCAATTAGGGGTTAAAGTGGCACTGCCAATGCTCGACTAACTTAGGTTATTTGGATTGAATGTTTAAATTATGTGTAGATTTTTTTTTAATATAATTTCTAGGGCTGTCCCTGACTAAGGATTTGGATAGTCGACTATGATTGGCCAAAATGTGCAGTTAGTCGACAAAAATAAAATAAAAAGTAGAATATATATATATATATTTATATATATTTTTTTTTATCATTCCATTTGGGCTGTGGGGGGTGCTTAATGTCTGAAGGCTTCTTGTCCTCTGCAAAAGCATGCAATTGGTCCACTGATGGATACATCTTGATATTTGTCTAGTCTAGTGTGTTCATTAGATGGGTGAAATCCTCTTTCAGTGCTTCTGTGCCTGTTTTCGTAGGCAGTTAGCCTCTGGTATGCGTGCCATTAGCGTTAGAGGCCTTTTTTCTTTTGGAAAGAAAATATATATATTATAATTTTTCTTTTTTTATGTATTCCACTAAGAGGTTGCCTATGATTCCTTCCTATCCCTAGGTGTGTGAGGTGGGGCCCAGCAAGCTTACCGGACGGGGAGACAGAGGAAACCATGGCGGCTTTGAAAAGGGATCTGCGGAACATCTACTCAGGCATGCAATCTACTTTACTTTTGGTGAATTGACACCATGAATAAATATCCCACATTAAGCAAAAAGGCCACTTTAATATTCAGAATGAGTAATACAATTAAAGGTTTGCCACTCAATTTCCCAGATGTGGCAACATCAAATCTAATTGTTGTTACTTGGTTTGTATGTCTGTACACAGAGGAAGGGATGGGTGGGACAGCGAGAGCAGAACTTCTGATGGAGAGGACCTACGTCATCCTGCGGCGTTACTTGAATAAAATGCCTCCACCAACGATGGTGGCGGTCAAAGAAGAATGGCCTTTTCTCTTCTCTCAGACGGGGCTTTTCTCCCACTTTGGCCTCCTGACAGACACCGATGTCCTTCAAAAGATCAAAGATGCCCTGTGTCATCGAGGACGGACCATCCTGCAGTTCTGCCAGAAACTGGACAACCCGAAGATCAGGGATGTTCTGGCCAGATATCATCCAGAGGTTTCGGAGATCAGTGCCTGCATCGTCCTGCTCCTTATGGTGTACTTCAAGGAGCCTACGGAGAAACTACTGCTCGAAGTTGATGTACGTTTATTTAAATATTAAAATATTTGAAATGCGAGTGATTACATTAGGGGCGACTGAAGCTCAGTTGGTAGAGATGGTCGTTCATCGACCGTAGGGTTGGTGGTTCGAATCCTGGCTCTGACTGTCCGCATGTCGGAAGTGTCCTTGAGCAAGACACTTAACCCCCAAGTTGCTCCAAATGGGCCGAGCTGATGTGTGGTGAGCTGTAGTGCGTGGATTAGCTTATCTTCATCCTTTCATAATGTTAAATCTGCTATTGTGTGTTACTTTGTTGCAGACCTGTGCCACTGTTGCTGATGTGAATACTGCAGCACTCCCAAGCACCCCCTGTTTGATAATTCAAGGTAATAATGTTCAGGGATGAGCTTGTGTTCCTTTGCATTGAGGGGGAAAATCTGACCGAAGGCAGTTTGTGATACGGCACACATATGACGCTTATAAATAATATCCTGAGCTGGCATGTCTCATGTTCAACTTTGTCAGTGCTGTAAAGTTGAAACCTTTTTAAATCTTAGACAAACAAAACACTTTGCTTTCATGAAATATTGTAAGCCGTCATTTGAGGCTTTATAAAAGCAGCACAATGAACACAAATCTGTCAGTGCGACCTCATCTTAAATAAGAGACAGCATTGCTTGTTGTAAGAGAGGCAGAGTTGATTTGGCAAAAATATATATATATATATGCATTTTTCTTTTTCTTTTTAATAATCGAATTTTATTTTCATATTCAAATCCCATGCCCATCGAACGAAGCTTTGAAGTATTTAAGACAGCCTTAGTTCTGTGTCATGTCCTTGCAGGAATGTATACCTATCCACAACAACGCATGACGGGGTATCTGTTCATTTCAGGTGACGCAATGCAGCCTTCTGGATGGATGCTATCCATCGAGGGAGAAGTTGTGATGGGCCCACACCCATTATTTTTGCATGGGGTAGCTGCTTTATTCACCAGCTACTATGTCTTCAACCTGGAGTATCCTTCCGTTGGATCATCCACACTTGAGTTCATCCAAAGGTATTTTAACACTCTGAACACATGATCAATGTCATCAGTAAGACTTATCATGCAAAGACTATCTGGCTATTAAGTCCATGCCTTTCTACAGAGGCCATAAAGTAGATTAAATGCTTTGAGTATGAAGCCTGGAACCAACTATGTGAATTGGGACCACACCATCACTTGATGTTGCTGCTATCTTGTTAAGAAATTGACATAATGGTTTAATTCACATTATAGTATGGCTTCAAAATTCAGATGAGTAAACATTATGTTAGAGGTACCATGAAAAAACACAGGTGAGCACCTTGATAAATGCTGAGTCTATTTAAAACTGAAACGTATCTTTGCTTATTAACAGGTTCTTCTTGGGCATCAACCCGGAGAAAGGCTCCAGGGCAAAGAAGCGAAGCGCCATCAACCCTCAAGTGACCACCCTTTTTCGTAAGCTCATAGACTTTGAATGGTCTGCATCTGCATAGACAATCGTCCTTCTCCTGTCGTCCCCTGACGTGAACACCCTTCTTCGTAAGTAAGCTCATAAACTTTGGTCTGCAAAGACAATTGTCCTTCTCCTGTCGTCCCCTGACGTGAACACCCTTCTTCGGAAGCTCATAGACTTTGAATGGTTTGCAAAGACAATTGTCCTTCTCCTGTCGTCCCCTGACGTGAACACCCTTCTTCGGAAGCTCATAGACTTTGAATGGTCTGCATCTGTATAGACAATCGTCCTTCTCCTGTCGTCCCCTGACGTGAACACCCTTCTTCGGAAGCTCATAGACTTTGAATGGTTTGCAAAGACAATTGTCATGCTCCTGTCGTCCCTGCGCCTCTTTTGTTATTTTGAGTGCCTCTTTTGTTCTTTTGAGTGAGTGCATAAAGTGTATTCATTAGTTCCATTTTCGGGTAAGACCTGGAAGTACTAGTTTCATGGCGACAGTGGCTCGGGAGGTAGAGCAGTCGTCTGGCAATCCGGAGATTCCCGCTCCTCCCCGGGCAGCGTGTCGATGTGTCCTTGAGCAAGACACTTAACCCCTACATGCTCCCGTCGGTGTGTGAATGGGTAAAATGTGCACAAATTGTAAAAAAAAGAAAAAAAACAGCCATTTACCATTTTACTTACGAATATTATTACTTTGTCTTAGTTTTGCCGTTTTGAGCAGTGTTGACCAGCAGTTTATAAAATAATATTTAAAATGTTTATTAGCAACGCCGAGCTTTCAAACCATTGCGTTTCTCTGTACGAAACTCTCGTGCAACTGTGTACCTTTGAATTTTCTCTGTGATACTTGTACAACGAGCGTTTCGCAGAGGACCAGTTCTTCAGAGTTAATATGGGATTTTCCTATGGGTCAAATGTGCACAAATTGTAAAAAAGAAAACAGCATTTACCATTTCAAGAATAAGAATATAATTCTTTGTAATATAATTCTTTGTAATAATTCTGTCTTTTGACAATAAAATCCCATAATTAACTCTGAAGAACTGGCGAAACGCTCGTCATACAAGGTGCATCAGTCAGCTAAAGCCGTTTTGAGCAGTGTTGACCAGAAGTTTATAAAATAATATTTAAAATGTTTATTAGCAATGCCGAGCTTTCAAACCATTGCGTTTCTCTGTCTGAAACCCTCATGCAACTGTGAGTACCTTTGAATTTTCTCTGCGATACTTGTACAACGAGCGGGATTTTCCTATGGGTAAAATGTGCACAAATTGTAAAAAAGAAAACAGCCATTTACCATTTCAAGAATAAGAATATAATTCTTTGTAATAATTCTGTCTTTTGACAATAAAATCCCATAATTAACTCTGAAGAACTGGCGAAACGCTCGTCGTACAAGGTGCATCAGTCAGCTAAAGCCGTTTTGAGCAGTGTTGACCAGAAGTTTATAAAATAATATTTAAAATGTTTATTAGCAATGCCGAGCTTTCAAACCATTGCGTTTCTCTGTCTGAAACCCTCATGCAACTGTGAGTACCTTTGAATTTTCTCTGCGATACTTGTACAACGAGCGGGATTTTCCTATGGGTAAAATGTGCACAAATTGTAAAAAAGAAAACAGCCATTTACCATTTCAAGAATAAGAATATAATTCTTTGTAATAATTCTGTCTTTTGACAATAAAATCCCATAATTAACTCTGAAGAACTGGCGAAATGCTCGTCGTACAAGGTGCATCAGTCAGCTAAAGCCGTTTTGAGCAGTGTTGACCAGAAGTTTATAAAATAATATTTAAAATGTTTATTAGCAATGCCGAGCTTTCAAACCATTGCGTTTCTCTGTCCGAAACCCTCATGCAACTGTGAGTACCTTTGAATTTTCTCTGCAATACTTGTACAACAAGCGTTTCGCAGAGGACCAGTTCTTCACAGTTAATATGGGATTTTCCTATGGGTAAAATGTGCACAAATATGTAAAAAAAGAAGAAAAAAAAGCAGCCATTTACCATTTTACTTACGAATATGATTACTTTGTCTTAGTTTTGCCGTTTTGAGCAGTGTTGACCAGCAGTTTATAAAATAATATTTAAAATGTTTATTAGCAACGCCGAGCTTTCAAACCATTGCATTTCTCTGTTCGAAACTCTCGTGCAACTGTGAGTACCTTTGAATTTTCTCTGCGATACTTGTACAATGAGCGTTTCGCAGAGGACCAGTTCTTCAGAGTTAATATGGGATTTTCCTATGGGTAAAATGTGCACAAATTGTATATAAAAGAAGAAAGAAAACAGCCATTTAACATTTCAAGAATAAGAATATAATTCTTTGTAATATAATTCTGTCTTTTGACAATAAAATCCCATAATTAACTCTGAAGAACTGGCGAAACGCTCGATGTGCAAGGCGCATCAGTCAGCTAAAGCCGTTTTGAGCAGTGTTGACCAACAGTTTATAAAATAATATTTAAAATGTTTATTAGCAACGCCGAGCTTTCAAACCATTGCGTTTCTCTGTCCGAAACTCTTGTGCAACTGAGTACCTTTGAATTTTCTCTGCGATACTTGTACAACGAGCAGGATTTTCCTATGGGTAAAATGTGCACAAATTGTAAAAAAGAAAACAGCCATTTACCATTTCAAGAATAAGAATATAATTCTTTGTATATAATTACTTGTAATAATTCTGTCTTTTGACAATAAATGCCGGCTTACCTCGTGTAATTATTTGTAATAATTCTGTCTTTTGACAATAAATGCTGGCTTACCTCATGTAATTATTTGTAATAATTCTGTCTTTTGACAATAAATGCCGGCTTACCTCGTGTAATTATTTGTAATAATTCTATGTCTTTTGACAATAAATGCTGGCTTACCTCATTTGTGCGTTTGGACTGTTGTTTTTAATGTACAATAGCCTACGTGCATTTTTGAAGTCCAGCGCAGTATACTTCCTGGCAGAAGCTCACACTTTGGTTTTCTGTCATGATTAATCACGTCATCCAATAGTATTTGACAGGAAACTATTGTATGAGCTTCCTCCAGAAGTATACTGGAGCTGGGGACTATACAGTTCTGTATCGCTAGTGGCTTAGCTTGGCATCGCCTTCTGCACTATCTCGCGTACGTGCACGCGTACTGAATAAACCACAAATGTACCTCTAATACCAGTATTAGTCTGACCACACCCCTCATCAGCTTACCTTCATAAGCAGGTGTGTGGTCACCTGCTCTCCTCCTTCTCGCTTTCACCACAAGGAAGAGGTGCCTCGGTAGATCCCCACACTTGACACCATGATGGAAGAAATTGGATTAGGAACAGCTTGGGAAACAAGGATACGTTGACATCATATCTTTATTTTCTCTCTCACTATTTTCGAGAAAATACGGCGATATTGTCTTCGTACTGGAGTGTCTAGAAGATGATGATCATTCTAAAAACCCTCCACCGGTTTTCGTATTGGGAGCACGCCGCTGCATGCTTCTCAACTGCAGTTCCTTGCTGTGTTTGTTGGGGTGAAACCTGTCAGGCCTCAGCTGAACTGTCGGACATGCCGCTGTTGTGAGGAGCGGTGCGTTCCAGGTTGGGTGAGTAGTGTTTGCTGGCGGGCTCCACTTGTCTGTTAGTGCTATGGGGGCTACTTGACAAAGTTTATGGAAACCGGCCCCAGGCTAGGGTCCTTTGTTTAGCCGCCTAGGCGACAGAAGGCCTTGGTCTGGCGACCATTGTAGTTTTAACTAGTGGGCCGCGACCATTGACACTGGTGATCCCTGTGTGTTCTGGACGAGTGGATTCTCTCTGTCACCGTGTTAAGACCCCATCTTTCATATCCAAATGAGAGTA
The DNA here is from genome assembly GCF_963971535.1 of Notolepis coatsorum. NCBI lineage: Eukaryota > Metazoa > Chordata > Actinopteri > Aulopiformes > Paralepididae > Notolepis > Notolepis coatsorum. The sequence goes on along the minus strand of NC_140182.1, from coordinate 42,411,833 downwards.
TTCCTTCACGAGGGGATATGTGCATGTAATGTGCGATAGCGGCAGATTCATGTTCAAAGTCAGCTATACAGGCCAGTTGGTACTGTGCTGATTCCGCCGGACGTGGTAATGTCACCGTTGTGAAGCGGTGTTGACGTCTTGTTTTCTCTTTTCTCTTAAAAAGTGAGGAGGGGTTCAGAACGGCGGCCTGTCTGGGTGAGTGTTATGTCATTGTTTACATGTTCATGGCTTACGGTTAGCCGGTCAGTGGCCTGGCGCGGGGTAGCTTGGCTTCTCGCGCGCCGCCGGGAGCTCGCTTCTGATCGCGTGCGTCGTTAGATCGGCGTCTCGCGAGCGGAAGCAATAGCACCCGAACGGTTGGAACAGCCGTTAGCTTGATGCTATTCTGTTGAACGTGCTTTGATTTTAACATGTTTTACACTCTTGACCACGACGTCATCCTTGACAGGGGATGTTCGTCGACCCTGCCTGAGCCTAGACGGGGATTGCGTCAACAAAGAGGACTGTAGCGACTGGTGGAGCGGCGACGCTGCCCGGGTCGAACAACACAGGACGGCTGTGTTCTACGGTGTCTTGTGACTGCACTTCGCTGATCTGCGTTCCGGGTAGGTACGGGGTTGGCCAGACCTCATAACACGTCTTCTGGTTTTACTTTGCTAAATGTATTGTGAAATAACGGTGTTTTTTCCCAAAACGTGTGTTGTTGCAATACATTTGGGATACGTTGCGGGTTGTGTGTGAGCTGTTTTTGTCACTGGCAGTAGCTTCTCCGTGCAGGTCGTGATGTATTGATCTGGTTGTTGTGTGAGAAACATCATGGTGTTTATGTGTACCGTGTACTCACTACTAAGGCAACTAACCTATGAAGCTATGCTTGGTGACGAGTGAGTAAAAGAATGTTCTTTCTCAGACTGTAATGACAATGGACAGTGAGTTCACACATTAACAGGTTTTCCTGTTTTAACTGGCCGTATTGTGGGTAAAATAGGAGGATTGTGTTTTTCCCCCCCGGTTCCCTGGGGACTTTATCACCTCCTATCAGACATGTTGTGCATTAATTGTGTCTTTTGTGTGGTAGGGATACGATGTGACTCTCAGCTTGATTGCTGAGGTTGTGCTAATCTGCTGGAGAAACTTATTTCCTAAAGGGAAATTGGTTTGGTTGCTGTCATGTGGGCTTAGCAAGGCCTGTGGTCGATACTAATCAAGAATGATGTATTCTCTCATTGTGATGATGATGGGTTGTGTGTGTCATGTGACCTACAACTGGGTTGTACTGACCACAGAAGCACATGTGTATGTTGGACCGGGGTTCTTAGAGCCCTCTCTATTCTGTGTTTTTCCTTAGTAAAAATCAGATAGCAGGTTAGCTCGTGCGCTGTGTGGAGCTGTGAAACGCTTCATAGAGTTGACTATGACTGTGTCATATTCTCTTTTTGTCGTTACGTCGTATCATGGGTGTGGGGTCGTAAAGGGGTGAACTGGTAACCTTTCCTCTCCCCGTTGTTCTGTCGGTCAGGGGTACACCCCCTGTCCTTCAAGGTTCCCGTCACGTGGCGGTTCGGCACGTTACGGGGGGGGGGGGGGGGGGGGGGGGAGGGAGTTCCTGGTCCCACGGCCTGGTATATTGGGCGTGTGCACCGCAGGAATTCCCCCGCCATAGAGTACGTCACCGTGCGCGTCTCTGTTGGTAGGACTTCCGTGTGCTGTTCAGGTCCATGTGATGGATCTGTTTTCAGGGGGGGTGGTCAGGGCTCCTCCTCACCAAGCGCCTACTCAGGCCTTCTGTGAGTTCGGACTCCTTCTTCCATGTGATCCATGTGAGGAAGCCTCCATCAGAGTACAGAGCCTTCCTCCTCAGATTGTCAAAGTGAGTGGACCCTCTAGAAGGGTCCTTTTTCTATTGTATGTATATTCGATTCAATTCGTTTATTGAGTGTGTATGGGTTCGGTGCCTCTTCCCCGGAGGCCCTAAAACCAGTTTTTTACATGGCTCGAGGTGCAATATATTCTTTTCAATCTGTACAGCTCGCGTGGGAAGTCTCTCTGGGGATCCCCGTCTCTTTCCTATGGGAGGGTGGTGGGATGTAAAAATGTGAACATTTTTTACCCCGGCTGTGTAGACTGGGATACATACTGTTGATGCTTCCTTCTTTCTATTCCAGAAGTGTTGGAGTTAGGGAGTGTCACACTCCTCTTGTCGTTCCCCTGGGCGCCTTGGGGATTCAATGGTAGGTCTAAATAGCCTGTTCATTGATGGGGGTGTGTCCCGACGCACGTATAGTGCTAGCTCGCTGTAAACAGGCGATTGACTGGCACGCCTTAGTTGCTTGTGGTTGAAACAGCGTTTTTATAAAGCAACTGAGATGGGGGTTTTTCCTCTTCCGGCGACCACATCCCATGACCTGGGTGGGTTGTCGACGGATCCTCGTTCATGTCTGGGGGATGATGACGGGATGGATCTGAACATATGTAGTGGGGTCTCACGCCCTTGGGGTGGGCCACCAGGCGCGGTTCGTCCCGACGTCTGGGTGGCGCCTTCTTTTCATGTTAAGATCAACACGCATATCTGCCCTTTTCCTGGGGCATGTCGGCGTGGTTAGGGCACGGGACTGGTTCTGGTCACGCTGGTCCAGATCAGTTGAACCCGTTGTCCGCCGGGGATGCAGATCTGCTGTTCTGGTACCCTGAGGGACTTGGGCTTTTTTCAGGGGGAAAAATGCCAGGTCGGTCTGGGTGTCACAGGGTTAAGCGCTATGGAGACCCTGGTTGGGTATGTTTTTACTCAGCACTGTCGTCATGGCTTACAGCCATGCCATTCTGTACGCGCTCGATCTCGTCGGATCTCGGCCGCTACACAGGTTGGTCCTGGTTAGTACTTGGTTGGGAGACCGCCGGGGAATACCAGGTACGGTGTGCTTAGGGGCTGGTTCTCCATTGTTTTTCGCTCCTCTCTCACGCATGGCGAAGAGGGGCCTGTGGGGGTTGTTTTTTGACCTCCTCTGGTGACCCTGTGCTTCCCGTACCGCCAGGCCCGGTCCGAAGTGATGTTTGCGACCCGTAGGCCTGGGTTAACCCTTTTTGGAAACTGAAACACTTGTACTGCGGTATAGCCGGTGTATACCCGCAGGTGTGTTTTGGAGTTTTTTCTTGAGGGGTTATAGGAACAACCACCGCATTGGGTAACACCGAGGTGGTTGATTCCCTGGTGTGTTGGAGCAGTGTCAACTCCCGGGTTCACCGGTTGAGGGTGCCCCTGCACGTTCATGACGTCTGCCAATCGTGTCAGCCTTCTCTGCCTCGACCCCTCTGGGTGGGGGTTGTTAAATGGAGGCTTGGTCATGCAACACCGCCAGCTTACGCTCCTTCCGCCGGGGCGGCTGTGTTCAGCTGTCCCCTCTGGCGCCTGTCTCGTCCGCAGTCTCCAGGCTAGGGTTAACAGCCTGTTGCCTGGTTTTTCCCCGGTGCGCTGCCTGCTTCCGTTGGTTAACCTTTTTTGTGTGCTTACGGCCATGCTGACTGCCTATTCTGCAGGGTCAGTGTGCCAGGCGGTGTACTATTGGGGGGACGGGGCCCGCTCGGCTTACTGGCCTGGTTGGTTCCGCCTGGGAATACCAGGTGCAGTAACTGAGGGGCCTTTGTCCGAATACGCTGGCGATGTGGGGGGCGGGGCACTACGTGCCCACCTGGTGGGGTCTTGATGCTGGCATCATGGACTTCTCCGGGCCCCCATTCCAGGGAGTCCAGTCCTTTTGGTGGGTCTGGGTCTTCCTTCGTGCTCCGCTGCTACGGCCTTGCCACGGGGTTGGGTTTGCCCTTGACCCCGTGATTCTGGGGGCAGTAACGAGGTTGTTCCTCCGTTCGTTCCCGGGTGGCATGCGGGTTGTGCGTGTGTGTAGTCGTGGGTCAAGCCACGGTCTGCTCACCCTGTGCGTTGAGTTGCTTGAGTGCCTCTTCGCACGGTCGGGTCCGTCGCCCTCCCGTGACGTCCCTAATAGGGGGGCTACCCTCCATTAGGGGGGGTCGGGGGGGCTCGGCCCTCCCTGTTCTGATGGTTTTGGGGGGCTGTCAGCGGGGTGTATTTGTCAGCCAAGTGGCTCCGCTTGGCCTCCCTTGTGCAGAAGGCGATGCCAAGCTAAGCCACTAGCGATACAGAACGTTAGGTTATGACTATAACCAAGTTCTGTTAGCTAGGGGCGATGCTTGGCATCGGACGCCGCTGCAGCCCTTGTCCTCACCTTGTGGTGAAAGCTTGGGAAGGAGGAGAGCAGGTGACCACACACCTGCTTATGAAGGTAAGCTGATGAGGGGTGTGGTCAGACTAATACTGGTATTAGAGGTACATTTGTGGTTTATTCAGTACGCGTGCACGTACGCGAGATAGTGCAGAAGGCGATGCCAAGCATCGCCCCTAGCTAACAGAACTTGGTTATAGTCATAACCTAACGTTATGCATACCATTGTAAATTGACTGTTATTTTGCCAAATTATATAATATAATAATTATTATTATTCAATTATTTTGTTGGCAAGTCTGAAAAGTAATGCAAAAGACTTGCCAACAAAATAATTGAAAAATAATAATTATTATATTATATAATTTGGCAAAATAACAGTCAATTTACAATGATAGACATGCATAACTCTATAGTCCCCAGCTCCAGTATACTTCTGGAGGAAGCTCATACAATAGTTTCATGTCAAGATACAATAGGATGACGTGATTAAACACAACAGGAAACCAAAGTGTGACCTTCAGGAAGTGTACTGGAGCTGGACTACAAAAATACATGTAGGCTATTGTAAATACACAATACATTGTTGTAATATATATACAACAAAATAATGTGATATTACAGTAATTTCTTACAATTTGATGTTGTGAAGTCACAATACATTGTTGTAATATATATACAACAAAATAATGTGATATTACAGTAATTTCTTACAATTTGATGTTGTGAAGTCACAATACATTGTTGTAATATATATACAACAAAATAATGTGATATTACAGTAATTTCTTACAATTTGATGTTGTGAAGTCACAATACATTGTTGTAATATATATACAACAAAATAATGTGATATTACAGTAATTTCGTACAATTTGATGTTGTGAAGTCACAATACATTGTTGTAATATATATACAACAGAATAATGTGATATCACAGTAATTTCTTACTGTTAGAAGTTGTGAAATTACAACAATGTATTGTACTACCATTACTGTGAAATTACAACACATTGCTGTGAAGCCATTCACAGTAAATTATTGTGAATCTTACTGTAAAAGTCATGCAAAATATTGCCAGTAATTTATTGTAATATCACAGTAATTTCTTACAGTATGAAGTTGTGAAATTACAACAATGTATTGTACTACCATTACTGTGAAATTACAACACATTGCTGTGAAGCCATTCACAGTAAATTATTGTGAATCTTACTGTAAAAGTCATGCAAAATATTGCCAGTAATTTATTGTAATATCACAGTAATTTCTTACAGTATGAAGTTGTGAAATCACAACAATGTATTGTACTACCATTACTGTGAAAGTACAACACATTGCTGTGAAGCCATTCACAGTAAATTATTGTGAATCTTACTGTAAAAGTCATGCAAAATATTGCCAGTAATTTATTGTAACTTTAGGGTGAAACATTTTACAGTGTAGTGGAGTAAAAAGTACAATATTTCCTTTGAAATGTAGTGGAGTAAAAGTACTATTGTAAAGTAAAGTTCTATTGAAATGAAAAATGTTACTTAACTCATTCTGCGCCATACCCGAGTATAGTCGGGTTTCTCCGCCATGCGTTGAGCGCCATACCCAAGTATACTCAGGTTTTGAATGATCCTTTGATCTTTTTCCTTTGATCCCCGTTCTATACACTCGGCCGGAGCTCCCTGGGCCTCTCTGGCTCATCTGCCTATGTTGGAATTGTAATGAAGATTGAATCTCACCAGGTGGCAGTATCACCTACCTTTTGAACTGGGGATATCACTTGTCCCCAGTACTGAGTTTACTTCCGGCTGTTTCCGCCTAGGAGTGGATCACAACATAGCAATCAGTGGAAGATTTGGTGCCTCAGAGCTTTCCCATATGGTAGCCACGCCCAATATACACGAGTAATTGCGATCGCCATGGGATCGACTGGGATCTATTAATTTTGGAGTACTTTCTGACTGAGGTAAGGTCTATCTTAGGTAACCTGCTGGTCTTTTTTTAACGTAAAACATGCTTCTGTACCAATCACAGTGTCGTGTTTTACCAGACGTAAAACATGCTCGACAAACACGATCGCAGTTTCTAGTTAAAACGACCCTTGATGATTTTGTGAAGACACATATGTACATGGTATATACCTTTGATTTGGAAGTATTTGGGGTTTCAGGTGATCAACCAGAATGATTTGGGCATATTGCATATAACGCGTCATATCTTGCGCTCCTTGAAGAAAGGGGCGATGTTTAGCGTCTAATAGCGCACACACTACAGTATGTAGAAATTAACTGATTAGTCAGTGATGGACTATGAACAATGCCTGTCAAATGAGCCATACTATTGTCTCCATAGCTATAATACAGAACAGACGATGGGTCTGCAAACATTGCTAAAATGGTCAATAACGCTGGCGCCCAATGAGTTAAGTACAGTAGGCATACTTGAGTAAAAATACTTTCCACTACTACTTTCCACCACTGCATAAAATGTTACATTATTAGCAAGATGTATTACAGTAATTTCCACTGTGACATTTACATACTGTACCTGTCAAGGAGAAAGGCAAATTCAGGATCAGTTTTGAATAATTGTAACGTTAATCCCTGCATCTCTTTCCATCTTTTATCTATTCTACCTTCCTTGGTCAGTTATTTAGTTTTTCTCTTCGCTGATCCTGCCCCAGTATCAGCCATAACAACAAATTATATATTTTTTTGTTTGTCACAAGGTCACATGGGGTAGGAATGGTACAGTAAATACACCTAATTTATATAACAGCTTTTATCCAAAGCACTTTACAACGTATGCCTCACATTCACCCATTCACTCACAGATTCTGAGAGCTGGACCCACGCTAACAAAACACAGAACAAACCCAAACATGGTCAAATACGTGGAATAGAATCTCTTCTTTATATTTATTCTTTAGACTCAGGGGCAACAGCCGATATTTTTTACAGCACAATTTGCATAATATCTCAACACATCCTGTGTACAACCACAAAACCATAACATTAGATTCTTTGTTTTTACACACGAGTGAAAAACAAGACAATTTTACAAGCATATCTCTATACAGTCAGCATACAGATAAATCTATACATATTCTCTCTTTTAAACATAATCCGGAAGCAAAATATACAGACGAACCATCAACGAAACATGCAACATCCAAAACAGGAAGTCCAGACAACTATTGAAGTTGAATAGATTTCTTCCTTTCTGCATTGTTTCAGCCCATTTATTCGACATTGTTTCACAGATAGTCATTGGTTGACGGCACACAGTTTGATCAGTCAACTCCCCTTTACACCACTACAGACGATTGCTGTACAATTATAGATTTTAGCCATTTGTGATTTTTTTTCAAATTTTTTGACACTCACATGCTCAAACCTCGGACAATATAAACATTCAAACCTTTTGTAGAAAGTAAATACTGTATGTACACAGATCAAACAACGTGTCACATTCATACCCCTCATAGCGACAATGAACGGATGGTTTTACATTTACAAGCAACAGCTGATCAGAACAAACAGTACTGAACTCGAGGGAAGTCTTTAATGAAACACGAGGGGCTGAACAGTTATGACCGGGTGTTGTAAAGAATGTCTTCATTTTGTTCAAACCTTTAGGTAGACTATGGGGATGTGTGTATTATGGTTGATTAATCCTCAGGTTGTGCATTGTGTTAGGAACCCCAAAGTGTTTTTTCCCCCTCCTTTGTCACATATAGATACAAAATGCACGGTACAGTTATTTTAATCCTCCACCACGTACACCATGATTCAATCTATTTCAACATAGAGACACAAACATTTTAACTTGCATGTCATGACACTTAAAATAAGACAAGAAAAATAAACAATATAATACTAAAGTGCACAAGCTTCATGTGCATGTTAACTGTTGTTAACATCAATATATTTTAAAAGCAGTAAAAAATCAATATATTTAATATTTTTCTTCAATGATGTACAAATAATTAAAATTCTCTCTCAGGATACATTGTTTTCAGACGATATGCTCACAGACATGACATATTAAGAAAAAAATGCATTCAAACACATCTATGTTGCATAGAATTACTTCCACAGAACCGATGGATTTGTAATAAAGCAAGGTTGGCACAACAAAATCCTTTTCTGTAAAAACCAAACACTTATCTTTCTGTGTTATTATTTATACAATATGTTTTTTTCTTTTCATCCCCTTTACTATGAGTGCAATGTGACATCTTGACGCAAGGTCTTGCATCTCCGTCTCCTCTGTTATCGTGCAAGTATAATACAATTGCATTGGCCCTGTGATATGCCTAAATAACACGGACAGCAGAACCCAGGGTCACCTGACCATGCTCTTCATTATAATGCATGAAAATGAAAAAATTAATAAAAAAAAGACATCACTAGATCAGTACATCAGTAGCCCATTCTAGATTGGTACTGAGCCCTAGCCCCATATGCATTGGGAGTGGTCCTCTGCCCCATGCTGAAGGACTGAACCCCAGTGTGGGCCGGAGCGCTTTGGTGGCAGGCAGTGAAAGAGGCTGGTCCACTGTGTTGCAATGAGAGGAGTCACTGACACAGAACAGCATAGAGAGCTTACAGCATACAGCCAGGTAGACACATCAGATACACACCTGATGGGAATATGACTGAAAGAAGGGGGGGGGGGAAAGCTTTTTTCTTTTCTTTTTTTTGTTGACAGAAAACCATGGGGAGCAAACGCTAGTACACACAGGACAGGGAGCCAAAACCTGTAGTTTTGACACAACTGTTGAGAATTACAGACGTCTCCCAACTAGAATCACAGAGTGATTACTGGATCGGCTACACAGACGGAACAAACCCTGTCAGTCTCGAAGCGAAATGTTTATGAAAAACACAAAGACGCTAACGAATCAGTTGCTCCAAAAAAAGTAAACAAATTTGTCATCATCTACCATTGGCTTGTAACATTTAGCACGGCACGCGCTTCAGGCTTATACGAATCTGCTCTAAAATACATCTTCCCTTTTCGTTACGATTCAAACCTGCTTCACAATGTAACATGCCATGCCAGTGAGATTGCATTTATTTTTTCACGGAGGACCTGACCTTTACAGGTGGAACTCGTCAGAGCCCTGTAGAACATCTCACAGTGTCACTCTGTGACCACAAGAACCAGAGGAGGTACGGCTCCCTCCCCCGAACTCCATTGAGCCTCCGTAGGTCTGCCTTCACTGTAGCCACTGAAAGAACTGCATAACACCCAAGACCAAAGTAGCCTACTGGATTGTCTGTGCGCCACCCACTGCCTCAACCTTGAAGAGAATATGTCTATATGATAATCTACATGATAGACAATGGCTGTTTCAGAGGACAGTTTATCCTTATAATCTGTATTTAGATATACTCTGTATCTGTTAAATAAATACCACACTATACAGCGTGAGTCTCTGATATGATCTATATTCTTTGTGTGCGATATCTACAGTCTGAACCATGTCCATTTTATCTTCATGGACTAGCAAGCTTAATTGATTCTGTTCTACATAGGTTTGTTTTCCTTTTTTACCTGATGCTCACTCATACAATATACATTGTTCATTCTTTCACTATTCAATATTTCAAGACCACCAATGAACACACCCAACACAAATATCACAATCATCACCATCATTATGATAAAACAATGATAATTCATTGAGGGGAAACACAGGACACACCCAGTATTCGGTGATCACGGTTAAATCCCCATCCCCCCCCCTTTCCCTTCTCTGGGTACAGGAACGTATGCCCAATGGCACATCGCAAAAAAAGGTGATTATGAATAAAAAACAAAACAAAACAAATAAAAAACGAATCAAATAAAAAGGGGTCTGCAGAGAGAGGGACGTCGCCATATAGCTGCTGAGTCTGTAGGTTTCTGTTGTGATTTTTGCATACTGCAGGTGCATTCCAGAGACAACAGAGGTTGGATGTGGGGAGAGGTGGACGTGTGCGTCTGGCAGTGTCAGGATACAAAAACTGAGGAGGTAAACGGCGTGGATTTCCAGTCCTCTGTCGTTCTCTTCTCCAATATTTCATCGTCGTTGTCATCATCTTCTTCGTCTATTTTCTCTCTCAATCTTACCATATTTGGGGAGGGGGGGATCTTCAGGGGTTGGTCTGATTGGAGCTGACCAACAGCTTGTGCCAGCTGACCACTCTCTTCCTCATGTCCACCTTGTCCAGCCAGATATAGGCTTCTCCTATCAGAGTCTTCTTCATGAACTTGCCTCCATTGGACACCAGGAACAGCTGGAGATAAACAGACAAGAAAATCACTATTCTCATGCATTGTTCACCCTATTATTATGACTCAAACCTGCTTGATTTGTCAGTTCACGCATTAATTCTCTGACAATCTGAACATAACTGACCCAAAAAAAAGAACATGGCCCTCAGATAATAAGCCCTTTTCACAACGAACATTCAGAAGCATGTCATAGAGAGGCAAACACAGCTGCAGCTAATAACAATAATATTGGGTTTGTTCTACTTCGGTGTGCCAGTGCGCCAGCATGGACAGATGCTGAATTTGGGTTATTTATGCCTGTTTTTGTATTGTTCTGAATCTATTTAATGTTTCATAACTTCAGAAGTAAACATCCCAGGACCACGGGTGATAAAGAAGTTGAAGAAGAATGAAGACCATTGTCAATGAGTTTAATTATTATTTCATGTTATTCACAATTAATTAATTAATGAAATTATTATGAGTGAAAAATTAAAAAAAAGTTGTAAATCTCATGTTTACAGTGCATTTCTCAAAATCATATTTGCAAAACAGGTTACATTTACATTACATTTTCTGGTTCACACACTACATGTATAGGAGTGGATGTCACAAAACCACCTACAGTTAAATTAGAGCAAGGGGGAGATCATTCAGTTTGGCACCCCCACCGCAGTCACTCAGAGCTCCAGAAACATGGGAAGCCTCTCCTCCTTGGTGAAACCCAATGTGAGAAACCTTGGGGTCTTATTTGACTCAGATCTCAATTTCCATAAACAAGTAAGATCAGTAGTACAGTCTTGTTTCTTCCAACTGTGCATCATCTAAAAAATCAAGTCCTTCCTCTCCCCCAGCGACTTTCATAAAGTCATCACCATGCTCATTTTCTCACAACTGGACTACTGCAATTCCCTCTACTCTGGTCTCCCGGAAGAGAATCAATTTTAAAAATCTGCTTTTCACATACAAAGCCCTCAATGGTCTCGCTCCAGCCTACATTGAGGAACTCTTGGTCCAACACATCAGCTCCAGGTCCCTCAGATCAAATTACCAACTGTGTCTGAGGGTCCCGCGGGCCAAACTTGTGACAAAGGGTTTCCGGGCCTTTGCAGTGATGGCGCCGACACTGTGGAATAAGCTCCCCCTGTAGTGACTACAGTATTGGTTCGTGTTCTCCTCTGACTATGTTGTGTAGTGGGAGGGAACTAATGATCTGGCACCGCGGCCAGAGGGGACATCTATTGCGGTTGCACTCGCTGTTATTCATTCATTACTGTGCTGGCGATTCTTGTGCTCTTGTGTTCTTGTTTACTGACGTGGCTTTGTACATTAAACAAACATTACGTTACCTCCGTTTATTCCTCTTTCCTCCGGGCACTACACTGGTGACCCCGACGTGGATTTTTGTTACGACGAATTGTGTACAATAATCAGCGAACGAACATTCTTTCAAAACGTCCGGACGAGGAAGACGTTCTGGCCATCGGCAGCCATCACCATCCCCCGTCAGGGAAGCGTGTGGTGCGCGCATGCCCCCGCTCAAACTACCTGAGTTCTGGGAGGCGACTCCGGCTGCATGGTTTGCTATTGTGGAGGCAAACTTTAACAAAAGCAACGTGGATGACGACGACGACCGGTACAACCACACGGTGGCAGTGTTGGGCAGCTCCACCGCAGCTCGAGTGGTAGGTTTTTTGTCTGATCCCCCGGCGACGAAGAAATATGAGCGCCTCAAGACCCTACTGCTAGATACATTTGAACTGTCCGCTGCAGAGAGGGTGTGCCGCCTATTTGCTATGTCGGAATTGGGAGACGAGAGACCTTCTGCCCGCATGGAGAGGATGCTGAATCTGCTGGGGACAGAAGACCCCATGATCCTCTTTACGGAGCTGTTCATGCGCACGCTGCCGGCACAGGTGAGGATGGCACTGGCCAACACCGACATCGTGGGCCCCCGCGCCCTGGCCAGGGAGGCGGACCGTTTCGTTTTGGCCATGCCTCAGCGGTCCACCGACCTGCTCGCTCCCGCAACCGCCCCGCCACCGGACCGTCGCAGGAGAGCGAGGGATGACACCAGGCCTTCTGGTCAGCACGGTAACGCAGCGGGCCATTGCTTCTTCCATGCCACGTTTGGCGCCAAGGCCAGACGGTGCCGCTCACCCTGCACCTTCAGACCTACGGGAAACGGCAGGGCCGGCGCTCAGTAGTGGCCCTGAGCGCTGGCGTAACCAACAGGCTGCTCTTCATCCGAGACACCGCCTCTGGTCGCAGTTTCCTTTGCGACACGGGTGCCCAGTGGAGCATCATTCCGGCAGAGAGGTCGGATGTGGCAAAAGAAGAGCGCGGTCCATAGTTGGCGGGTGCGGACGGCACGCCCACCCGCTCTTACGGCACAAGGGTGGTGGACAATGTTTTTCGTGGGATTTTGTCGTTGCGGCTGTCACATTCCCCCTCCTTGGCGCGGATTTTCTGTGCGCCCACAACCTGCTAGTGGACGTGGGGAACAAGCGCCTGGTCAACTCGCAGACTTTCGCTTCCTTTGCATGTACGCAGGGGGAGGCCGTCTACGGCGGGTGGTCCAATACACTCGCCGAAAGTGACCAGTACCTTCGGCTGCTCGCTGAGTTCCCCGACCTGGGCAAGCCCACTTTTTCCGCACCCACGGTGAAACACAGGGTGGAGCACCACATTTAGACCAGTGGGCCTCCCCTCTACGCCAGGGCCAGACGCCTCAACCCGGAGAAGCTGGCCGTCGCCAGGGCGGAGTTTGCGCACATGGAGCAGGTGGGCATCGTTCGGCGCTCGAACAGCCCCTGGGCGTCTCCCCTGCACATCGTCCCTAAGTCAGACGGTGGGTGGCGCCCATGTGGGGACTACCGCCGCCTCAACGATGCATCCAAGCCTGACCGCTACCCGGTCCCGCATGTCCAGGACTTTGCGGCGAACCTGGCAGGCAATCGCTTCTTCTCAAAAGTGGACCTGGTACAGGGGTACCATCAAGTGCTGGTGCACCCCGAGGACGTCCCCAAGACGGCCGTCGTCACGCCCTTTGGGCTTTTCGAGTTCCTGCGAATGCCGTTCGGCCTGAAGAACACGGCGCAGACCTTCCAGCGCCTCATGCACTCGGTGCTCCGGGACCTGCCATTCCTCTTCTTCTACTTGGACGACATCCTCGTAGCGAGCGCCACTGAGGAGGAGCACCTGTCCCACCTCCGAACCCTGTTCTCACGGCTCAGCCAGCATGGGCTGATCGTCAACCCGGCGAAGTGTGAGTTCGGGCGGGGCGCCATCGACTTCCTCGGGCACCGGGTCTCCGCAGAGGGGGTGACCCCCCTCCCCTCGAAGGTGGAAGCTGTCGCCGCATTTCCGCGCCCCTGCACAGTCAGCGAGCTCAAGGGGTTCATCGGGATGGTGACCTTTTATTATCGTTTCCTCCGCCACATCGCTCACATCCTGCGGCCTCTGTACGACGCCCAGAAGGGCAAGACAATGAAGCAGCCGGTGGACTGGACGGCGGAGCGGGTCAAGGCTTTTCAAGACACCAAGGAGGCCCTGGCCCGCGCGGCCATGTTGGCCCACCCCTCGCCCTCGGCGCCCACCGCTCTCACCACGGACGCCTCTGATTTTGCTGTGGGAGTGGTGTACGAGCAGTGGGTTGGGGACGCCTGGCAGCCGCTTGCCTTCTTCAGCCGCCAGCTGTCGCCCAGGGAACAGAGGTACAGCACGTTCGACAGGGAGCTCCTCGGGCTGTGGCTTGCTGTCAGGCACTTCCGTTTCTTGCTGGAGGGACGCGAGTTTGCGGCCTACGTGGACCATAAGCCGCTCACGCACGCCATGTCCTCATGCAGCGCCAGCTCGCCTACGTGTCCGAGTTCACCACGGACATCCAGCACGTTGCTGGGAAGTCCAACCAGGTGGCGGATTTGTCTCTCCAGGGCGGTGGTCGGTGCGGTGCAGCTGGGTTTGGACTACGTCAGCATGGCTGCGGACCAGGCCGCCGATCCTGCCATCCAAGCTCTCAAGTCGTCGGACGCTGGACTGCGCCTGGAGGAGGTAGTGTTCGGTGACGCGGGGGCTACACTCTTGTGCGACGTCTCCATGGGTCAGCCACGGCCGGTGGTCCCAGCCAACTGGAGGCGCCCTGCCTTCGAGGCCATACACGGCTTGTCTCACCCTGGCAGGAAGCCGTCCTCGCGACTGGTGTCGGAGAAATTTGTGTGGCAGGGGCTCAAGAGGGATGTGAGAGCCTGGGTCGACACGTGCACCGCCTGCCAGCGCGCCAAGGTGCATCGGCACATCAAGGCCCCCCTGGAACAGTTCTCCGTGCCCGAGCGGAGGTTCGACCATGTCAACATGGACCTGGTAGGACCACTGCCCCCCTCGCACGGATACAACTACCTTTTCACCATGGTGGACAGGACAACTCGCTGGCCGGAGGCGGTCCCGCTCTCCTCAGCGGCGGCCCCCGACCTGGCCCGGGCGTTCATCGCGGTGTGGGTCTCCCGCTACGGCACCCCGGCTGATCTCTCCTCTGACCGTGGCTCACAGTTCACTTCGGAACTGTGGGCGGCGGTGGCGGGGAGTCTGGGGGTCAAGCTCCACCGTACGACCGCCTACCATCCGCAGGCAAATGGGCTCTGCGAGCGTATTCATCGCTCCATGAAGGCCGCCCTTCGAGCCAGCCTCACGGACGGCAACTGGCTGGACAAGCTCCCGTGGGTCATGCTGGGGCTCAGGACGGCACCAAAGGAGGACCTCCAGTCGTCGTCGGCCGAGCTGGTTTTTGGACAGCCGCTACGGGTCCCCGGTGACTTTATTCCCAGGTCGACAGAGCCCTGGTCTGCTGCTGCTCAGCGCGCCTCGCTGCTGGACAGCGCCAGGACTTTCGTCCCGGTCCCAACTACGCAGCATGGGGTCCCTACGTCGAGGATGCCCCCGGAGCTGCACTCTGCGAGGTTCGTGTTCATCCGTCACGATGGCCACAGGACTCCGCTACGCCCTCCTTACGACGGACCCTTCCGCGTCATCGAGGCCAGGGCCAGGAACTTTGTGGTCGACGTGGGGGTAGGCCTGAGTGTGTGTCCGTGGATCGCCTCAAGCCGGCACACTTGGACCTTGAACTTCCCCTGGACTTGGCCCTGCCGCCGCGCAGGGGCCGGCCCCCGGTCCTACCTCCCCTGCCACGCCGGGGCCATTCCCCCCTGCGACCCCTCTGACCCCCATCCTGCTCGGCAGGAGGATGTGACGGACGCTGTCACACCCCCTCCCGCACCTCCTGACTTTACCTACAGTCGTAGGGGCCGGGCCATACGCCCTCCTCACCGTGAAGATTTCGTATATTGAGGTGAACACTGGGGGGGCTGGTGTAGTGACTACAGTATTGGTTCGTGTTCTCCTCTGACTATGTTGTGTAGTGGGAGGGAACTAATGATCTGGCACCGCGGCCAGAGGGGACATCTATTGCGGTTGCACTCGCTGTTATTCATTCATTACTGTGCTGGCGATTCTTGTGCTCTTGTGTTCTTGTTTACTGACGTGGCTTTGTACATTAAACAAACATTACGTTACCTCCGTTTATTCCTCTTTCCTCCGGGCACTACACCCCTCAAGATCAAGTATGCCAACCAGCGTTTCCGTTAGCCGGTAATTACCGGTATTTGACTGGCAAAATATGTTGAAGTCCGAATATTTAAATATCTCCGGTCATAATGTCCGGTGGAAATAATTCCTCTAAGCACAATTTTATTATTTGAATTGTATTAAAATAGGCTAAAATTAAATAGCCTATGCGATGAATGAAACAATCATTACATTTGTTTCATTGTGCTTCGCTCTAATAAAGCGCGGATGGCGCCGCTCGGATGTGAATATTTTTTTTTCTTTTTTTGAGCCTGTCTGGCCACCATAATAACGACAAACAGCTATACGAGCGAGAGAGAGAGATGGCCAAACAAGCTAAACCTAACAAATATTTCATGAAACCAAGCACAAGCAGGTCTAATAATAATGACATTGACAACGAAGATGAGTCTTCTGAAGTCACAGAGACCGCCGATGCTCCCGCGGAAAATAAACAAATGTCGAGCGTTCAGGCGGCGGCCCGAGTGGAAAGTTAAATTCTCCTGGCTGAGGTACGACATTATAGTCTAGTAGTCTAGCGTCTATGATGTACGAGAGATAACATTGATTGAACGTACACAAAGTACACTTTATTGATTGAACCACAAAGAGCATCCCCAGTCTGCTGCTACCGTTGCGAGCCTCGCAGAAGTCCACCTGTTCCAATGCAATGGGGATCTAGTCGCAGGTACAAAACGGATAGGCAGAACGAGACGGGGTGAGTAAGTGTTGACATTTTTTAATCATAATGCAACTGTTGGTTGACTGCCGTGTCACATAGTAATGCATATAATTGATTATAACTAAATGTAGGCTATAATGAAATCAACAAACGCATTACGAGCATGTGGCTCGTCCTCTCGCTCTCTGCATGCAAACGAGGCAATGTGATGATCAACTACAGTTTGCTGTGTGTGAAGTTGAACATTATGATATGTGTGACGTGTCTGATACAACGAGGTGAAGCGATGTCGACTCGAGATTCATTTGGGGGTGCGTGTGACAGCTGCTGCAGTGCGAGCCTGAGCTTGATGCTGGATCAGCGTATCACACTAACTTGGGAGGCGAGAGATAGTAATTTGATTCTGCAAATCAATTTCTCATTCTTCGCTTGATGTAATTAATACAAATGTCCAATATAACGGAATTCGTTAGCTCATAAAAATGTGATTATAACAGACTGCTGTTTAAAACTCTGACCGGAATTTCAGGAATATGTCCGGGGATAGAAATCTTGCAGGACACTCAGACCGGCACGAATATGTTCTAACGGAAACGCTGATGCCAACACCGTACAGACATTCAAGGCTTTTCTTAAAACCCACCTTTTCGCTCTGGATGATCACTAGTTACTTTGCCGTTGTGTTGTGTGTCTGAGGTGTTCTTATGTTCTCTGTCTGTCCGTCTGCCTGGTTCCCTGTTTCTTTGTCCTGTCCATTTATTATTTTTTCCCCCCGGGCTGCGCCCCGGACCGATGCAAAAATTGGCTGGGGGGCCGCATTATAAATGCTAATATCATATCATATCATATACCAAATTTGTGCTTGATATGTTACTACTGGAGTTTAATACAGTAATTACTAAACTAAATTACTATATAATTACTAATAGTTATTACTAAATGGTCGTCTCACTACAGTGACATGGCTGCTATGGGGACTAACATCATCACACATGAACACAGTTGGGATCATTTGGATCCAGAGGAGTCTTCCAGTCATACCCTTGATGCAGACTAACAGAAGGTATAACATAACAGACTAACAGACTAACATACTAACATGCCCAGGATGCAGACTAACAGAAGGTATAACATGCCCAGGATGCAGACTAACAGAAGGTATAACATGTCCAGGATGCAGAATAACAGACTAACAGAAGGTATAACATGTCCAGGATGCAGACTAACAGACTAACAGAAGGTATAACATGTCCAGGATGCAGACTAACAGAAGGTATAACATGTCCAGGATGCAGACTAACAGAATGTATAACATGTCCAGGATGCAGACTAACAGAAAGTATAACATGTCCAGGATGCAGACTAACAGAAAGTATAACATGTCCAGGATGCAGACTAACAGAAGGTATAACATGTCCAGGATGCAGACTAACAGACTAACAGAAGGTATAACATGTCCAGGATGCAGACTAACAGACTAACAGAAGGTATAACATGTCCAGGATGCAGACTAACAAAAGGTATAACATGTCCAGGATGCAGACTAACAGACTAACAGAAGGTATAACATGTCCAGGATGCAGACTAACAGACTAACAGAAGGTATAACATAACAGACTAACAGAAGGTATAACATAACAGACTAACAGAAGGTATAACATGTCCAGGATGCAGACTAACAGACTAACAGAAGGTATAACATAACAGACTAACAGAAGGTATAACATAACAGACTAACAGAAGGTATAACATGTCCAGGATGCAGACTAACAGAAGGTATAACATGTCCAGGATGCAGAAGGTAGATCAAGTAACATGTTGCTCTCGCTCACTGCCCTGAGATGTGTTTCTCCATTTGGCAAATATCAGGGTCGCTACACGATATTACTGTTTCATCACGTGCATTATGCATGTGTGTGTGTGAGTTGTGCAAATCAGCCTATGCACATTACAACATAGAACGCAGCCCATCCACACGTGCGCTTCCGTCCACTTTGGTCTAGCCCCAGGCGTGCGAGATGTGAAGCATCTATGACACTATGGCTGCGTTCAGAGTAGACTGCAGGCAAAAGTGGACCAAATCTGAGCACTTTTCTTTGCTTATACAATATATATCATGTTTTTTCATGACATATATTATTCCTTTTCACCTCCTCCTCGCCCCCATTGTCATCTGCTCACAAATTAGCTGGCCTAAAAGAATTTTTTTGGATGTTGCATATTATGCTGTGGAAAGATGTCTCGTGAATATTTGGAAGATTTGTGCAAAAATATTTAAAAAAAAATAAAAAAAATAAATTAGCTGGCCTCCACTGTACACCAACTTATAAATTAATTTAGAGCTGTCAAAATGAATGCTTTAATTTTGGAGATTAATACAAATTATTTAAAGCATTAAAATAAATTACTCTAGATTAATCTATGGAGTGAAAAATCTTCAATCTTAACGCCGCGGATATAAGAAAAAGGTTTAGCTGAGTCAATGTTGATGGTTTTGTTGAACATTTGTATTTCACAGGAGAGAAACTGTAGTCAAAGAAAGCTATTAAAATAGTCTTTGAATCTAAATATACTTTATTTGTGTTGATTTTACATTAATTCCATGATTTTACTCAAGTAAATATCTGTTACAAGCTTCGGTCTTAAGTAGAAAAATGCTATTTTTAATCTAGATTAATCTAGATTAATAACAGAAAATTGTGAGATTAATTATTATTATTATTTTGTATCTATTGACAGCACTAAAATTAAACCATAAACCTAAACCGTGACCTCAGTGTCCTCCATGTTTATGTCCGTTATCTATTTGCACACGTCAGTTCAAAAGTGTGACCAGTTCACACTGGAATCTGATCATGTGAACAGACAAACAAAAAAGTAAAATAATAATCAGAATTGAGCACTAAGGCTTGCAGCGTGAACGTAGACAAATAGGGCATTAGGTGGCAATCAGCAGTCCCGACAGTGGGTTCGGCTACAAAGGGGTTTGCGCATTTATCTCCCACACAGTTTGAGAAGACAACATCTTTACATACAGGCAGACGGTCACTGTTGTGCTTGTTACCTCCAAACACTCACCACGCTCCACCTTCTCGCTAACACATTTACCCATCTTCACACACACAAAGACAGCTGCTCCTTTTGTCTGCCTTTCCCCGACTGAACGTTTGCACATTCTTGGCATCACAGTACATTTTGTTTGTATTATTTGTGAAACATTTGAATGCTATGCGAACACGTCGACTCCTCTCCTGCCAATATTCACATCAAAAGGGGACAAACAGCTATTTTATGATGGCTACCCATTATGTTCTGGCTTATTACCAGTGTTTCACAAACATGTTAGCAGACTTCCAATAGCTGAGTCATCTTTTCCAATGTGCCTAACAATGACCCATACTGCCCGGTCAGCATATCAAACACACCCTCTCTCCATGCTGAGTGTTCACTGGTTAATGCTGACGTGATGCTGACGTTGGTAAATTTTTTTACTTTCCATCCCTTTCTTCTATGAATTAACGGTTTATTATTTTATTTTATTTCAACACAGCACCCTCAATATTACCTCAGTCAACTAAAGCACTATTTTTAACACAAGTTCAAGCACCAATTCCTTCTCTTAACACTTTGAGTGCCAGCCACGAGAAATCTCGTTAGTTAATGCCATGCGTTGAGTGCCAAGGACGAGAAATCTCGTTATTTAATCGTTATTAGCTAAATCCATTCATTTTTCATCATTCTAGCCTCACGTTATCATTGGGGCTGTCTATGAGTTCGAACAGGGAAAATACCGCCCCCTATCGTCTCCCGGATGGTAATGCACCCATTGGATTGGATTGAATGAAAATGCATGAGAAAAAAAAAATCCGGAATCCACATTTTACTTCTCAGGCATGTAACCCGAGCCTACTGCAGTCATCGCCGAACCTCAGAACAGCGTGGATTATGTGTTTCGAGTACCCAGCGTTGGATCAATAAACGCGATCGATATTTGGAATGGCGATCAGGAATTGGAATAATCTTTTTGCAGAACATCTGAGATGTGAGGTAAGGACAAAATAAACAGACTTGGAACTTCCATTGCTGTTCTCTGTTCTCTCTTCGTGTCTTAAAGAATAACGTGCTATTTTGGACCTTAGACCATATCCACGGTCTGTCTACAATGTACCTGACACATACAGTAGAGACCATCATTTCACTAGTCCAGTATTGAGCTACAGTAGCTACAATTTCCCTGCAGGCTCTCACTGGGCTACAACAGCAGACAATGGGTAATCCTTTGCAAAAACAATGTGCTTGTGGGAAGCTCAAGGTGTATTCTTACTGGTCTCAGTTTGCTCTCCTGTGAAATGTGTAAATATAATGAACATGATTGTCTTATTTAAAAAGAAAAAAAATTATGACCAATGAAATTGATTTTATCTTTTTGTTATTAGGATTATGGATTGCTTGATTATGTATGTGTTTATGTTTTATGTTTTATGTTTTATGTTTTATGATCACTTGATTATGTATGTATTTATGTTTGTGTATGTCTGTCTTGGACCCCAGGAAGACTAGCTCGACGTCAAGGCGTCCAGCTAATGGGGATCCTCACACTTTGGATGCCCAACCCGAGTTTTTCTCGGGTTTACCCCCCGCGGGTTGAATTTCTTTTTTTCTCTCTTTTTTTTTTTTTTATTAGCGATCTGAATTCATATTTCATCAACCGAGTCTACCGTTGGAAAATCAGCCACCCCAGGCGCTCAGATGTGAAAAAGGGCCCCCTATCGTCTCCCAGATGGTAATTCACCCTTTTGGATTGGACTCAGTGAAAATGAATGAGAAAAAAATACCCGGACTCCACATTTTACTTCTCACTCATGTAACCGGGGTCGATCAGTTTCATGCTGGACCCTCAGAGCAGCAGGGATTATGTGTTTTGCGGTGGATCAATAAAAGGATCGATTTTTTCGAATGGCGATCAGGAATTGGAATAATCCATTTGGATACCATCTGATCTCAGGTAAGGAATCTATGTTACCAGTCTTAGGATAATCAGACCCGTTTTCACGGAGATATAAGCTTTTTATTTTTTTTGTGATATGGCTGTTTGACTCTAAGCGATCAGGAACTGAGAGAATCGATTTTCAGCGTGCGGCACTAGCGTGCACACGTACACATATACTATCGATAATCTAGGGTTTATTTGAAAACTATTCATAAATAGGCCGACAAATGACAACGTTCTAGAATATTACAGTACATCAGCGATTATCATGGAATCCTCTTTTTTTTCGTGAAAACGAGGGGTTTTCTAAATGCTATGAAACGGAAATTAACTGATAAAAAAACAATCTGCTTAGACAATGTTGACTGGAAATAGGTCATTGATAATGCGACGGCCAGATTAGACACATAATTTAAAACATAGATTAGGCGATATTAATGCTAACATTGAAGTGGATGTGGGCATTCAAGCACTAAATGTGCGCCCCCTGCTGGGCATTTAAAGTGTTAATAAACAACAATAAACAATCCCAACATTTCTACGTGCTCTATGGCCCGCCCCTCTCTACAACTAGCTAGAGTGCGGAGGTTTACAGTGCGTAGTGCGGTAGGCAAAACGGTTCTGTTTCAAATGGAACTGTTTCAAATTGACCGTTTTCAACATTCGGATTGGAGAGTATACCGAGACCAGTAAGAATACACCCTGAGCTTCCCGTCTCTGAAAAAGCACATTCATTTATCGTTGTTTTTGCAAAGGATTTATGATTGCCCATTGTCTATTGTAGCCCAGTGAGAACCTGCAGATAACTTGTAGCTAGCTCAATACTGGACTGATCAGTGAAATGATGAATGAATGAATGAATGATCATTACATTTATATAGCGCTTTTCTAGACACTCAAAGTGCTTTACAATGTAGGGTGGAAATTGCGTCCTTCACCACCACTGGTAGCACCCAACCTTGGGCTACGCAGGCTCAATGGCTGCCATACACTGGCACCAGGCACACATCACACTACACAATGGCTGAACGGCTCAGGAGACAGGGATTGATATCAGTCAATTAAGGGGAAGGGATGATTAGGTGGCCTTGATGTCAGAGACCTGATTGAGAATTTGACCAGGAACGTCGGGGAACCCCCTACTCTTTGCGATAGGCGTCCTGGGTTCTTTAATGACCGAATTCAGTCGGGACCTCGGTTTAGCGTCTCATCCGAAGGACGGCACTCGCAGCTATACGGTGGCCCTATCACTGTAACAGGGCACATGATGGTCTCTATGTGTCTGGTTCAAAATAGCAAAGTAATCCTTACACTGATGGGCTCAACAGACACATGTAGCCAGTCCACCCTCTGTCATACCTGTAAGGAGTGTCCAGTGGGATTGAGGGGGAATCTGAACGTCTCGTTGAAGGAGGGCTCTCTGTCATGTCGACACACTCTGGTCTTCTTCTTGATGATTCTCTTCTGAGTGGCCACGTTCACCACGTACAGCTTCACATACAGGTCTGGAGATAATACACACACACACACACACATAATGCATGGCAAGTTCAAGAGCATTTCTCACCTTGTAGACTTCGTGAATGAGAGAAGATGAGACTGTCACGCGTCACACATTGAGTACAAAAACACACATTTACATGCATAATGCATGTCTGTGTGCATGTAGGCTACTGTATGCACACCTGCGTGTGCATACACACACACGCACATGCACAAAGTTGCATTGAATACAAACAGGAACACAGGCACACTTACAGTACAAACACACATTTACAAGTGTGCATGTCTGTATGTGAGTCTGTATGCGCGCGCGCGCACACACACACACATATATGAGGGGCCGTTAAAACCATATACAAGAGCTTTCAATAGTGAACGTAAGAGCTTTTAACTAGTATTATGTAAGAGCTTTTCATTAGTATACATAAGAGCTTTTCACTAGTGTACAACCTCAACGGCCCCTCATACTCACACACACACACACACACACACACACACACACACACACACACACACACACACACACACACACACCCACACACACACACACACACACACACACACACACAACACACACACACACACACACACACACACCACACACACACCACACACACACACACACACACACACACACACACACACACCACACACACACACACACACACACACACACACACACACACACACACACACACACACACACACACACACACAAAATCACATCAATACATCTTCCTGACCTGGAAGGTGGTCTGGGCTTTTGAACT